>NC_043985.1:4498380-4806713 GCF_902150065.1 Myripristis murdjan | reverse complement strand
CGCTGGCCATCCACAGTGTGTTTCAGCTTCCCCTCTGCTACTGTTGGGGCAACACTATAATCATCATGCAACGTGACACAGCTAAATTTAAACATACTGTCTGGGATGCATGTCCACATTCTACATATCACAAAACCAGAACTTCCAACATGAGGGGCACAACTCAAGCTGTTGAGATTTTAAAACATGGATGTGAGCGGTCTCATTCCAAAATGAGATATCCACTGTTTGAAAATGTTACAGTTAGGAATTTTTCTCCCTCTACCTGCATACTTAGGTATAGAGCAGATAACATTTCTCCAGAAACAGATACAGCATTTAGGAGAAAAACTCTTTATTTACCTCTTTCCTCATTCCTTAGTTCTTATCCTAAGATATGTATAAACCAGTTTAAGCAGAATGTGATCGATTATAGGCTGTTCATATGATAGCAAAGTAGAGATCCTTGACATTACTCACTAATACGCCCTCTCGTCACCGTTCATGTTCCACAGTAAGCCAGTTTGTCTTATGCAATCTGGCTGATAACAACTGAACACTGCAGAGGAAAAGTAAAGAGACAGACGGGCGTTTCCCCCCCACACCTGCTGGGGGGGTTCAGATTCACAGAGACTTGAAGCGTCACAACCAGAAACAAGGAAAAACATGTCTGGAAATGGGACAGACGCTTTCAACTACTTGGTACATGGAAAGTTGGCCTTGCCTCAGTTCTGTCCTGTAACTGAAGGTCACAGGTTTGACCCCCACAATAGGTTCAGTCCCTAGAGCAGACACTGTGTCTCTGCAACAGGATACTAAGTTAGTAAAGAGTCAGATCACGTTGAAAATGACTGGAATTACCCTTTATGTCTTGACTCCATGCTTATTTCTTGCCAGTGACCATATCCAACTCCAGAATTTCATTTGGGTGAATATGATGAATCGACAGTGCCTCAGTTAGCAGTGATGGAACCCTCTTCTCTTTTGCAGTTCCACTTCATGATATAGGCTGAAAAAATCAGCATATAATTTTACACAAAAATCTTGTATGGAGCAGCTTTAATAAGAACAGGACAAATGCATCTAGGAAGTTGGATAAATAAAAAAAATGTTGGTTTTTTTAGGACTTTTTGCATCTGTGTTTACCTGTGTTTATTTATTTTTTATTTTATTTTTGTCACGGTTATGTTTTATCATTTTGTAAATAAACTAATGTGTGAACACTTAGACGTGCATACATCATATCACTTTCAGGTGTCCTAGTGTAAAATGATGATGCAATTTAGCTTTTATTTATTTATTTATTTATTTGAGTCACAGAAGTTACATTTTTCCAAGTTGAAGCTTGGTTTAGGAATAATGTGCAGAGTTCAGGAGAAAAAAAATAGAAACTTGGAACTTCTGCTGTATGTGTCCATTCTCAACGAAAGAGATGGGCCTAAGTCATATCGATGAAGCAGGGAGCTGAAAAACAACATGCACATACAGCGAGCTCTGTCTGTGGATACATAAAGAGGAAGGAAACACATCTCGGCACCATCTGAGCTGTTTGGGTGTGACAGCACTGTTGCCTTTCAAGAGGCCAGCAGCTCAGAATGTAAGTCAACTCACTAACCACATCATTACACACTTCCTTTCTCTGGGTGGTGACACTGCAGCTGTTTGAGAGGCCATTGGATACATGTCACAAAACATGTTCCACATCAGCAGACTGAACGAGCCAGCTGTGGTGTGTGTGTGTGTGTGTGTGTGTGTGTGTGTGTGTGTGTGTGTGTGTGTGTGTGTGTGTGTGTGTGTGTGTGTGTGTTATTTCAACATGCATTGCAGACAAAATCAGAGTTGTTTCCCCACAGCAGCTTTGGACATACAGCACAAACAGAGAATATAAATACAGAAAGAGTCACTGTTTTTGTAAAATAGAATTTTGACAAATATTGACTGACTGTTCAAGGGTACACAAGTAAGAATCAATCTATTTATAGAAAAAATACACTGTTTACTATACCCTCAGGCTGTTTGAACCATATGGTTACAATATCCTACTCTTTGTTATGCGGTGTACACGCCCCCTCCTGCACGTTGATTGGTGGTCAAGAGGTTTATTGGTCGCATCCTCGATCCTAATTGGTCGAGGAGAAGCTCTCTCAGTTGCGGAAGTGCCTCCGTTGTACATTCATTGAAAACTGAACGGGACCTCCGGAGTGAAACCGCGTCAAGTTCTGCAGAGATCCATAGTACATCCGGAAAAGGGAGGATTTTGCATATAAAATAAAAGCATATATTTGAGTAAGTCATTGCAGGTAACCCGTGTTGGGAAATTGGCTGATGGAGATGACTGGACTATATTTGGCTCTAAAAGATAAGGGGACTGCCTTTTTTCCTTGGAGCTGTTAGTCTTTGCACTTTTGAACACATTTCATAATCATAGTGTATTCATTGATTTTAATACCACATCCTATAAGTGGGTGACTGACTATGTGGAATAAATGGTCCTTTAAAGAGCAACTAAACCCTAAAGCTTGGTGCGAAGCCTGACCTCTGGTAGTGAAAAGTAGGGTGCCTGGTCTTTGGTGGCAGGTGATGTCACCTCCTGTTCTACTCTATGGGTAGTAACATCACCTGCCATCATTGGCCATTATTTTATTGATTTTATCGGTACGATGCCTGTCATATTTGTCTGCTCAACATGCATGTCAGCCATAATTCATGTAGCCCACAGACATACAGTGCCCTTCTGTTGGCAACACCAAAATAATGTTTAACAACAATCAATAGTTTGCCTAACATTTTATTAAGCTATAACTAATCAAAACTCAGGTTCAGTCTAATTTTTGGGACAAACAGGACAGGATTCGGGATATAGGACAGCTGCTTGTAATTCAGGACTCTCCCAAATTTTTTCAGGATGTTAAGATAAGATAAGATAAGATATTCCTTTATTAGTCCCACGGTGGGGAAATTTCACGTATTACAGCAGCAAAGTGGATAGCAAGATATGATGCATAATTCACACTATAAACAGTATATACAGATAATAAGTACCAAAGAGCAATACAAACATTATAAACAAGGAATGTAGAAAAATACTATATGAAAACAAGGAATGTAGAAAAATGTAGAAAAATACTATATGATATAATACTATATGATGTTTGGTCACACTACGCAGTAGACTATTTTTGCAAGGCACATCCACACTACATCACCCATATGGTCGTAATTTACAGATATGGTTTCCTTGTTTTGTCTTCAATATATAGTGACATTTGCACTTATCTAATATTGTATGTAATTTCGAATTTCATAATACTTATTTATTTCTCTCCTCCTTTGTGGTTATTTCATAATTCTTCTTACTTTACATCCCTGTTATTATTATATTCCTCGTTTATGTCTCCTACTCTTCCCGCTATTGTCGCAGAACAATTGACAATTGTTTGACGATGACGATTGTTTTATTTTGAAAGTGTACACCGGAAATCCCTTTTAAATTTTGTTGAGCTTGACGCTGGAGCGAAGCAGGACCTCCGGGGTGAAAGCGGAGTGAGAAACGGGACTGTCTTCTCTCCTCTGGCTTTTTTTTTCTATCAGCATATGTTTTTGGCAGCAGTTTAAAGATAAGCCGTGACATTCTTCTCGTCTGGACCAAATAAACTCAGGGCTTACAAAAACAAAAATGGAGATAGAGCGGGAAGTAAAGAAGGTAAGTTTCACCCCGAATACACAACACGGACTGCTGACCGGGGAACGCCCTGAAAGGTGTGCCGGTAGAATGAGGCAGGTGGCGCAGAGAAGAAACACTTTATCAAATTCACAGAATCCCTTAGCGGAGCACTCTGCACTGCGAACAGGGCTCAGGCCTCAAGTTTGTACGTTTTTATTAATTAAACCGTAGTAGAAGGACACACAAACACTTGTTTCACTAAACGTGACTTGTGCTAGCATAAAGGAAAAATGAGCACTTGTCAGTTGTAGCCAATGTGTTAACTTGCCTTTGGGCCATTAAAGGGCACCTCTAATGCAGAATAACACACCGTAACTCCGTCAATTTAACGCTGCCTTGCTTATCGGCAACGGCACGTTCCCACTTAAATGCGAGTGAAGACTTTCTGCGTATGTACAGAGTAGCGTTGCCTTGTCAGCTGGTCAGTATTAAACTTCATAATGCCTTCACCCCGTGCACTGGTGTGGCATTCTCTGCCTTAAATTGGTTCTCCGCAGGTGAGGGCTGTCATGCCTGACTCAGGCTGGGATCACACTGCGATCACACTTAATAAACCGTTTTAATGTCTTGCTGTCTAATGTAAATTAAGTAATTTCAAATGAATAAATCTGTTGCAGGTGCCCTTCTTGCAGGTGTTGCCTTTGTTGGGTTTGTTTTAAGTTTGTGACGCAAGTGTAGATACAATGAATGGAGCAGCTTTTAAATGCTCAGCTTTAGGTTTTCACAGTGAAAACATAACATCTGTGAATCATAGCTACATTGCCTGAAGTCACCATTTCACCATGTTTGTTGTGCATTCAAATACAGGATTTAGTGACATTTTGGTGATCTTGAGAAACAACTGATAAATACTCCTGATCTTTTTCATCTGTGCATATCTCACCCATGGGGTCCTGGCATTGAACTCTGCCAGAATTTCCCTGGTTGGGATCAATAAAGTATATCTATCTATCTATCTATCTATCTATCTATCTATCTATCTATCTATCTATCTATCTATCTATAATTTGCAGCAGTGGAAGTGCCTTAGATTTTAAGTGTTGCAGCAAAATAGGAAAACACTAATGTGCGTGAGGCAGCAAAACATATAATAATCTCCAGTGTAATATTGTCATAATCCTGGTTTCAGTCTCCTGTGCAGGTAGGCTAATGTGACCATGTATATTTCAGCATATTTCTCCTCAAGCATATTTCTTGAAGATCAGATTTGTCAAAGTCAACTTGATTTGCATGGCAGAAAATCATGTTTAGTTCCGCAGCCACCATGGATGATAAAATTCCATTATTCACTGGACACTTTCAGTTTGCACAGACCAAATAGATTTTTAGAATATAATGGGACCTTCAACTGGCTAGTTGCAGGTCAAAGTGGCTGAGAGAGCAGAGGAACTCGGCAGCCACAGCCAAAATTTAGCACATGTGGCTGATGATATTTTCACACTTTGTTTGCAGACATACCGAATGTAGCTCTATCATTCCAGGCATGTGTATTCAAGCCCACACCATGCACATATGGGGCTATAAACTGGCACTGGAAAGTGGGTCTGATCTAGATAGACCCAGTTTGACAGCTGTTTTTAATCCCTGGTGGAGATATCATGCTGTAGGGTGTCTGTCTGCATGAGGCTGCAGTTCACAGTGTAATTCAGCCACATGGAGTTTCAGTCAGCATGGGGCTGCTGTTGTCACTGTCAAACTGTGACTGCCCGTGTTCAAAGGAAGCGACTCACATGTTGAAGTATAGTATGCTCAATTAAGCATAAGATGCTTTCGAAAATGCAACTGAGTTGACGTGATGTGATTCTGAACAAATTATATAAGACTGGATATTGTTTGGGATTTTGGATGTCATAATGTGGGGGTATGGCAAAAGTGTTTCCCACGTTTTTTTGTTTGTTTGTTTGTTTGTTTCTGCCTGCTTGGTCATCATATCAGCTTTACTAATGATTGTTTATCAAAATCTAAGTTTATCAAAAATATAAATATTTTGTGAAAGCACAGTCATTTCTACAATTTCATCACAATGTAGGAAGGTATTTGGTCAAAAATACCATGATATTTGATTTTGTCAATATCTCCGTGTACTAACATGTAAATGATTATTGCCCTAGGCAAGATTTTTATGTTAAAATGAGCTGCAACAGTGGAGAGCATCCAGCCCCCCAGTTCTAGTTTCCATTTGGCCCATGAAGTTCCAGGTATGGGGTATGGTGGGTGCTGGCAGGAAATTTTATTATGCACAAAACAAACTGTCTGTATTGCTTTTTGTTTTGTTTTGTTTTGTTTAACAACAAATCCATCCCCTCTAGCTGCTAAGAAGAGGAAATGTAGGTCAGAGGATTGTGTAGTTTATTGATGTTATTCATGGGTAACAAAATCCTTCAAACGCTAAAACATTTTCAGCAGATGTCAGAGTGTGACGTGCAGTGCAGCTGCTGGCAAATTTTGGGACCAGACAGTGTAACTAGTTTGATGCCTGTTTGAATCTTTTTGGCCTGCCATTCATGAATTCACCAACATATTCATGTTCATTCATATCATTCATTCATTCATTGCAGCAACTGCAAACTATTTGCTGTACTTTGTATGAAATCGAATGCATGCAGATGCAAAACAACTCAAACTAAATGTTATTAAAAAACAATTATAATGTAGATTCTGGGTGTTAAAGGAACACTGCAAAATGCTGAGGTCTTAAAGCAGATAACCCCTTTATATTATAATGGTTCCATTGTCCATGACTAATATTACACAGGTTGCCACTGGGCCCCTGTAGCACACCAGAGCTTTTGCAGCCAAATGACTCATGGAAATGACTCATCGGATGTGTAATGTATACTTAATGTCTGAACCACTTTGTTGCACAGTTTTGTCACCAGGATTGAGTGTGATGGCGGTTTAGTCATAATACACTAATCAACTTCAGCTCCTTATGGAGTCATTTTAGTTCTGCTCCAAGGAGGGATGCTCACTAACCAACTTCAGCCAAAAATGGCCCTTCGTCCTTGCTGTACCCAAGGCAAATATTTAGACTTCCACAAGTGGCTGACACTTACCTTGCTAAGCTCTGGAGGCCTTCAGTCACAACATTTATGTTTGCTTTTTAGCTATTTAGCTGACTCTCTTTCCACAGAGATTTAAAATGAGTACAGCAACAGAGGAACCTTTTCCATATCACCAACATCATAAGCAACCAGTAGTGTTAGGAGTGCAAGTCACAGCACCTTGAGAAGAGATGCAACAAAATGTTCTTTTCTCCCCCAGAATCATTTAGCTTAATAAGAGAAGTACCAGAAAGTTAAACAGACAAAAGGGAAAAAAATGATGGCTTGGACTTCACATTATTAGGTGCTTGAATGACAGCCATACAGCTTTGATTTTCAGCAGCATGATTTTTTAAAAAAATATATTTCTGTTGGGGTTTTTATTGTTTTTCACATCTTTACATTGTATCACTGTACAAATAGAACAACCTAAACCAAACATGTACACATAAAATCAATTTATACTACCTATGAAAGTGAAAGCAAACTTGATAGGCTATTCATTAATGGAATAGGCTTTTTGTTTTGTTTTGTTTTGTTTTGTTTTTTTTTTTTCCCAAATCATGCTGCTGCAGTTCATTCTTTTTGAACTGTGGAAGCTGTAGTGGACGCCAAAATATTAGTATCAGGGTCATGCTCTTAAAAACAGGAGCGGATGTCTGCATTCCTCTAGCGTGAGCGCCTTTTGGGTCAGAAAGCATCTCTCTGACAACAAGGGAGCGTGGTGGGATCCCTGAGGGCTCTCAACATCATTGAATACTTGACCATATTTGGTCACAGGCAGCGGAGATGGCTCAGGATGGACAGTGGCGATGTTTGATTGCAGAACCCAGGCAGAAGGATGGAGACGTGAGGGAGAGAAGGGCAGTGTGGAGTTAACAAGTGCAAAAAAGGAAGGGATAAGAACAGTGGCCATAAATTTCCCTATGGAAGACAGAATGTCAGTGAAAGAATTCAAGAAGTGGACCATTTTGCTTTGATCTCAAAATTGTAGAAGTTCATCCATGTCTGACCTGGTATGAGATGCCTTAAAATGACTTCTAAGCTCATAGTACTATAATTCTAATGACTAATCCATAATGGGGCTGCTGTTTTAAAAAATATATATATATATGTTTAATGCATAAATTTACCCTGAATATTGCAATTCAGTTTGACATTTAAAATATTCAGTTTCTTTCAACTGACATGGAATGAAAGTTCCATGCCACCTCTGGAAATAAAGTATTATGAACAATTTCTCTCCTAGTGATTCTTTACACCAGAATAGAGGCAGCTGTCCCTCTAGGAGAAATTACAGCCTCTCGTAACTTTGGAATTTGCAGCACTCAATACAGTAATTTCTGTATTTTTATTCTTTTTTTTTTACACACTGCTCCAAAGAAGCACCAACATAACCATTTTAGCTGTTAAGCAGTCAAAACAAAGCTGTGATGGTGTTTATAATCCTTTTCATGTGCTCTGTTTACAGATGACCCTAGGGCACGACTTTGGTGCTGGAGCAGCCTGTCTAAAATGCAAGGACAAATGCGAAGGCTTCGAGCTGCATTTTTGGAGGTTTGTACAACTCTTGTCTCTAGCCTAGAATAATTACAGAATTGTACTTGAATTCCACTGTCAGGGCCGAGAAAGGGGAAGTCTGGATGGTGAAAGTGAAAGAGTAATTTTCCTGGTCTCAACAGCTACTGTCAGCTTAAGTATCTGTAATTCAAGGTTGACTGGATAACTCTTGCAGTGTGCCAGCTTTCACCCAATGACCCTTTTCGCCATGCCAGGTTTCCACATAGGTACTCGCCTAATATAGCACAAGGTGTTCTTTACATGAGAGACTGTGTTGATTTAAAAAAAAAAAAAAAAAAGCTGAATGCTGTCTGACTTCCTGGGGTTTCCAGTCTTGCTTTTGCAGTCTGTCACAATAAGTGCTTTTTTGGACCAATGAGTCATGAAAAACAGTTAGATCTGGTCTCCTACAATTATCCACACTTGGCTAGGTTTCCTGAAGACAGCACACCAGGTTCCTTGATGCCCACAGTGGCACAAGACACACTGCTACAATGGCACACCATGGGACTTTGGTGGAGGTCGGACTGTCAAATGTGTCTGGTAGAGCAAAACATTCAGACATGAATTTCATATTGTTACAAAAAGACAATGGTGCTGATCACAGTACCATGTTGGAGTTATGGGAATCTTGCTTCAGCTTTATTTATGCACATGCGCACAGCTTTTTCTACCTAGTAAGACCCCCTAATCTGAAGGCTCTCCTCGTGTCCAAATGCACACTTCAAACTCAAGTATGCCTTACTACCAATAAAATCATAAAAATAAAAGGTAAAGAGTATTTTTTATCATTCCTGTTAGTACAGATATGTTTAAAACTAAAGTTCTTTTTGTGTTCTAAACTTTCAGAACTTATCCACCACGTCTGCATCAGAAACCTCATGTAGTCACATGTACGTTTTCCTCACCTTTCCAAAAAATTAATGATTTAAAAAACAAAGCAAAACATGGACACTTTGAAGTCCATCATTTAAATATCATCCTGAATACAAATCTTATCTTTGCCATTTGTTATAGCGTATACAAATCAAACAAGGTATAAACAGCCTGACATAGTTTAGAGAAAAGTCTGAGTGCGTTAACTCTGCTTCTCGTTGTGGGCCCAGTCATGCTAGAGCATGCCTAGCAATCCTAAATTATGACATAGTTGTCTCTGAAAATACGAGGCAAGTTGTGTCAAGACATAGTGCAGAATTTTAATCTAATGCTGAGTTTGAGCTTTTGGTATATTATTATGGCAAAATTAGATACGAGATAAATAAACTTTTCCACTATTATTTTTTTTAAGTGTAATTTACAGATTTTTGCAAGGGTCACACACTGGATTTTGATAGTTCTAGAAATACACCTACTGGTGCTATGTGAACACATCGTCAGTGATTAGCCCAGGCTCATTGGGTGTTTCGGGTCTTTAATCATCAGACACCCTTGCTCGGGTGACCCAGCCAAGGGTGATCAGTCCCTGGCTTATGTCCAAGTGGCCCACTCATCCACAGATTCCCCCTTCCGGATCCACAACCACCGCAAGGCCTTTTCTGCAGCCTCCAGGATGTTTTTTGTGGCTCTCCTGCACTGTAGCCCTCTCAATAGAGGAGTTTTAAAGTTATCTGGAGAGCTGCTACAAGGTCGTCACATCTGCCTCATATTGCGTCATATTGACCCATAAGCATTCGTTAGGTCCAACCAGACTGCTGCAAGGTCTCCTCTGATTTCTCTTGCCTCTCAGATCAGCTGAGTCACCACCCCTGTGTGTTCCAGGCCTCCAGGTACTCCTGGGACTTATCTCTTTTGTACTGAGGTGTGGTATGTACATGTTTTTTACATGGAAGTCTGTTAGTTGTTGGGCCACAACCTTAAAGAAGATCTTCCCTTCAGTGCTAAGCAGCGAGATGACTCAAAACTGCTTGATGTAGCTTGAGTCCTCTTCTTTTGGTTCTCAGACACCCTCCACCTGCTGCCACTGAGGAGCAATCCTTCCTCTCTGCCAGATCACCTTTAGGATTCTCCAAAGATGCACTGGGAGCTTCTACTGCTTGTAGACCTTGTATGCAAAGCCACTGGGACCAGGGGAAGAACTTGCTCTTGTACCCTTAACTACACCTTAGACCTCCTTCAGGATGGTCTCAGCGATGTTAATCTGGTTTTGTGGCCAGCTCCACATTAACTGCAGTGTTGGTTACTGTTCCTGTACCTTGCCTCACTTGATCCCTCCTCAAGCAGGCCATCTCAGTCTGATGGATCCTCACATCTCTCAGGTTCTTGCAGACCTTGCTGTAGATGTCCATTTGCTTGGGTCGTAGCTGATAGATCTGTCTGATTGGGATGTTCATCCTCGCCCCCTCTCGGGCATCCTTAGCGGTATGTTTTTGAAGGATTTTTCATAGCTAGCTTGGGTGCTCCCTCACGGGAGCCACAGCTTTTTTTTTTGTGATCAAATTTTTATTAAGTAATCAAAAAAAAATAAAAATAAAAATAAACAAATAAAAAAAAAATAAAATAAAAAAATAAATATTTGGGTGGTGCAAATTGACAATTGACAGCAATAATGAATCATGCCAACCAATATATTCCCATAAACCCACCCGCCCCTTACCCGTCCCCCAACCTGCTCCAGATCAGGACCCATAGGACAGCCATCATTACCATACAAAACAAAATCACAGGTAGGCAGAACACTACTTGGTTAACAGTCAGCACTAGTTACATTGCATTGCATATTACAGTTTGATACACAGGTTTTTAAACAGTCAGCTACTACACGCCATGACATCAGTCTAGCCTCTTTGGCTCCATTTGTCCGAGCTGTGGATATCTCCATGAAAACAACATCCAGAAAAAAAAGCAACCACTGCTTCCTAGACAGTGAGTGTGGAGGTTTCCAACGAGTTGCCAGCATCTTCTTTGCAGCTGTTAGTCCGGCTAAAACAATACATTTTTTATGAATAGAAAGGGACAATGATGAGAAGTCATTTAGTATCAAAACAGAAATTGAAAACGGAATTCTTTCTGCTACCAAATCTGATAATACATCAGTGACCATTTTCCAAAAAAAAGCAACAGGCTGGCATTCCCAGTACATGTGTAAAAATGTTCCGGTCACACCCAGAGAGCATAGGGCACACAAGGGATCAGTATTCCATTTCATAAGATAAAGCTTACGAGGAGTAAGATATGTTCTGTGGACAAAATTAAAATGAATTTGTTGGTGGTCTGGGTTTCGAGAGGATATCTTAATATTAGACCAAAGGACATCCCAGTTAAGTTCCTGTCCAGACTCTGGAACATCTCCTCTCCAAATTTTAACCAAGGGTAAAGGCTTGTGTGTAGCTTCTAATAAATACTTATATAAAATCGATACCAAGCCATCAGATTCCTTCTTCGTGGTAATAAGCTCATATAAAGGGTGAATTGGTAAAGACTGTTCCCACGGAACCCCATGCGCCCTGAGTGATGCTCTTAACTGTAAATAAAAAAAGAAAGATGTCCCTGGCAGATTGAAATAGCTCTTAATGTCTTGGAATGGACAAAGACCCCTGTTGTCATAAATATCACCAAACAAACGAATACCCTGCTTTTCCCAAGGGGGAAATGCAATGGGCCTCCTCCCAATCATCAGTCTTCTATTATTAAAGATAGGTGTGTGAAGATGCCATAAACAAGATGTTTTACAAAGTTTTTCAACAGAACGCCAAGTTCGAATAAGCTCAAAAACCAGCGAGCCAAAACGTAGTCGGCAGTGCTTGAGAGAAGTATTAGAAAAAATTATTTCTTGTAAGTTAGAAGGGGATACTAAATTTTCCTCCAATCTGCGCCAGGCGACTACTAACTGTGGGTCAAACCATGTGTCTAGTGGCCTTAAAACGAAAGACCAAAAATATAATTTGAAATTTGGCACTGCTAGACCACCATCTGATCTTCTGCGCTGTGCTGTTGAAGATTTAATTCGAGGACGTTTCCCCTTCCAAATAAATTTAGTAACTGCTGACTGAAGTTTATTCCAATATCCAACAGGAGGAGACAAAGGGATCATAGAGCTCACAAAATTTATTCTAGGCGTTATGTTCATTTTGATGATTGAGATCCGGGCCTGAAGGGAATTATTCATATTAAACCACTTGTCTAGATCAGCAACTGTCTTGTCAAGTACCTGGGCATAATTATACTTTACAATGTTCTTCACTGAGGAAAAAATATCTATGCCCAGATATCTAAACTGTTGGACTACTGGGATGAAGACAGGAAGAGAAAGAGATTTGGCAGCTTCATTCAAGGGCAACAGAGCGGATTTCCCCCAATTAATCTTTAGACCAGAAAAGGCCCCGAATGTCTCCACAGCAGATAATAAGTGTGGCACTGATTGTGATGGGTTTTCTTGAAATGCCAAAATGTCGTCAGCATATAAGGCCAGGTGGTGTTGTGTACCTTTAATTGAAATAGGTCTAATCACAGTGGAATCTCTAATCATCTGCGCTAGGGGCTCCATTGAGAGAGCAAAGAGACTGGGACTCAACGGACAGCCTTGACGACGGGAGCCACAGCTTGAGGTGCTAGCCATTGCTGCCCTCCGGCCATCCTCACTTTGTTCGTGGACGTCATCCAGTCTTTCAAGTCACTGGCTGAGCCAGGTTAGATAGTTCGATAAATGGAGATAATTCCATGAGAATGGATTTGGCCATTCCAAAATGAGGAAATAAGCCAGTCTTTTAGGCTAACTTGCAAAGCTTCCAGATTTTATTAACAATGTTTAGTCAGGGACCTTTGTTAGGCAAAAATCTATTCTAGACACAGGACGTCAGGGAATTTAATAAACTATATATTCTTGTGACGGGGTAACTAGTTCACATCATGTTCATTTCACCTGTTACATAAAACAGAATAATAAACTTTAACACCTTTGACACCTCTGAATGAAGAGTTTTTGAAATTTTGGTCAAAGGAAAAAATGATCAGTCATCTTGCATTAGTGTGAATAGGTCATGGAAATTGTACATTTTAACCATGTAAAATGATGGAAATGCTCAAGAACTCGTGTATTTGACATGAGAACCATATTTTTATGTATTTGTAAATGTTCAAGCTGTAACTATTTGTTCTTCTTTGATCATACCCCTCCCCTCTGCAGAAAAATCTGCCGAAACTGCAAATGTGGCCTGGCCGAACACGATGTCCAGATGAACTCAGAGGAAAACAAGAAAGTGGGCAAGCTGTTTGAGGATACCAAGTACACAGGCCTCATCGCCAAGCTGAAGACAGATGGCATTCCCACCTACAGGGGCAACATGGTCACCATCTCCCTACCCACCCCCGGCACTGCCTGCATTGTACCGCCCAGTGCCTCCTCCACTGTTGTACCACCAGCTGCCACAGCTGGTTCTGTACAACCCAGTGTCACTGCAGGTAAAGTGCCCATCAGTACCCAGGCCAAGGCCATGACACCCAGCATCACCCCAGTCAAGGCTAATGCCGTGCCGGTCACTGTCAGCTCAGCATCAGCTGACGTGGTACCAGTCAAGAAAGATGTGCCGATGAAGTCTGTCACCTACGAGTGGGCACCACCAGTACCCAATCAGTATTTGGTAAGAGAAATCATGACATGTCTTGTGATTGCAAGTTAAAACCCAAGGGGTCAGTTTAAAATATATTGAAATGTGTTAAGTTGAGTGGGTAATATGTATGCCGAAGTCATGTTTTATAAAGAATGTTACCTTGTTGGTAAGCGAAAATAAGTGTCAAAGTACCAGATTTTTTAATAGTGTTTGGTACAGTATGAGTTTTTCTGAGTTTTTCTCATTTGTAGTTCTGCTTGTGTTGGTTGTCTACTAATTTATACGTTGATTTTGCTGGACTTGCATGCCAGGAGGGAAACAAAGGTGAAAGGGTGGAGGAGCCAAGACACTTTTAATTATTTGTCATTATCCTACTGGTCTATATGTAGAATACTTTCAAAAGAGATTTACAAAGAGTTATTTAGAGAGATATCTAGTTTTATATCACAGTATTGATATAATATTGATATATTTCCTAGCTTTAATTGTTATTTTTATTGCTGAATGATAAAGGTCTGCACTGAGAAAGAAATTACCCAAAGACCCATAAACTGGCAACAGGCATTCTTTGATATACTGGTGATTATACAGAGGATGCTGATGTTGGGTGGCAGCTGACTCTTTATCTACTCCCTAACCAGACTGGTGCATTGCTTGGACTTAATAAGAGTCACAAGTTTAGGAAGCAGAGCCCAAACTTACAAACTCCCAATATTTTTCTCTGTTTAGTCTATACCATATCTGTTAGGCACTGTCTTCTCAAACCTCTGTCTCAAGAGCCTTTTCCGTCTTTCCTTAATCTGTCTCTGACTGAGCTTTACCTCCTCTTCCTCTGTATGCTCTTGTCATACCTCTTCTACACTCTTTTCTTCCCTGTCCCTGCTAAACAAATTGTCTCATCTGACTTTTTTCTCTGACTCCTAGGCGGTGCGCTACATTGAGCTGCTCCCACCAGAGAAGCGTCCAGTGGTTGGTACAGAGGGAGCTGCCTATCGTCGGCAGCAAATGGCCCGCCAGCTGCCTGAGCATGACCAAGACCCATCTAAGTGCCATGAGCTAAGCCCGGCCGAGGTTAAAAAAATGGAGCAATTTGTCCGGAAGTACAAGGATGAGGCCCTGGGAATTGGAGATATCAGGCTGCCTGAAGAGATAGCTCTAGCACAGGCAGGAGGGCAAGGAGGAGCTAGGGCTGGTGGTCCGGGAGCTAAGGCTGGAGAGGTTGGGTCTGGGGTAGGAGTTGGTGTTGGGGCTGGAATGGCTGGAAGTGGTGTTGCTGTGCACAGACCTGGGTCTGCTGGGGTTGAAGCTGGAACCGGGACTGGGAGTAGATCTGGGCTTGGAGGTGTAGAAGCTGGTGTTGGCATTGGGGCCATGCCTGGGTATGGGCCAGGAGCTGCGGGCCCTGGTGTTGTGCCCACAGCCGAGGCTGGAGTGAGTGTTGGCTATGGTCCTGGAGCTGGGGATAGCAGAGCTGGAGCAGGAGCTGGTGGTGTCGGACCAGGTTCAAGGCTTGGGACTGGACCATCAGCTGGTTTTGTGCCAGGGGCTGGACAAGGAGACATAGGTACTGCCGCCACTGCTGGAGCCATGGGCATCCCTGGAGCTCAGCAAGCTGGACTACCACTACAGAGCTTCGTAAGCCGTCTACATATTCTATATATATATACATATTAGTCTGTTTGTATCAGTTTATCCTTCTGTCTGTCTCTTTCTCATTCTCCCTGTCCTATATGTGAAAGACTACATCTTGTTTGTACGTACATCTTGTTTGTTCACTCTAGTGCGATTTAGACTACAGCAAGATGACAAGGTGCCTCATGTCTGAAGATAACATGCAACAAACATGATTTTTTTTTTTTAAACTTTAGTCTCTAGAAATCAAAGGGAGTCCTAGCAAAGCAAGAGCATGCTTTATAATTGTGTTATTCTAGACTAACATATTGTGTGTTGACCAACAGGAAAGAATTGCAAGACCACAATAAAAATGTGTTTGTAATAGTGCTAATTGGAATGTTAGTGGGAAGCAGGGTGGCATAGTTACAGCAGAGTCCTCAATCTGTTCCAAGTTCAGCCTGTCGTAACAGCAAGTATCCGCCCTGCTGAAATGTCCTTGAGTAAGACACTGAATTCTTAACAGCTCCAGAGATGTTACACTGTTGCTGGCTATATGCAAAAGGAGAATATTCCTTTGAGGAATTTCTTTTTGTAGACAGCCTCTCATGTGTCCCTTGCCTCTGTACGTTGAAAAGTGTTTTGAAGAAGTAATGGAACATATCATGTTACTCCAAACTGATAATGTACCTTATACAACTTTGTTAGTTTTGGCATTAGTATGAACATCTGCATAGGGGCCAGTACAAAAAAAGTGATTCCCAGACTGCACACTAGATGGTGCCAGAAGACCAAGTATGTGTCACCCATGCCCACCCAGCATGACCCATGTTTAGTTGTGCCTAGTTATTTGTTTAGTTTGAATTTACAGTGACCCATGAGTCAGGAATGAATTATTTTGTTTAAACAGAGCTTTCCTAGATCTAGTCACACCACATGCACATATTAGCCGTGCCATATGGAATCTGTTTTTATTTACACCCAACTATATTGTGAATAATGCGTCATATGAAGGATTTTTGATATTGAAATAAGAACCAACAGCCTCTGCAACAGTGCTGTTGTTTTGGCTTGAGCTTCACTGATGTTGACACTTACAGTAGTTGAGTTCATTATTTCTGCTGCTGAAACTTCCCATTTTGTGCTTTTATTTCACATATTTCTCTCTACTACGCTATGGTGTGTCTCCTCCAATGTTTGACATCATTATTCACGATTTTCCACCATTCACTCTCATTAACCTGCAAATTCTATCAGCAAATGCACTAATACAGCTGTACTAGAACTATTTACAAAGAAAGACTCAAAAATGACCCACTTTTTTGTTCAAGGACACTTCCAGACTCAAAACATCCTCCCTTCGTTTTGGAGGAAATGAATCAACGGCTTTCCTAAAACAGTCATCTCATTCAAATTAACAATACCACCAGTTCCAGTCATAAAGTAAATCTTTCTCTACTCTTAGTTTGGTATGTCCCCTTCGTTCCCTTTTCAGTACAACACAGTGGCAATATTTGGATCTGAGACATGAGAGAGCTCGTTTTAATATCTCCATTGAATAAGACAGATTATTCTGAGTTGATGAGTGTTTGTAATCATATTTCAGTCATAATTTTTAATTTGGTCTAATGAACAACTGCAAATATTGTCTGTTTATGCATGTACTTAGCTGCTGAAGGACTGATTGACACATTTCAGCATGTCTGTGGCCACAGTACTCTCCAAAGGGTACATAAGGATATATTTTAATATTGAAAATGGGAAGCATAACCTTTTAAGGTGGTACGCTGGCTTGGTGGGTAGAGTGACCATCCCGTAAAGGGTCACAGTTTCGCCACTGGTGTCCCATTTGTAATGTGCCTTACCTCCTCTGTTGAAGTGCCAACACATTTATGTGAAGGAACAAATTGCTCTAATTGTGTAACATAGCAGAACAGTAGTGCTGTCAAAAAAACGTGCATACCAACTTTCTTGTTGTCAGAACAAAGGAGGTCCATATTTTCCTTTGAAAAAGACTAAAATAACAGGATATTGCCCTCTGTGTGTTAACCTATTGGAAAATACAATATTTTTTTGTTGGTGCTGAATGGGATGTAATCGGTTAGTGGAAAAAAAAATAGTGCAGTCAGTTACATCCTGTCCCTAACACTGTATTATAATGTACAAATAGTCATAGATCAGTACAGATTGTGATACACTGGAATGCTCACATGTACTAATACTGCACATGCAAAGAAAACTTAGACTTGCTCTGTCTGTAGTAATAATCTTCAGGATGTCCTATATGTTGTTTTTTTGTATATACAGTACATTCTTTTCTTGCCTATTCCAATAAGCAAGATTTCCCTCAGGATCATTGATGTTTTTTGAAATATCTTTGAATTTTTTAGGTTTATTTCTGATTAATTCTTTGGGGGAATATCAGAGAAGTTTGTCAATGGGCCACTTTACAGTATATAGCAAAGGGTACTGTATAATTTGTATTTGAGGACAGTTTTCGTGGACTGTAGTGGAAACGTCATTGTTCTGAGCTGAACAACAACATTAACAAACCAGGATGGCACTTTTTTTTTATGTCCTAGAAGTGGTTTGACTTGCTAAAAAATCATGGAAAAGTCAGAGGTCCTCATATGATAGTGATTGAAATGCTCTTAAAAATGATGCCAGTCATTTCTCCTTCCTCTTTCTCTTTCTAAGTCGTGCCATCACTGCCAGCAACCCATGCGCCAGGGCGAGCCGGCGGTGTACGCTGAGCGGGCCGGCTACGACAAGCTTTGGCACCCAGCCTGCTTTGTGTGCTGTACCTGCTCTGAACTCCTGGTGGACATGATCTACTTCTGGAAGAAAGGCAAGATGTACTGTGGCCGCCACTACGGTGACAGCGAGAAGCCACGCTGTGGAGGCTGCGATGAGGTGAGAGCGGGAAGAACAGCACGATAATGGAATCAAGCATAGTCTCTGTCATTTGGAAGATACTGTGCAGTCACACTTGCTGTGGTCAGAGGTGACGGATATCTGCACGTGCAGCTGATGTCCTGTCTGTCTTCTGTATACTAAGACAAGGAGGCAGCTCATTATCATATGGCAATCCTTTAATACACCTTAAATTATGTTGCATATTATATCAGCATCCCAGCTGTCAGCTACAGTAGACAACTTTATATACAGTAAACATACTTTTTTTTTTTAGTTTGTAAGCCACACATCTTTCTATTTCTTTCTATTTCTTATAATTTCTGAGTAAATTTCTGAGTAAAGTATTTTTGATTCTGATTCTGAATGAAATTAAATATTTCATTTCTGCTGATATGAGTATGAACTGTGGAAATTAAAATAGTTTTTTATGATTCTATGTTATTAATTGGGCTACATTGTGACAAGGGATGCGGTGATGATTTTTTCACAAGACAGTGTTGTTACACTGTTAATTGTGATTATTAATCTACAAGATGCGGGGAACTAAATTTCACTGAACTCATATCATATCTCAGCAGGCGGCAGCATCGCAAATGAATGAACTGACAATTAGCGACTGTAGCTGTCTGAATGAAATGAAATTTTTCACTTTTGCAATACATCAAAACTCTGATTGCTAAATTTGAGTCCGTTGTTAGCGATCACCAGTAAAACCCTAACAGAGGGAAGAACAAGGGAAATGATGACTGATCCTACAACAGATTCTAGACAGGTTGAATTTTGCTAATTACCAGCATTCCTGCATCATTATTGCTAATATGACAGTCATGTTAATTTGTGATAAATTGGTCTTGATTATTAATCTCATTCTCAGTCTCATTATTCATCTGTATTGTTCTGATGTGTGTGTGTGTGTGTGTGTGTGTGTGTGTGTGTGTGTGTGTGTGTGTGTGTGTCTCTGTCCACAGCTGATCTTCAGTAACGAGTACACGCAGGCTGAAGGCCAGAACTGGCATCTGAAGCACTTCTGCTGTTTTGACTGTGACTGCGTCCTGGCCGGGGAAACCTACGTCATGGAGAAGGACAAGCCTGTCTGCAAGCCCTGCTACATGAAGAACTACGCTGTGGTGAGGAAGAGACACGGTGTCTTTCTTTCTCTGTGTATCCATGTGTTGAAATAGTTGAAATTTCATTATTCCAACATGGTGGAGGCTTTAATCCAAAGCACCTCACAGGACAATAAGTGCATATTTTTTTGGAGCATTGTAATCAACCCCCTAATCTGGGAAGTGCAAGTGCTATGCTGATCCACTGTGTGTGTGTGTGTGTGTGTGTGTGTGTGTGTGTGTGTGTGTGTGTACAGTATGGAAGACAGAAAGATAGTAAATGAGTGTCGGCTGATAATGACCTCCCCCTAAGAATGTGAAACACTCAGTGTGTGTTTACACCAGTTAGTCAACATAATCCCCTGCAATCCCCTGTAGCTTCATGCTCATGTTCTCCTTAACACTCTAAATAAACACAAAGACAGATATGTGCTTCCAGGAAATATTTGAATTGCATCATTCCACAACACCACATTTCAGTTGTAAATACTTTACATTTATGCATTGTAATTTGTCTTTGAATAAGCAAAAAAAAAAAAAAAAAATCAGGACCCCTAGTAGTTCCTACCAGGCATTTGGGAATTTTCTACTTATATTTTAACATTTTTCTATAAATTGATATTTAACAGTGTGAGAGCATCTGTGGGTGTATAGTTCCTTAAACATACAGTCAAAGTGACTTTTCCTTTCATATTAGTGATCATTTGGATTTGGTGTAAGGGTAGGTGTCACCTGCCTTAAACACCAGATATTAATTTTTGAAGCATAATTCTTTGTCTTGTTTACATACCCAGAAAAGCATAGTCTGGTTACTTATTCTGATTGTAGACAATGAACAGACTTACAGCAACTATTTTCATACTATTATTATTATTATTTTTTTAATATATCCTCCATAATGTCTATGGATATTCTCATTTATCCAGGTCATCGTTCTCTTTGGGCAAAAATGAATCGTAGGCAACTGGACTTGTAGTCTTAGGAAGATCCTCCATAATACAAAATAGCATAAAATAAGATTAAACTTAAATAAACCTTGCAAGGAAATAGGGTTGAAAAGGGAGTAAGTTGTAAAAGGATATAGCAAAGAATAGCAGGACTATAAATATATATGAGAAATTATCTCAGTTACAGCTTACATGTTGGCTATATGCAACATAAGAGCAACAGAACATACTGAGAAAGTGAAAAATGAATTACATCTGTTTTCAATGTTAAAAATATGAAATATATAATATGAAAATATCTGTATTTTTTTTTAAATCTAGGTATATACAATCTTTAGCAAGGAAAAGAATATGTGACTTTACTTCACATGAGCTTTTTTCTTCACAGAAATGCGCGACCTGTCAGAACCCGGTGGAGCCCGAGGCACAGAGGGTTTCCTACGGGGAGCACCACTGGCATGCCGAGCCCCAGTGCTTCCAGTGCTCCGGCTGCTCCAAGTGCCTCATTGGCCAGCGCTTCATGGCCCAGCAGAACTTCCTCTTCTGCTCTGTAGAATGTAAGAAGAAAATCATGGCTTAAAGGTCCAAAGAAAAAAACCCTCTCCATCTTTTCCACAACAAAGAGCAAAACCAAGATGGTTCAGCCAAGACTGGAACCCGCCTGTGAAAAACAACACTGGTGTAACTAACTGGGACAGAGGGGAGACATACGATAGGAAAAAAAAAAAAAAAAAAAAAAAAAGAATGGAGTGAGCCATACTTGTGATGGTGACAAAACAGAAGCATTTATTTCAGTGTAAGCAATAAATCATGGGATTTTGGGAGCTCCTTACTACCACAGTATTTTCTGTGTTTCTCATCCTTGTATTCGGTTCTGCACAAGTGACAGATTAAGTCCAGTAGTGCAGTATAGGTGTATTTCAAATTCTGAATTCAAAACAAGTTCAAACCCTAACTTGTATGAATTCAAGGCCATTTTTGTGCAGCTCTATCTTCTCAAAACTGCCTTAAATCAACAAGTAGGGTTCTTCCCAAGCAAGTATTTTCTCCTCCTTTATTGCACTATTTTTTTGTTTGTTTGTTTGTTTTTTACTAATGATTGTTTCGAATTTCTTAGAGATTATAATTCAGTTTATCGAACTTTGTATGTCTAATACTAGTAGTGCTGTACTACTCTTTAAAGAACTGAGTGTTCATTTAATGTGCCACTTTTTTTACCGCTTACTCCATAGAATATACTACTGATATTCGCTGACCTAATTCTGCAGCAGCATGACAAGGAGTATTAGTCAGGGTTAAAGCTGATTTGCTTTGATGACGCTCTGTTCTCTAAAAGCTAATCAAAACTTAATTAGAAACTCAAAAAAGTCTCAGTCATTTTTTTCTGTTGCAGTAGATTTCCAGTTCTTTGATTTAAGGATTTAACAATTCAACCTCCTGATTTGAACTGAAACAGTTTCAGTCAAGTTGATCCAACCCTAAGAGCAGTATTTTTGTTGGCTAAAGGCAGCCATCTAGTGTTAAAACAGAGTGTCTACATTCAGAGACTGAAAAAGAAAGATAACTGAGATCAAACATTAGATAAGTTAAAAATAACACATGTAAGAGATTTAATCCAAGTCTAACTTCATTAGCCACTGCACTGGACATGGAAATAACCACTGTTGAGATATTTTTCATGTGTCATGCATTATATACAAAGACTTAATGTAGACTACTTTACAAACAAGCCCGTTTTGTTGTTTAGTCACTGACACACACAATCTCTCCATATGTCCATGTTTGCCTTTTTGTGCAATTTATCTTCATTTCCATGCAATAAACTGCAGTTTCCATACATGTTCTACAAATCCAATAAAAATTTTTGCAGTTACTTATCGTGCCTTGATTCCTATCTTTGAAGCATTACATCTAACACCGATTCTTGGGAATTTGGATAAAACAGGTTTTAATTTTGAAAAAAAAAAAAAAAAAAGTGCGCTAAATTACAAAATCTGAAGGTATATCATTATAGGCCAAGGTCTTGGCTGATCAGCAATGTACCGGTGCAACCTCCCCATTTTGCATTTTTTTCATAAAATAGGTTTTTCCAGTTATTAGGCTACTTTGTTTTTGTCTGCACCGTCACTGTAATGTTTTTTTTTTTTTTTTTTAATTTGAAAAACATATTTTTGTATTAAAGAGACTATTACTTTAATAACTCAGCAGCACCAAAGAAACATATTGTAAGCATATTCATTTAAAACCAATATAACTGCCTCTGACGGTGGTGACACCAATCTGACGGTGGTGACAGTGGCCTCATTACAACATACATTTCCAAAATTTATACCACTCAAGTCAATGGCTTCTTTATTTAACTATTTGGTACAAAAATAACAATCCTGAGCACTGTTATAAGCATTTTTCAGACTTCAGTCATCGCCGTCAGACAGAATAATAAGCATATAAGCAGCACATAATAAGCATGAGTTGTTCACATTAGCCAGCTTGTTTTCGCCCTGTTGCTACTTGCATCAGACCTCTTCTTAAAAAGTATACATTTGTTCCATAATCTAATTTAATATTTTTTATACAGAAGTGACGGTGTTGACAATTTATGGTTGCGACAGTAGCAGTGTCCAAAAGTATGAAGAGATTTAAGAGAAAATAGCAAACTTACAGGAGCCTCAGTGGTCTTGAAGCATGCAGTAGAGCTGAAGGTTTGAAAAGGGGTCCTCAGGAATGTAATTGACCTTGTAGTTTTTTTTATTATTATTTGAAGCATGAAGCATATAAGAGATGAATAAAATAGGGCCAAGCACAGAACCCTGAGGAACACCATATTTTACCTTACCGCAGGAGGAGGATTCATTATTAACATGAACAAACTGATGCTGATCTAATGAATAGGACTTAAACCAGTTTAATGCTGTTCCTTTAATGCCAATTAGGTGCTCTAATCTCTGTAATAGAATGTGATGCTCGATGGTATCAAAAGCTGCACTAAGATCCAATAACACAGGTACGGAGAGAAGTCCATTATCTGATGCAGTTAGGAGGTCATTAGTAACTCTAACCAGAGCTGTCTCTGTGCTATGGTGCGCTCTAAATCCTGACCGAAAGTTTTTGAATAGTTCATTTTGCTGTAAGTAGCCACAGAGCTGATTAGCGACTACTTTCTCTAATATCTTTGAGAGAAAAGGAAGATTAGATATTGGTCTATAGTTGGCTAAGACATCTGAGTCAAGAGTAGGTTTTTTGAGGAGTGGTTTAATTACAGCTACTTTAAAGGACTGTGGCACGTAACTTGTTGATAAAGACATACTGATTCATAGCTAGAAGAGATGTGCTAACTAAAGGTAGTACTTTTTTAAGCAGCTTGGTTGGAATAGGGTCTAGGAGACACGTAGATGAATTGGAGGAGGAGATAATTGAAGTTAGTTCCGAGAGATTAATCGAGGAGAAAGCCTCTAAGTTATTATCTTTGATAGAGGTCTCTAGGGGTGTTTGATTAATGCCAATTGTGGGAAGGATGTTATCAATTTTATCTCTAATAGCTAGAAAATTATCATTAAAAAAGTTTATAAAGTCATTACTACTGAGTAGTTTTATGGCATTTGCAGCTAAAGGCATTATGATATTTTTACCCAAAAAAAAAAAAATGGCTGCAAATGTTTAAGGACTTCTGAAATGCACAAATGTGAACCTCCTATGTGCCACTGTGTTTTTTTTTTTTTTTTTTTCATTTTTAATCAGATCATTTACTAAGGAAGAGCTGATGGCAGATGCAGTGCACGCTACTGTGCCTCTCAAAGCCCGCTAACCAACAGAAGTGCTGCTAGCCCATGGGGCATGGCTGCAAAACGTGTTCCTAAATCAGTTTTCTTGGCATACCTCTGCAATCTAAGTGGAAACACCATAGTCTATTAGCTGAGACCATCAAAAAACATCCACAACCCGAAACTGACCAGCTATTTAAATAACTGAATATTAATTATCTCTATCTACCTATCTAATCAGAGCTGTGTCTGTCTCAGTCAGGTGTAGATTTCTTGGTACAGTTGTGAGAAGTTTCATTTAAATTTCCAAAGGTTTCCAAATGTGCTAAATGTTCAACTGATCCCACCAGCTCAATATCAACTTTGTTTCCAAACACAAGCAGTGCAAAACAGGCATTTATATAGCACTGGTCACATGACAGTAAGGGAATTGATGGGCCCTCCAAGGGATGTCGATGGCCCCATGCCTGTGTTGTCTCTGGCCCCAAAATCAGTAGGTCCACCCCTGGGTCCAACAAGCACAACCCTGGCTGTTAGCTTAACGGCTACTTACCACAGCTCACAGGGATGACCGGTCACTCGGCAGGCTAAGTGCCTGTTAGTTCCTCAAGGAGGAGGAAATGGCACTGATCCCAGCCACATGTTCCAATGTAGATAATATCCTCTTGCAATTAGGTAACCACCCCACCCTTAAGCTTACTTGAAGTGAAACCTTTTTTGCACGCCTCCTTGCTTCTGATGTCCATCGGGGGGAGCACTTCCTCATTTTAAATTGCTTCATCCTTTATTATCAGGATAGTTCACCCTGACTCCCACAGGACCCATATTGCTACCTGGACTGACGTAGCAGCTGCTATACTCTGATGGGAACTGTGGATCAAGCCAGCCGTGATGGAAAAACCACCTCAGAGGAGCTTGTGTTTTCATTCACTCTGTGGAAGCGGCGTACAATTCAAGGAAGCTCCATCTCTAAGGAGCCCCATTGTCTGGAATGGCAGTCGGCCCAGAGCAATGCTGCCATTTCCCCTGCTTCAACCTCACCTCTACGAGACCCGATGTGACAGACTTGACTATGGCTTTGAGCCTGGCAGTCTTCAGTGGTTGTAATGATGGTGGTTAAAGAACTTCAGGTTATTGTCTTGTCGTACTTACTGCAAGACATGGCAGTCTCTCACTGTCTGCTTTTGCTGAACTTTGAAGGTCAAAACACTGGAAGCAAAGGCCTCCTCAAAGCCCCTCTGCTTTGCTCTCACCACCACACACACACACACACACACACACACACAAACACCACCACCCACCTCCCATGTTGTTCTCCCTGTTCTGCTCTGCAGCTGTGTGCTTACACAGGGAGAGCTGGTGGTTCACCTCCCAAACCAAAGTGTGATTAATGTTGCTGCCTCATTCTCCCAGGGGGCTGAATGATTCTGGTATGAAGCAGGGTGCCGACAGGCTTGGATCAAGCACAGTGCAAGAGCAATCCTGTGGGATCCAAGTAGGCTAAAGTCTTCAGAGTCTGAAGAGGTGTTGCTTCATTTCCCATGTCCAGTAGACACTTGATGTGTGGTTTTACCCACATGAATTAGTGCACTAATAGAAAATGAGAATTTCCTCTCAAAACTTTAGGCAAATAGAAGATTGGGTTTATTTTTCTGTGTCTGACAATTTACCTGACACTATCTAGAGTGCCAAGTCGCAGGCAGATTAAAACAAATGCCAGGAATCAGTGGTATGCACTGCTGAATCCATGCCGTCTACAGACCGAGACTCTACAACAAGCTTTACCTCCCACAACCTGTCTGTCATGATGATAGTTTACCATTGCTTTATGATTCCAAAGATGTTCAAAAATGTCTAATGTGGATCCTCCTTCAAGATGTCGCTAAAAATTGATTATGGTCTTCAGGAGACTGTTTTGCCACTGGGATAAACTGTCCAAGTCAGATCTGTGGAAGGCCTGACTGTCAGTATAAAATTTTCCATGGATTTTGCTAAGAACTGGCTCACAGAGGCTCCCTGTCGTAAATCCCAATCATAAATGCATGAATGTGTGAGACAGTTGTGCGAGCTGTGTCATATATGGATTTGCGTAAGCAGTGAGTCAGAGTCGCACAAAGGGAGATGGATATTTAATTGAGATCAGACACTGCAAGCAATTTGGGATTTCATTTGTCTCCCTCCCGAGCACCATTTAGCCCTCAGCTACTGCAGGGAACTCAAGAATGACCACATGAAACAGAGAGACCGTTGACACAGGGACAGAAGACTCTTTCAGTTTTATGCCCAGTAATGATGCACAACACAACAGTGTTGGACAGTGTTCATCGGCCCTCTGGGACCTGCAAACCGCAGATTTTGAACATTTGAACATCTTGAAACATATAAAGTACACTGTGTTTCAAAAGGATAATCTATTTATTATAGCCAAGCAAACTGACCATAAACAGACTTTTAAAATAATGTCCTGGGGCAAAAATTGCAGGGGTGCAGTTGGATTACACATAATTACATCTGGAGTCTGCCCATTGAGATCACTGTCTTCTACTACTGGCCTCTTGGCAATTTTACTGCTGCTGTGGGTTGTGCGCCTTCAAATTATTTCATCCATGAAGACTTATCAAGTAATCATGCCAAGCAAAGACACTTTCTTGCAGATCTCCAGAGACTTGGAGAATATATCAAGGGGCACTGAAGCTGCTGGTGGTCTAAAACCTTGTCAAGACACGTTATTTTACTTTTTTGTTTAATTTGTTGCCCATCTGTAGCTCCTTGGCTCACTGTGCAAAGCAACTCAAGGTCAAGATGTGCTATTTGGAAGGAGTGTGTTGCACTGGGGGATATGTGTAGGGAAAGACCAAATTATGTCATTTATTGTCAATTAGCTTCATTAAAGTCTCTTCGTTTCAAGCCCATGGGCCATGAAATTGTCAGTGCATGGCATGATGCACCTCAACCTGTGGAGCCACAAGAACGCCCCAGGGTTATTCTTATTTTTGGCAGTGAGGTGTGACTAAGACTAAGCTGCCCTACAACAGAACTGATAATTGGCTGTGTAAAGCAAACATTTCCCTGGAACTATTTTGTGGCTACTTCGCTCTGTTTAATTTCAAGTCATCAAACACAACAGTGCTACTGTTTCTAGGAAAACTAATGTGGATGACTTTGTTAGGGTGATCGAATACTGGCATGAATAAAGTCTGTGAGAGATCATTTTCATACCATAGTGGAATACAAGGAAACCAATGGCTGATGAAAAGGTTGGAAAAATGATATCAAAATTCTTGAAATGACCGCTTGCTTTGGGAAAAGCTAAGCAGAAATGTAAAGTATTTTGTATAAATTAGGCTAAAATTGCAAAATCAGTGGTATAGTCCTTCAATATTCTGTCTCTACAGCTTAGCCAGAAAGTAACTAATGTCAAAAATTAAACCCAGAGGAATGCTGGAGTGCTAAAACACCTCTCTGACTGAGGATGAGGAGAAATAGCAATTGCAGTCATCTTCACACAGCTGGTATAAATGCCAGCTGTTTGAGGCCAAGATAACTCACCACCCACATTCCTCCTGAGAGGGAGGAGGAAGAAAAAGTCATTTTTATGGAATGTCATTATAGAAGAGGCCTGGTATTACAGGTTATGACCCAGCCAACAGGCACGATCTGTCTTTAATTGTGCAGTTTGATAAGCTGTGGTACTGACAGTACCACTCAGAAATGAATTTTGGCAATTTGGCCCAAGTATTTCACTATTCCAGTGCAGTGCTGGACATTCCTCATACTTTTTCACAGTTGAAACTACACTGTATCCCACACTGCCTGAACAGATATGGAGTAGTATCTTAAACTGTCCCCTTTGCAGTGAATGTGAAACCTTGCTGTACCATGTGTGCAAATACATACCAACTACAATGTTAGCTGTTAAACGTGTCTTTGCACTAAGCCACCAAAATGTCTTTTCATACATTTATTATCAGGGATGGTAATCCACAAGATGCCTGTTTTTTTGTTTCTGTCACTGTCTCTGGTGCAAAGCACTCATTGATCTGATGTTTATGCAGCACTTGGTAGGAGACACTCCTTTGTCTGTTCAGCCATGGTTCCTATTACTCATGCTAACTACCCAGTTCCTCCTGTTTAGTCCAACAAATGGCTGCTCCTCCTGCCAGAAATTCAAAACACAACTATTCAAAAGAGGATTTTATCCAGCAAGATCTACCAGGTGCTGGGTGCTTAGAGAAGCAAATGCAAAACTTTGATGAGCTGGGTATAGGGTCAATCACCGGTGTGGTTTATCAATTGGTAGATAGAGACAGAGAGAAGAAGAGCATTTATTTCAGTGAAAATGTTGCAGATTATTGCTTTAAAATGTTTTAGCTGCTGCATAACACACCTAACACTTCTACACAAAGACGCAATGCCACCTGTTCATTCACTGTGTCCTGTGAGGTGTGGGTAATTTACTAAGTAGAATAACAAAAGAGCTGTCAGTCAAACAGATTTGTTGCTGAGGAGGCAACATTTTTAAACCACAAAAACACACGCACATCAAGTGTAGATTCTCAGGTGCCGGACAGATAAGATAATAACAATGAAAAGATTTTATGTAAATCTCATCAATATTTCAATTCCACAAGGATCTTCATCTGGACTATAAAGTTCAACAGCCATTTTACCTTTGTGCTTCATATTCAAATGTATCTATGGTAAATTTACATGATTTGTTTTCATCAGTGCGGTGTTATTTTGAAGCAAGGCGTCTTTCAGCTGCCAGAACTGGTTTTGGGAGCTGCTGATGATTGTATTTTAATTTTGATTTGATAAGGAAATGCAGCGCTTGCTTCTCCCTGAGTGGCAGTTTTACGTGGGTGTCAGCTCAGGTAAAATGTTGACTGTGGTTCGTTTTGACTGCACAGCCGTGGCACAGTGCCATCCTGTTTGTTTTGAATGAAGTCTGAACAGTGATGCCCCGAGGCTTTTGGGCTCTGTGCTGGCTGCTCCCTCTCTGGCTGGCCTCTCTTCCTCCTCCTCTCCATCATCCTCCTCTCCTCTTAGTCCTGCTCCTTCTTTTGATTCTCCATTTCTTTCATCATCCCATCAGTCTCATCCTGCTTTTCATCTTCCTCCTCTCAGTGTTTTTCCTCATCCTCTCCATCCTACTCCCCTTTCTCATCTTCCACTCATCATTTTCCTCCCCCTTCTTTATTCCACCACTCATTCTGTTTCTTCCTCTTTCGTCTTTGTCTTCCTCTTCCCCTTTCCTCCTTTTTCTTTTTCTTTTCATTGTCATCCTCTTCCGACTCTACTTGCTCACCTGTATCTTTCTCCTTGTTGTCCTCCTCCCTCTGATGTTATGTTAGAGGAAGCTGATCCCTATCAGGGAGCTTTGATGTGGATCACACCTTTACAGTTCACTTTGTTCTTTTCTCCTTTCAGCGCTGTTCCTTCCTCTTTCATGTGCAACTTTCTCCCCTGCCTGCCTTCTCTCTCTCTCTCTCTCTCTCTCTCTCTCTCACACACTTTTGCACACACACACACACACACACACACACACACACACACACACACACACAACCATCAGTCCCTCACTGTCACTCCCATCCACCCTCCATCATGCCTACATGCTCATTTACTGTAGATAGGGTAATTAAACATGCTACACATAGCATCTCGCCAGCTTTTACCGGCCTCGTTTTTTTCTTCAGTCCTTTTAATTTTTCATTTTTAGGGGGAATTATTTTGTAATTTTCTGTAAATTTAACTTAAGATATATATATAATCATGATGATTACAAAAATGTTTTGTGGTCTTTTGTCGTTTTTATAATTTAATTTCATCAGTTGAAGTGATTTAAATATATCATGGTTTCATTTGGTTAAAAGGGAGAGAAGTTACTGCTACTGTGGCCAGTGCCTCATGTCATGTATGTTTAGCTTGTTAGTTACAGCAGGACAAATGACAGGGGAATTGACCACTACGTACTGCATGACTGAAAAGGAAAGAAGTCAATAATGGTTTGTATCCAGTGGCCTCTGGCCCCCTTTCATTTTCTAAAAGTGGCCCCTGGCCTGCACTGCTTTAGTGTCCGTGATCTAGTAGCTACAGCTGTCCACATCTGGATAGAGACTCAAGCAACAGCCATAGGAAACAAGGCAAACCTACATTTTAGGCCACACACTGTGCATGCAACAAGTCATAAAGGTCAAGGAAATTGGGAGTGAAAGTGCAAGCAGTAGCAGTGTCTTACTAATCACTAAGGATAGCTTAGCCACACACTGCACATGTTGCTTGGGTGAACAGCAACTGTAAAAGCTGTGGTTTGTTTGCTATGATAACACTATTCCAAACTCACTGAGCAAGTACACAGCTCAAAATGTGTATGTGTGTGTGTGTGTGTGTGTGTATGTGTGTGTGTTAGCCTGCTAATGCCAGACTAGCACATCAGCCTGGCTATGTGTATGTGTTGGGGAGTTGGGGGAAGGGGGATTTTCCCCAAAACAAAACACAGCACCAGGCCGAGCTTGATATTTTCAGAGCTCAAAACCTCAGCAGCCATCACAGTGAGCACGTTTACATGCACACCTTATTCCTGTATTAACCGGAATATTCGCAATATTCTGGTTGCGCACGTGTCATGTAAACACGCACCGAACCCGATTAAGGTCATATTCCGGTTGGAGAGAATTCCGAATAAGCCCCCTGGAATATTCCTGTTCCAACCGGAATATTGGGGCATGTAACCACCTTAGTCGGAAAACTCCCCGAACCGGAATATTCAGTCACGACTGCGCATGCTCGACTGACAAGGAATTCTGTGGCGTCTTTGTTGCTATGGTTACCTGCAAGCGGGGAAAACGGCAGGGCGAACAGCAGCAAGAGCCAGGAGACTGCAGTCCACCTTCAGCTAATGAAAGACTTAAATATCATGGAGGATATCGATGGGAGAAAACATAGAAATAGCGACAGAAGAAGAAGAAGAAGAAGAAGAAGACGAGGAAGAAGACTTCTTCGTCTGTTTTTCCGGCAGACCAGACGCCTATACGCGTATTGCTGCCCCCCGCGGCTGAGTGTCGCATTACATGAGAGAGTGGAATACGCCGAAACACGGGGGCATGCCAAGTGACATGTAAACGGAATATTCCAGTTGCCGCGGCGCAGTTACCTTAGCCGGAATATTGACCCGAACCGGAATATGGTGTGCATGTAAACGTACTCAATGTTTCCTGCAACTGAACCTTGACACAGAGGGAGAGAGAGTAGTTTTGGCAAGGTGGCATATTTTTGTACATCAAAATTCAGACCATATTTTCCATAGATTTTTCAATCCTTATATACATTTTTGTTTGTTTGTTTGATGAGCAGTAGGAAGGATAATGAGCCCATGAAAGCCATCAACAAACTAAGCTGAGGTTTTCTTGTTAAAATGTGCAAAAGACCACAACACAGCACCAGGGGTTCACAAGTGTTGTTGATCGATACCAGTCAGTCCACTGTTACTGAGTACGTTTACATGCACACCATATTCCGGTTCGGGTCAATATTCCGGCTAAGGTAACTGCGCCGCGGCAACTGGAATATTCCGTTTACATGTCACTTGGCATGCCCCCGTGTTTCGGCGTATTCCACTCTCTCATGTAATGCGACACTCAGCCGCGGGGGGCAGCAATACGCGTATAGGCGTCTGGTCTGCCGGAAAAACAGACGAAGAAGTCTTCTTCCTCGTCTTATTCTTCTTCTTCTTCTTCTTCTGTCGCTATTTCTATGTTTTCTCCCATCGATATCCTCCATGATATTTAAGTCTTTCATTAGCTGAAGGTGGACTGCAGTCTCCTGGCTCTTGCTGCTGTTCGCCCTGCCGTTTTCCCCGCTTGCAGGTAACCATAGCAACAAAGACGCCACAGAATTCCTTGTCAGTCGAGCATGCGCAGTCGTGACTGAATATTCCGGTTCGGGGAGTTTTCCGACTAAGGTGGTTACATGCCCCAATATTCCGGTTGGAACAGGAATATTCCAGGGGGCTTATTCGGAATTCTCTCCAACCGGAATATGACCTTAATCGGGTTCGGTGCGTGTTTACATGACACGTGCGCAACCAGAATATTGCGAATATTCCGGTTAATACAGGAATAAGGTGTGCATGTAAACGTGCTCATTTACTGTAAGTCACATCCTCCCTTGTTGCTCAAATTATGGTGTAGTTTGACAATAACTGAGTTTTTTTTTTTTTTAAATCAAGGTACTCCCAAGACTGTACATGTAAAACAAAAACAGTGGGTCTTGCTTGTTGTTTGAGTGGTGATTACTGATCTCTCTGGTCAAAAGACAAAAGTTCACAGGTTCAAAAACCAGGTGTTTGTCCGTGAAATACTGAAATGTCCTTATGAGAAACACTGAATTTTCAATTTAAGCCACTCTTTATAAACATATAGGCCATAGTAAATGCTCACAATGTAAATGTTAATGACCAATAACAGATTTCTACCCAGGTGTAACTGAAGCCAGACACCCCTCGCAATTGAAATATTCAGCCAAGGTCAGGTCATGATATGCTCACTGCTATCAACCCTCCTGGATGATTCATTTTTGTTACGTTTGTGTTACATTGTGTTGCTTTTTGAATGCAGTATAAATATGGACAGGGCAGCTTGTTTCTTGGATAAGTGGTGCTCAAACTGTGAAGTGTTCCAGGGGTCCCAAGCATAAGTAAGAAATCGTTCAATCTTGTGATTATTTCACTGTGAATAGCATAGTGTGAAAATTCCGCTGTTCATAGGTTTCTAATGCCATAGACATTCCAGATGAATATCATATCAAACAATAAATAGATGCAGCTTTTAAGGTTAAATCTTGTTCATTGTGGGACTGTGATCTAATACAGATCTAGCTTCAGGTCCATTACATGAAAATCCTAGGGGATTCTAGACTTGAATGTGTGAGTTTTCCAGTAGGAGTCACTCTTCTCTGCGGTCACATGTTCTTCAAATCATTCCTCAAGTCCTCAAGTGTTTGCCTAGATGTGCATTTAATGCCGGCAGGAAGTCTGTGCTTTAAAAGCTGACTTTCCAACAATGCGGAATAACCTGTTGAACAAATGGGCATTCCTCCATTGTTACAGCTCTGACCCTGATCCGGCGTGTTTGGAAAAGCATTTCTCTCTCTGTAGGGAGAGTTTCACTCCTTAATACTGTATAATGCCATGAATCACCCACTTATGACTATCAGTGTTTCCTTAGTGGCTTTGTGACCATGTGACACCAAAAGTCTCCACCAAAACCAGTACTAATGCAATTATTTTCAAGAGGGAGGCAACTGTACTGAAAACACTGGTCAGTACGCCTTGTGTCAAAGTGTTTTTTTTTTTTTCTTAATCATTCATCAATTAAGCAACACCCTTGAACCTGAAAGCCAAATTGTACCAGATGCCAGTGAGTTGAGGTTACCATAGCAGCTTCGGCAGGCCCAGACACCTTGTCTCTGTTGTGTTTATTTTTGGATTCAGTGGATCACTGGTTAGAGAACATCCAGTATCTGAAAGATCACATGTTCAATCCCCACAACATCAAATGCATCTCCTTGAGTCTGTGAGCAACAACAGTCTGATATCTGTTATTTAGTAAAATGCCAGTAAATTGTGGTGTGGCATAGCCCAAGTCAGATTTCCTTTCCACTTGTCACTATACAAGACAGAGTCTGGGCTGTTGGGTTCAAACTGTTTGGAAAATGGTTGCAGCACTGGGCATTTACAAAATTGCCATCTTGTTTGCATGTGGGTATACAATTTGGTAGGAACGTTGATCATAGGCCAAGGGAGAGGTTTACCTTTTGCATCCCTTTAGAAGAAGGGACATGGTAGTGGGCCTGGCATATCACAGGCTCATAACTGGCAAAGTATGTCACAGACCACAGAAGAGCTGATTCGCTTTTCAGGCCATTCAGTAAAAAGTGGGCGTGGCAGTGGGCGTGGCATACCACAAAAAGCCACATAACTTCCCAACTGATAAGTGTAACACCACAAAATTTTAGCTCGAGGTTTGTCATGTGATAAGGAACAACATGTTAACCTCTCACACTGATTGGGCACGGCCCACCTCCTCCAAGGCCACACCCACTTCTGGCAACCTCTCCACAGCAGGGGGATGTGTGGATGTGCGGATGTGCAGAGGGGTGTCCTCTGACTTGGCATGTAGCTGTTGACAAGTTGTTTGGCACATGGCCACACCCATTTATGTTTGTGCTTTTTATTACAGATTCTGAACCAGAGGTATTAGCTCTGCTGAGTTTCATTTATTCAATTGTTTGTTTATCTGGTCATGCCATGCCATTGAGTGATGAAAAACTGCTTCACATGGTACCGTGGTTCCCTGAGGCAGGGAGATTCAGATTTGTGGGGGACACTGCAGCTTCTCACGGTTGTCATCACGGCTGTAGGATGCTGATTGGCCCTGCTGTTTTCTGGCCTCTAATGCAAGGCTTTGATCGGATCATGGCCACGTGGCTTTGCAAACCAAAATGAACTCACAAGATCCAATGGCTGTGCAAGGTTAAATAAATATTCCCAGTATACTGTATCTTTTTAACCCTAGTCCAGATGGCAGTTTACAACATAAAATAATTGCTGTCTCTATTTTTAATTAGGTCTGATTAAGAAAAAAGAAAGAGAGAAAGACATAAAAATAACTAGCTCCCAAAGGTGTTTCTGTTTGTGTGTTTTTTCCCCACATTATCGCCTCAGGGTCAGCCAGGTGTTTTTCAGATGACACAAGTCTAATAGTTCAGGGTCTTGATTTTTTTTTTTATGGTGAAGTGGTAGAACCACAAAGCAGTAGCCTATGTTAATAACATTCTCTCTCTGTTCATGTAGAGAATGACAATGAAAAGATCCTCTTGCACTTTTATGCAAAGAAGCTTTGTGCTGATTTTGTTATAGTTTGGACTTATTGCCATAAAAGAACCATAAACCAGGCACATGGCACACAGCTCTAGCTCACTGTCTGACCATTGCTTAGAACATTGCACTGACTGGCTCTATAGGGGCTTTATGATAGAGGGACTCAGACACAACTGGTTGGATTTAGCCAAAAACTCACAAAATACACCGGTGCTGTATAGTATGAGTAAATTAAGACCAATTAATCATCAACTACAGGCAATGTAGATGCAGTGTCTTTTTTTATAAGATTAACAGCTTACATCATCATTTAAAGGATAGATGGTGTCCAAAATGCCTTGTTGGCAAACGGATGGTAGAACATATTCTGCAGTATCTACATTACATTTTTACCTTGAACTTTTTCCTCCATGTAGAAACAATGAAGTATGGATAGATTCTGATAAGCACCTGCTCATGTTTTTTCTGTTAATAAAGAGGTGCTTTGATATGTGCAGAGAGTTATCATTTCCCTACTACGACTGCGTTGTCCCAACCTCTAGCGTAGTGGCTGCAGCCAAAACTTATCATTACAAGTTTCCTTTTCCTGCCATTGTCAAACCGCAGCTCTTCCTCTTTCCAAAGCTGGAAGCTGGAAAAAGCTCCGGCTGAATTCTCAGAGATGCACAAGGCGTTCCTCTCAAGGTCACAGTGGTGAATGTAATGATGATACTCTGCTGTGTTTAGATGGTGCTCTGTAAAATGTTTCATTCTGGTGTGTTATTTTTCATATTTTCCAAAAGAGAAACCCACAAAAAGCCGATAGCTTCAACAACATATCCTAGTAAATTTTACTATCATCTAGTGTTGTTGAGCCATTTTGTCACTGTCCAAATGGTGGGTATCTAATGGTGCAATGAAACCCATCATTTACTTTTGGATAATAGCAGCACTTTGGAGCCAAAGGGAGTAGTATTCCCTTTGAGTGCATGGTTACACTGTGTGCATTATTCATTCACTCCCAAATTTCAAACATTCAGCAAATCAGAGGTTTTAGATTTCAGTTTATCCCCTAAATGTCAGCTATGTTCCAGCTGGTTAAATATATTGTAGCCAAGTTACTGTACTTGAGGTGATGCTTAAGATATTGCTATGTTTCTGAGTATTTTTTTTTTTTTTTAAATGAGTCATTTTTCAAAGTATTAAGCTTTATTTTTAAATATATTGTAAGAGCAAGATGCGGGATTTACAGGTGAATATTCATTCCAGACCTCTTCTGAGTCTATTATTTATTCAAGGTTCAAGATTCAAAATTTTACACCTGTACAAATTTCACTTGAGTAATTTCCATGACAAGTGCTCTGTCCTGAGAAATTCAAGAAGCAGTAGTTGAATGAAATTTTCAGTGCTTTTTCCACCTCTGCCCTGAAGCTCCATAATAAGCTGGGAGTCACATATGCTGGATTCATCAGCCCTCTCTTAATCCCTCAACCATGCCACAACGCCTTCTACAACCTGATTACGGCTGTAGAACAAAAAAAAAAAAAAAAAAAAAAAATGTTTTTGTTTCTTTTCTTGTCAGTTGATCCATGACCATGCACCAACACAGTGAGCAACAAGATTAAGAAGTCACCAGATGCCCTTTTATTTCTTATAGAACTTAACTTTTTGGTCATCAGCAGCCAAACCGATTTACACTGTTCTCTCTCAGCCACACCAAGATTTTGTTTCATGATACTCTGCCTGACAAGTGCAAAACTTCTGAAATGTTTATTACAGCCACCCAAACCCTCTCAGCTCTCTACTATTTTTATTTGAAAGACTACAGGACTACACAATGCTTAGAAAACAGTTGCAAGCACTGTTGGGGCATGGGTAAATTATGAAGTCATTACACTGATTTTTCCCTTAAACTTTGAGTCATGCAACCTAATTAGCCCTAGCTGGCTATAATAACTCATCAAACAACGTGACGTTATGAGAAGCAATACTAAAGCAGTAAAAAAATACACAACTTTCCTGTTCAAAACTGCAGACCACTACATACATACACTTGGAGATTCAGTCAGAATACATCAACACATCAACTAAGGCGCTTGCAGTGTGAATGTAGGATCAGTGTGGCAAAAAAAAAAAAAAAAAAAAAAGAGTCAGAGTGAGAGAGTGGGGCATCAAACAGGAATACATGGGGCAAGGGGACAAATTCTTTTTTGCTTCTTTGCTTCTGTGTTCTACAGTATTGTAACAAAACATGTCATTTGCCCACGATTTTAAAGTCAAAACTGATCTGACAATAAAGTATTATCATATTATATATGAAATTTTTCTTCATAGGGAAAACAAAATTTTATTGGGTAAAAGTAGATCCAGTAGGCACCTCAACTTTGTGTCTCTGTGCGCATGTGCATGTGCATGTGAGTGCATCCCCTACACATGCATACGTGTGTCTCATTAAGCATGGCTGCACCTATACATGCCACTGAGCATAAGTGTATGTGTGTGCCTGCTCCAGTCAACTGGAGATCTGTTTTTTTTTTTTTTTTTTTTTACATCTGTTTTTAATGAGGGGATTCCACTGCTGTGCCAGGCAGAGCAGAACAGAGCTGTGGAAAAAATCATCCAGACGTTACAGAGGAGAGACTCTTAACTCATGACACGGAACAGCACACTGATACTGAGGAGCCGTGTGTGTGTGTGTGTGTGTGTGTGTGTGTGGGGGTAGGTGGTGGGGGGGGGGGGGGGGGGGGGGGGGGGCTTTGGGAGAGTTTGAAGGAAGTACTTGTGCCTCTTTAACTTAATATGGATTGAACTATGGAGCATCATAAACATAACTTTAAACCATAATCCCTTAATAGGCTCTGTTTTGCTGAAGCCTATGTTGATGCATGTGAGGCTCCTGAAATAAGGAAGCTACCACTATAATGTTCTGTAAAATGGTTATGGTGCTGACTGGTCATAGGATGTTGCAGTAATCAATACGTTGTTGTTGTTTTTTTTAAATGGCCAGAATTTGAACAGCCATAACTTATGTCCAATTTACAATACAGTCATGAAAATGTGCACATTTTTTGAAGTGAAGCCAGTTGGAGATGAAGCAAGAAAGAAATTATTACCCCATGGTGAAATCTTGGAACTGGCATATCTTAAGAATTGCATAACTCTGGCAAAGGTAGGCACTCAACTGAACAGCCATCCATCCACATAGAGTTGAATCGAGGTCAGCTGGACTTGTTTGTAGATTCTTGAAGATGTTTCATTTCTCATCCAAGAGGAATCTTCCGTTCTGACAGGCTAGTGGGGAGTTCCAGCTATTTAGCCTGTGTGGGGACGGTATCCAGGTGGCTGGCTTGTCAGTACTCCTCCCTGTTGCGACAACTGTCTGAAGTGTCGTCATGGTCACCTGGTACCTGGAAGTGAAAGATGGTTGTCAGGGTCACAAGGAGTCAAAAAGGAATGGTTCATCCTCCTGGGAAGGGATGACAAGACAGCGCTGTAGGTTGAAGATAAATGGTATCTCGTTAAACTTTTTATGTAGAGCAATCCAGGTCTTGACAATTCATTTGTATGTACAATACATCCTAAACCATTTCCAGAAAATTCATGCACAAGGAATGGGCTCAACTGTCCTGCATGTTCATCAAATCGAAGACCCGCCCCTGGCTTGTTCACTGGCCTGGGATCAGTCACTGACTGCTCTGTCACTGACACTTTTCGTGGGAACTTTTAGGGCCTTTTCACCATGAAAGTCCAAACCAAGGGTCATGTTTTTGTTGCATTTTACACATTTGATCCAGATAGTTTTGGGTTCATATTGCAATTATGTGAGTACACTAAAGAACTTTACATGACTTACCTACATTCTGTGGTCATCACACGCTGTACGTTGACTGCATCTCCCTATTCTTGACACAGCTTGGTTTGTAGACGGGCATGTATCTGACATCGGCACGTTGTCAATTAACGTGGTAGCCCTCCTTCGTCGTCTGAATTAATGGAGAAAAATTAATGAACAGATTAATTTCAATGCCACTTTAATAACAGTATTACAGCATTACTGCCAGCAGCACCAACTTCAAGTGCAATTCTTGAGTCTAGTTCTGATTTGCCAGATGAACATCCTTGTTGCATGAAAGTGTTGGTGTTTATGATTTTTTTTTAGTTGAACTCCTTTTTCACGTTCTGACCATTGCCTGCCAGAACTTCATGTAATCGTTCTGAAAGAAAAAAAAATCACATTAGAAGCAAACTTAGCCTCTTTTTGTCAAACCAAGGTTTGCCTGTTTTGCCCATACTATAGTCCAGAGAACATTTCACACCTGTAATTTAGCAAAGTTTTACCTCAGTTACATTAGTGAAGGACATAGTGAACATACAAATAGAGGGTCAAGACTTAGATTACACTGTATAAAGAGACGGAGGAATTGAAACACACTTTTTCATGTCCTTTTTGCCTCCGTTTGTCGAAATCACCACTCAACTCCATTCTAACAGAAGTAGCTACAGTTTTTGGAGAATTTTTTTTTTTGTGAGGTATGCTTTCAAAAAAAATTGTCACCTGAAATTCAAGACAACCCCTGGGTAAGTAAGTGACAAAATATATAGTTTTTGGGTGCAGGATTCCTTTAGATTATTTTGAATGTTAAGACCTTAGACAAATTAAAGAGATAACCCTCATTCTCCCCTTTCAGTAGTGCTGGAGAAGGATCAGCTTGTAAAAATCAAAGCAGATCCACACAGCATTCAGTTTTTGTTGTAGTAAACAACATTTTGACCAAGTTGCTCTTCATCAGGTGAGGTCATCTTTTCTTCTTTATTAACATAAGAAACACCAAGCAGCAGTAAGCTGATGGCTGGGTTAGAGAGATGGTCCACTGACCTCTCTGAAGGTAAAAATCTTAACAAATGGTGAATTTTTTTATATAATCATTTTTAAGTGTGAAAAATTGCAGAATCAAACCCTTTGTATATCTTTAAGAATCAGGATTACTTCAGTCGTCAAGTGCAATGACTACACCGGAACCTGTCCTGAGATATTCCTGTGCAATCACTCTTCCTTCTCTTCTCTTCTTTCTAATTGGATGACTGATGGGTAGTGAGGCCAGAAATAGAGAGGAAGTGAAAGAGTACACTCACTAACGACTTCCGTCATTATCTCTTGAAAAAGCTTCAGGGCTGGAAATATTTTTCCTTTATTAATTAAATGAATTTCACAACATTTTGACATGTTTAACTCAGAATGTCATAATGCAAATATAATATCATGATGTAAATGTAAATGTAAATATAATGTAAATATAACAAAGCAATAAAACAAATAAAAAACATCCTCTGAATATGACTGTTAAAACATTTCTTCAGAGAAGCTTTGGCAAAAAACTTGCTTCTGTGTTATGTGTGAAAAGGGTGTGAGATGAAACAATACCTGTTACTTCTTCAGATTTTTCAGTATTTGCTTCTCCTGTTAACTGTGCACGCTGCAAAGTATGTATATAACACTACCTGTTTTTGAGGTTATACTACACACTGACCACAGTATTTATAACCAATGTTATACTTGACTATGGGCAGAAATTAAAGCAACTACTAGGAACTTTCATTCTGTGTGGATTTTGGCGGCCCCTGTGGACAAAAACGGTAATGTTTCCTAGAATGAAGACTGCATTTCCCATGAGCACCACCGCCTCGTGTCATAAATATCTTGATCTGGCCTTATTTTAAAAGTGAATGAAAGAAAGACCTCAACATCCTGGAGCGCAGACGACTGCAGCAAACGCCTGAGAGTCTGGCCTAGCTTCACTGGGAAAAAAAAAACAAAAAACAAAAAACACAGACACAGCAAAATGCAACACCAGTATTAAGGATTTTTTTTTTTTTTTTTGCAAGGGAGGTTGCAGGAAAAAACACTAAGGTTGGAGCCGGAGGCAGAGTGAAGGTAAATACAGTGGAGCCTGCTTAACTGTGAAGTGGATCCAACAGTTAACACGGGCCGCCGCTCTGCATGCTGTAAACTGTTTCATCTGATTCTGCGGGGACACCAACTTGGTGACAGGCATTTAGAATAACTATGCAGAAATACCCAGTCCTGTCACTGATCTGTCTTCACTGTCTCGTGTGCTAATGTAGGTCATATAGAGGTGTCAGTATTGCATGGATACTGTTTCATAACCAGTTAAAAGCTCCTTGTAGTTGCTTTAACTTTGGCATTGCACTATGCTGAGGATATCGCCTCTCATTCATTTCATTGGCTGGAGCCCCCCAACCCCTCCCACCCCCCCACCCGGTCGGAGTCCCACCCTTAACACCCTCTGACCGTCATCTAGCTCAAAGGTCAGATCCCCACTAGCACCGGTGTGCATCCTTGAGTAAGACAGTGTTGACTTATTTGACTGAATCTTGCTCTAGATCAGAGTTCACATAAGGTCTTATTGGGTGAGAAAGTTTGAAATATGTGAATCAAAGCTTTTACAGTAGATATATTCACTGTGTGTGCACCATGCTACACCGCAAACAGCACCCTGAATGCCTCAAATCAGTCACCCAGACAGTCTGTACGCCTTTTGGAGGAAAGTTCTCACTCCCAAATCACACTGCTATCCAAACCTAAGGCTTTTATGTATTTAGAAACGCTCTGCTTTCATTTACACACCAGAGAGCAGCACCCAAAGAAGCGCTCGAATCCATCACCCAGAGAGCCAGTAGGCCGTCAAGAGGAAACCTCTCATTCCAAACCCACACTCCCATACATCTATTTGACCTAATTTTCTCCCCGCCCTTATTTGTTCCAGTTAACCTTTTCACTCTGTCGTCTCTCCTTCCACCACTCATAATCATGATCCCACAACTCCCTCCATCTCTTAAAAAAAAAAAAAAAAAAAAAAGAAAGGTCCTGTACTGTAGCTCGATAAGAATTCCTCCCCAGAGTTTGGCAAGAGGCAGGAACAGAGTTTAAGAGCCTGTAAATGTCTGCAGCAGGAATGTGAGGCTGCCTTGTATGGTCATAAAAATTGACTGCTCGTTCTTTTTTTATATTCACTTCATTTTTTTCCTGTAGGGGTCGGGCCTGGTTTTGATCATGAAGAGGAGGAGGGGGGAGATGAAGGTAAAGAGGGGTATCCCCGACCACTCCCATGAAGGTTGAGAGTGAGAGGGATGTGGAGATGCGACATAGAGGATGCTCTGTATACAAGCTTACACACACACACACACACTCTTCAGTTTCAAAAAAAGTCGATGTGCTGGAGATGAGTTGGAGAGAAGTTTGCCCCTAACAGTGACAATATGAATGCATGCCAGCAAATATATGTACACACACCAGGACACGCACTTGCTTGCTCCCTCTTTCTCTGTAACAAATGTCCTCACATGCCTCATCAACATCGACCCTCCCACAAATCTGTGAATAGCTCTGTCTGGTCTTAGGCCAAGTGTGTGTGTGTGTGTGTGTGTGTGTGTGTGTGTGTGTCTGTGTCTGTGTGTGTGTGTACACAGTAAGCAGGGTGGTAGGGAGGGCGTAATGTTTAGAAATCATCCGGGATCATGGCATGGTAACCCTCTCCTCCCCTGTTTTCTATCTTTCCCTCTTTGTTTTTGCCTCCTCCATGAACCCTCCCTGTCTGACAGATGCCCCCCCCCCCCCCCCCCCCCCCCCCCCCCCCCCCCCCCCCCCCCCCCCCCCCCCCCCCCCCCCCCCCCACACACACACACACACACACACAGATTCTCACTGAGAAAGCCTGTGTCCTGTCACCCCTTAATTCAAGCACTAAACACTCTTTGTTTTTAAAAATAACTGTTATAATATATATTTATATTTAAAACCTTTATGTCTATAAGAATCATTTATACGTATAAGTGCCTATATATTTACTCAATGGTTTATATATACCGTTAAACGTCTTATAATAAAATTGAACTATTTTTATGTTTTGGCAACAAATTATATCCACAGGGAACTGTTTTATGTATAAGGTAACTGTTTACGTGTAGGCCTATATAGGCAACTGTTAACATTCATGGGGAAAAGCAGGGGAACACCTTGGGCAGGTTGCCATTCAATTATGTATACTTTCTGTTTATATGGCTTAAGAATTGATTTTATATGAGGAACCATTATACTATATTTATAGGGAGATGTTGTTGTATTTAGGTAACCTTAGGTAACAAATTATTTTATAAAAGTAACTACATATAAGGTACTGTTTATAGCATTAGGGTCTGTTTTTTCATGTTTTGGGATATACTAATATGTAGGTAACTTGTTTTATTTTCATCTAACTACTAATATTTATCAGGAACTGTTTCTGTGCATCATGTGCGGCTGGTGTTTTAATGTCTATGGAATGCTTTCTGTCAGAATTGTCTCTCAGGGATTAATAAAATTGACTGAACTGAACTGAACTGCAAGAAAATAAATTGAACTGAACTGAGTTGAACTGTGGAGACATTTGGAGTCATCCATAATGCCATCCTTGTTTGCACAACTGGCAGAAACACCCATCCCATATCTTAATTTAAAGCTTATTTTGACAGAAGACATACAACAAAAAGAAACTGAGAGAGGGATATACTGTCAGACACCAACACGTCTTTTACCCTTTCAGACCTTCTGGCAAATTCCATGGGAAAATGGTGAGGTCGGTGTCAGCACTGGCCAAGCTCTCAGCATTTGACCTTTGACCCTCAACCACACCTACTCCTCTAACCACCAGCCAGTGCCAAAATCCACACCACGGCTCCTCTTTGACCGAGAGAGCATTTCCAAGGGTAGCCCAGCACCGCAGCCTCTGATGGATGGCCACAGGAAACTCAAATACACATACACAGAATTAAAGAGAACACATGCACAATGCTTCATCCATGAATACTTTCTGAGAAAAAAAAAAGACAGGAGAAATGCAGACACTGATAATGAGAGGCAGATTAAGGCCTATATTTTCAACCCTTGGAGGAGACTCCTAGAACTGTAATTATTCCACATTTCCCTGTGGGCCTGTTCTTCTCTCTGGCATGGGTACAAGGTCTAAATTAATGACTGCAACAGCGATTCATTTTTTGTAATTACATGACAGCTCATTTAACATCTCCCGATTGCAATCCCGGGACATTGTTCCATCAAAATGATCAACTTGTTTCAACACTGCTTATCGTCATAGCTTCCCACTCAGATCAGTGTTGAGCTCTGACTCAGTCTATGTTCTTTGGTGTGCTGGTCTGTACTTGCTGAAAGAATGTTTTCTTGAGAATGTTGTTATTGTACACTTTCGCCTTTCCTTTCACTGCAAATATCAGTCAGACAATGAACCGAGGCAAGAAAAGTGAAGAAGGATACTTGAACTTTGACCTGTGGGTGTGCCATCAAAGTGGATGTCATAACTCATCTTTTCATGGCATGGAGTAGTAATCGCTGAGATACTGGTAATGTTTTCTAATGTTGGCATACAGGGTGTCATTTTGGTCAATGATCTTATCTGTATCACCTCACAGAACCTGGACTGTGTCATATTTTTGTTCCCCATTTGGAATAAAAAGCAAAACTTTAACTCCATACCCTGCCATGCTCTCACCATTGAAATGTACACAGTCTGTGCTGTCTACAAGCAGAGATGATTGATTTAAAGGGGTCCTCTCATATGAATTCATATTTTTTTTCACATTTTTTTTAAATTTATATATAGGTATGATCAAAGATGTTTAATGCAGGCATTGTTAAATTTTTATTTTGTTTGAGTAGTAGAATTTAAGGTTTCAGTAAGTGCATCACAACTTGGATTCAGTTTGGTGGTCTCACTTTAGTTAACAACTAGCAATGTGCCGTTGGTGAATGACAGCCAAAAACAATCTCAAACCCCTCAAATTATGTCCCTTTGAAACTCCTGGAATTATCGCATACACAAACATAAAATGTGGCCTGATGGTGGCGCTAGAAAAAATATCATAGAATGATCAATAGAGTTATTCTAAAGGTCATGATTGTGCACCGCAAATTTGAAAAGGTTCAAATAAAACTATATGAGTTACTGTGTTCACAGCCAGGATTTGCAGCGGTGGATGCGGCAGCAGTCAAGGCAAATCCATCATATCCATGACGTGTTGTTTCAGGGGCATAATTGCTGAAATCCAAACCATTTGCAGCATTTGAGCTGGAAAGGCTCTACTGAATTACAGGAGCTGGTGTTGTTGTCCAGTCAGGCTTGAGTTCTGCCTATGAGGACTGGCTGCAAGGCCTATATTGCTTGGTACATGGGACCTTTAACCAACAGCAGACAGGTCTTGTGATGAACATAAGTCACACTTGGGATAAGAAATGAAATCCCTTTTAGACATTGCCCCATCCCTCTTGACCCCAAGGCACCGTCCAGTACAAGTCTGTTCATCCACTGGTCGCTACAGAGCAGCTTCGTTCGGCTGCTTAACCTACTGTGATAGTAATCCTGCTGGATTTGTTGCAAACCCTTTCCATATGGGTTCACTACTTCCCTACCCTGAAAAGACCTCACCATCACTGTGATTCAACTGTGTCTTTGTTTCTTTTCTCAGTTAGACCCAACCCTCCTCAAATCCCTTTTGATTTATTATAGCTTATTATTACTACCCAAGGCTGAAACAGATCCCTGTTTGTTGCTTCTAGGGCAAACAGCAACAGCATTCCTCAGATGGTATTTCTTCACAGTTTCATCATGAGACTTGCTGGTAAAATGAGTCTCACACATTGTGTGGAGTGCAGATTCACTGCTGCAATACAGACTGGAACATGCCCTGCGAGATATATGTATCTCTATTGGCGACCAGTGAAAGATCAGTGTGAAACTAAATGATCATTGTTCAAATTAGGTAACAAAACTGAAACACCTTTCTCACATTTCTATATTGCCTGAATGACTTAAGCTAGAGATGTTGTGAATACACCAATGCATGCCTACAAAACTGATATTAGCACCGTGAAGAGCACAGAGCAAAAACTATACAACAGGAACAGGGGTGCTAACTTAAGTCCGAAGTGAATGAACAGTAATAAACGATCATTTTATTATAAAAACTAGTCCAGAAAGTCAGATTTTTAAAATCACTTTATAGTTCAGGGAGTTCATGCTGCACCTGTTCATGCCAAAGGGCTTCCAACAGTTTGAAATGTGAAGCAGTTTTTCATTCTTTCTTTTGAGAACCTTCTCCCAATAGCACAGGAAGAAGGTCACAACTTGCCACTGCTCTAATTACTGTAGATTTTATTGTAAATACTCTGTTCCGTTCCCTCTTGGGACAAATGTGACCGAATTAACAGCAACGATGCAAGGCGTGGTGCCCCAGAATAGCCCACATGAACACTTCCAAGTACTTTATCATGCACATACCACAGCCACTTTACAAAACAATTTTAGAAATAGAAAAACTTATATAAAAACTTACAGAGGATGCAAAAAAGTTTCTACCCACAATAATTGTACAGGTCACACCAATATCTGGAACAGCACAGCAACAGAGACGCTACAGCTGAATTAGTTAGTTATATATTTATTCATCCCAAAATGGATTGAATACAGCACATATCTCCATAAAAATGGCTCAGCTATCTCAGTATTAGAGTTAAAATTATGCCATTGTTAAGTGCTGGAAAATCATCACAATAATTTTCAAGTATTCAGGATTTTAAAAATGGCTTACGGAGGCTAATGTACTGTAGTTACTTTATTAATGTTATGGTTAGCCATATGTTTTCTATGAGATTGAAGTGCATGGTAAACCTCTTTGTGACGACATGTTTAATTTTTATGACTTGACAATAAAATTTAGTAGGAAAAATAGGAAAAAATTTAGTTTCTAAGAATTTGGTTGTACTCCTGCGTATGTGACCTACATTTGTGGGGTCATGATGTTTTATGAGTCAAACGTTGTTTTAGGGTTAAATGTCACTTTAATGATTTGCAAGCACTGATATAGACTGGTGGATTACAGTGTTGCCAGGAATCATGTTTAAGGTGTCCTGATACACAGTTTTAACAGACAACCTCCAGACAATCAAGTGTTTGTGGGAGTCATAGTTCACCATATTTTCTTGCTGTCTTTTCTGGCATGCCTCTCATGTTTGTGAGGCATCCTGTGTATCCATGTGATGAGCTTGAGCTGTCTCCAGTTCTGCGCTAACCTGCTCTGCATCATCTGTCAGCGCGTGACACTGGGCTCCTGTTGCATAGCTGTCATACTCCAGCAATTAACACAGAGTGTTGCAGCTGACTGGGGCGGGAGCAGGGTGGCAGGAGGACTAGAGAGAACCAGCGGAGCAGGTCCTCTGGTAGCTGGCAGCATCCCCTTTTTGCTGAAGGGGATGCCACCAGCTCCAGTGGCACTGGGTGTAGCTGACACTGGTGCCTGACCTCCCTGTGGAGGAAGCAAGAGAAAACAGTTGAGAGGCATATTTTGTTATTTCTGTTATTACATGCGGAACAAAAACTTCAATGAAAGAGTGTAAAAGCATCTGCAAAATCTCTGGGGAAAATAGACATTTGATCCCTGCAGTTCTGGTGAAACTTGTCTGTCTTTGACCCAAATATTTGAGGGTTGTTGATTTTCTGATTAAGGCGCGACATATCCAAGGCATGCTCCTGGCAAAGTTTGTTATCCAGCCTCTCGTTCTCTGAGTGTTAGGTAATTGTCAGGACACATACGGACTTGATGGGCAGAACTGAGCTTGTCTCTTCCTCATCAGTCTTCTCTGCATAACTTCCTCAAGGCATGGGAGGATTACATTGCAATAAGCTCTATCCACTTACTCTGTTGCACACTGTGGCAAACACAAGCAACATTATTTATTTTCAAAATGAGATTGCCACTTTGTCACCTGCTTTCATGAAAGTGCTGATAAGAGAAATTTAATCACATTAGGGCATATTTTGAAGGATAGTAACTGGGGCTGAACCCTGCACGTCCATGAGTCGAATCGTCATAGACCTCCACAGTCGTCTCAGAAGGTGGAGTTGAATAGTCGTGTTTTCTTTTTGTTTGTTTTGTTTTGTTTTTTTGAGGGTGGATAGTTAATGGGCATTACAGTACTACAGTGAATGACATGTTCTCTTAAAAATACACTGGGAATATATTGCAATAGGGATTGGAAAAGTTATCCTTTTAGATTGTGTAGGTGTGTGTCTAGCTGTATTAATTAAGTGGAGGATTGTGGTGGCTTGTCTTCCACTCATGCACTCATGTCTTGCATACATGCAAGTGTGCGAAATGAAGACATACCTTTGGTACCAAACGAAATTGAGGAGTCAATTCATTGTATTGACAGGCCCACCCACGAAAATGGCTGGGCCCCTGAAAAGGTGAGTGGAGTGAATGGGCCCTCCCCAAATCTGCTTTACTCATATCAAGGCCTGGAGGTCCAGGAGTGTGATATCTAGCCTGAGTATGGTTTTTCATGTGATTTCTGCCAACGGCACTCACTCTCAAAGTGAAGAAATTCAGTGAAGCGTGGGTAAACAGCGGAAGTAACTATGACTCTCTTAAGGTTTTTGCCTAAGGTTTTTTGCCTACGTCCGAGCACCAGAGTGGAGATAAGCACATCCCCTTTCCCCCCTCCATGGGTGGCCCTGTGTATTGAAAGGCCGACTCTGAGTCGACTCTGTAAGTTGTCGGATGCAGCCCTAATAGCTACCCGAGTTCTGGGGTGACAAAATAATAACAGCTTTAAAGAATGGATCATCTATATTTTTTTTCCAAAATGAACATTTCTCAGTTTGGAAATTAACCCTGTGAAGTTTTTGTTGCTTTTGGGGAAACAGGATTTGGCAGATTAATCTATACTGAAAAACCAGAGAGAGGGGGATTGACCCAGTATGCTCATTACTTCAAGAGATGCACTTTTATTGTGTACTACTATCATTTTTTATGACATTTTAGGACATCATGTCTTTGTATTTAATTTGTTACACTGTATAGCACTTTGTGACAAACCTGTTTCTGCTCTCCAGATAAATTTGACTTGACTCGATTTGGCAAACTGCTTCATAGGTTACATGTTGATCTGTCACCTAGATCAGGATTGAGGTAACCTTGGCAGACTTGCTTGCTGACTGGATCAAGTGTTTCCCAACCAGCTGTCCAGTGTCCAGACAGACAGCGCTCAGAGGCCCATTATAACCCCCCTGTGTCCCTGCATGGGAACAGGCCTCTATTGAGCCAACCAACACACTTTCCACAATGTCATGGGCTAATTCATGTCAAAGTGGGGCTTTCCTTCCCTGATGGAACTCAATTAAAGTCACCGAGGCGTGAAAGCACAGTCAGGAGCTTGGAAATCATACAAATACACCTAGACTCTAATGTGTGCATGCAAGGAGCCATACACATGCACCATTAAATGTAGCCATTGTAGAAGTACCACTTTTTACTGTTTTGACCACTTTTACTCTATTTTGGGAGAATTACTTAGCCTCCTCATTGCCAAGAGGAATGTTTGGGAAAGGAAAATTGCTCTTTTTTTCAGCCATTGTATGGTAGACACATTGGTCTGGTAACTAGCTTAGAGTCCCTATTTTTGTGTTAGAAAATGTTAATTAGGTTTTCTTGGACAATATTCAAGAAATAATGGTCTAGAGTACTGACAGAAAATGCATGGTGGATAAATACATAGGGAGGGATTTCTGCAATGGTTACCACTGCAGATGCACACACACACACACACACGCACACGCACACGCACGCGCACGCACACACACACACACACACACACACACACACACACACACCCACACACACACCCACACACACACACACTCTGCCTTTTTGTTTGCCTGGGATATCCTAGGCAGTAAGGAATGTAACACCCCCCACCCAGCCACTGGGTTGCCCTCTTCCTCCTCCTGTCTCGAGGTGGTACGTTCCACATCCTGAGTCAGGGATGCCTGGGTAGATTAGGAACATACTGACTTATCAGTGAGTGGACAGCTGGTATATAAATACTATACAGGTGGTGACTTAATGCAGCTGCTGGATTAATGCTGTTGTTTCAAAGTGTGGGCTAATGAGCAGATTGGTATTTGACTGCAACTGCTCAAATAGTTCTGTAAAAAAAAGAAAAAAAAATCAGAAAGGCTATTCCCAATTTAGGATAGACTTTCAAAATAGGAATGGGGACGAAATACAATAGAACAGAATACTTAAGATAAGATAAGATAAGATAAGATAAGATAAGATATTCCTTTATTAGTCCCACAGTGGGGAAATTTCAAGCATTACAGCAGCAAAGTGGAAATAGCTACCTATAGGCTACATTCCTGTTGCTGGCTACTTAAAGCCAAATACACTACACTGAGATGTAAGCCAATACACTCCCATAATGCTGAAATCCTTTTTTTTCTATTGTGTTTTTAGTGAGGAAGCTGTGACATTCATGAGTGTGTATGCATCCTGCCACAAAACAATAGGACACGGCTGGGCTGGAGCTCCTCCAGGTGTGGTCAGACATGTCCACTCTTTTCCAAGGAAAAAGTTGCCCACACTCCACACAAGCTGCCAGGTGATGTCCTGCATTCATTTGTATATTAATATAGCTGCTTCTTTTCCCTGGATGGTGGATGGGCCTCTCTAGATTAGACAATGAAGCAGTGTAAAGCAGCATGACCCATTATTCCTCAAGGTTAGAAGAAGTCACTACAGTTGTTGCCAATCATGTTTGGAAAATATTTATAGTAAAAAGAGAAAAATCAGCAAATCTAGGTAGTTCAAAGTCACCATGTTGACCACAGTAAGTGGGCGGTGTGGGGTGGGTATTTATTAGCTCCAGTGTGAAGCCGCTAACATTTCTCTTCCAACGAGACACATCAACAGGAGGCTCTCTGTTTCTCAGTGTGGCTGTGCAGAATACACTTGGCCCCTTTCACAGTGATAAATTGCTACGGCTCACAATGTGCTACACCATGGAGCCTTGGAAGGAATTACCGCTTGTAGCTCTTCCTGTGGTCGCTAAGGCCACGCATGTCTCTCTGCCTGCCTCAGATAGTGTACATAGTAGTGAGTAGTGTGTGAGTGTGTGTGTATGTGTGTGTGTGTGTGTGTGTGTGTATGTGTTGGCCACACCCAGCAGAACTACTCTAACCTCGCCAGATGAAATCAACAGACTGAAAGTTCAGCTGGAAAACTTCTCCAGAGCATTATCTCTCCTCCATTGTTTAATCTGTTTCTCTTGGCAGTGTTGAGGGCATTCCCTGCATTCCACCAGATAAAGCTCAAGTCAGGTACGTTTGCCCATCGAACACGGACAGTTTACACTTTGAGACGGCCGTTCCGCTTCCCCTGGCAATTAACCTGCAGGGGCCTCTGAAGATATACAGTGGCATCACACATCAAGGTGGGGCTCTTCATAGATGGAAAGCAGAGATCATGCACAGCTGGCTTGCTGTAGTTTGAGTTTTTTTATTTGTTTGTTTGTTTGTTTTGTTATTTTAAAAAAATATGATTTCATTATTTTAATTAATTATTATTACCTTTTTTAGGTTTTCAGTTTTTTTCAGTGACCAAACCCTCTTTGGTCATTTATTTGAAATCATGCTGGAAAAGACTGTCCCCTAAATGCCCTAAATGTCAGTCTGAGGTGAGATTCTTACTCCAGCCTAGGAAAGTTTGTTCTGACTCAGAACAAAACAGTTCCATAAATCCAGCACTGGACCAGAAAATCCAGGTCTTAAACAGCCCTAGTCTCTTAAAGATGCATTAAGGCAACACTTTGCTTCTCCTGCACACCGCACTTGTGTAATTTAAAAAGGATCTATTATAAAGCAATGAAAACCACAAAATTAACTCCAGAGGTTTGATCTTTGGCTGGGGAGGAACATTTGGCAAAACACCAGGTCAACTGGGGACAGTAGGCCACACTTTGATCATAAGCAGAGCCAGATTAATCTTGTGAATGAATTAATTAGAACTCAAGACAGCCCTGGGCCTGCGGCCAGTTCCCCCACTAACAAGGGAAAGAGACAAGACCTAGACTTCACATGGTTACACCCACATCCGATGCTGCCATACTGTTTCCTACATCTTGTCTTTAACCTTTGTTTATCCAGGGAAAATTTGCTAAGTGGTGAGGAGTCAGAGTTGTGCCTTAGTATCAAACTCCTTCTTCAGGTGTCTGCTCTGAATGTTGTTGACATATGTGCTGTAGCAGAGACGGTACAGCTTTTTGGCATAAGAAAGAGAACACCAAAAAAGTGTGAAAAGTTTACACAGGGGCCATACACAAGTGCCAAAAAAGCTTAACAAAAGAACCTCAATTCTGAAATTTTGGACAATCCTGAAAGGGAAAACCACGTTATGGACTGGGGTGGCACAAAAATAGTCAGTTCTAAGGACAATAAAATCCAACGTTGGAATGGAAAAATAATGGTGGTCTGGATACAGGCCCTGTAGATGTTGAGACAGAACAAGGAGACCTACCAACTTTCCCTTACCTGGTATGCTGTCTCGAGCCTATAGCCTACAACACACATGACAGTTTTGCCTCCACAATATCAGATGGCAAGAGAAAAAGGCCAATGATAGTGAGGCAAAACTTTCGCCAAAGCAGTAGCTGTCATTCAGATCTAGTGAAAGAACTAAACCCAAATACCTGGCTGAATCCAGCCCATTTCATGAATTTCCTAGCTGAGTCTGATCTTAACCTGACAGTTGATCTTTTATCATCACATTTATCATACATTCACATACACCCACACAAAAAAAATCAAAGGAAAAAGGTTAAGAGCAGCCTTCAGAATCCACTGTGTATATATATTACATACAATAAATGCATTGTCTAAACATACATTTAAATTCATCAAGTCCAATGTCTTTTTTAGAAAATGAGGCCACACCCAGCCCTGCAAGCCCGTGCCCTGTTGGGTTTGGGTCAGGTTGCAGACCTCTGCTCGGGGAGTGGTTCAATGGCAACTATCTGGTAGCCATTGATAGAAGGAAGAGAGCCTTCCTCACCCCCTTGCCTGCCAAAAATTTCCATCTGGTTCAGGAATTCAAACTAGCAACCATCTCTTCACAGGCCAGTTTCTTGAATTCTCAGGCTTCTCTGACCTCTCCCCATGTGCCTCTCTGCTCCACGCTGGGACAGCGAGTTTTATGGAAACCAGCCAACAGATTTGGTGAGAATCACAGACCCAAACTGTTTATCCAGTGTCAACCAACGACAAGTGGAGCCTTCACTCATCTGTACCCGAAATACCTACAATCATGCAAAAACAGTAATTATCCTTGTCTGTGTTGATATCCAACATTGTGAATCTGTGTAGGTTATCGTGTGTACAGTAAGAAGCAACCGGAAACGTCCTCTCTGCTAAAACTTTCCTACAGTGTTGCTAGGGCCTTCTAAGTTGAAACTTAAATGTTTACTGGCATCAACCATTGTAGTCATTGTGGCACTAAAGATTTCTAAAGATTTCATTGGGAATCAGATCATTTTAGATTCAAATTATTCTAGGATTACTGACAAATCCTGCAAAATAAACCACCATTTCCATTTTGTATTTAGTTGAGATTATTATTATTTGCCTAATCCCTATTAATCAAGATAAAGCTGACAATGCCCCATGCATATTTTCAGCACTGCCCTGCTTTAAATTCATACAATTATACACATACACAACTGGGAGCTTCCCAATAAAACTAGTCTTCTACCAGCAGCTCCACTGGAGCACACCTCACATGGCAGTTGCTAAGGTAGACAAGAATCTTTTTTTTGACTAACAACCTCTCATTCATTTTCCCAGCTGGTTATTAGATTTGAAAAGGTTCAAACACAAACCCACCTGTCTAACCTCTTAGCTATTGCTGTGAATTAATGAACCATTGTTGAATTCAAACCATGAAGTCCCGCTAAGCACAACTTCCACAAAACTATTTCAGAGGAAACTCTGAAAAGCTTGTGCCATGTCGTTAGAAGCCAGATGCCTGTGGGATGACTGTTTCAAGCACAAGGCAAAGCCAATCCCCTCAAGCTTTTATTCTTAGCAATCCATGACATGGCTTCCCCTGTCAGCCTGCAGGAAAAAATACACACTGTAGCTCATACCTTTGGGGATCATTTTCCCTCGCATATTTTGGTGTTTCCCTTGCTTTGATTAAGTTATTGAAGAAAATCCATAGAATGCTGTCCAGTTTCCCTTTACTATGCCCCCGCACCCCTCCCCTCACCCCAGTAGTGACAATACACGGAAACAGCCAGCGGAGGCCTTGTTGGTAACGAGAGAACACTCTCTGGGGGATCATTTTCACATCCAGCGCTCCAAAACATGCCGTCATTTCCTCATTGTTACCAAGCAGCATACAATACTCACTGACATGGGACAAAGTGAGCTAGAGGATGAGGGTGTGTGCCTGTATGAGTGGGCCCACGGACAGATTTACGCACTTTGAGTGAAGCTCCATTAGCAAAGCAGTGTTCCACTAACAGGCTGAGGAAATCCCTGCTCCCGACCCATGGCCAGGCACACATGGTATACTCCATCATGCGCCTCCCACATCTGGACTGCAGCACGTGGCCATAGGGGTGTCCTCAGATGGTTGGGGATGCTGACGTTGTCCTTTGCTTATGTAATGCCTCTGTCTGTTCATTTTTTTTTTTCCAAAGGACTTTCCCTGCATTGGTCTTTGAGATCTGCTCTTCAACTTATGGTATTGTTGAATCCCACAGCACAGTAGACTATTGTATGTAAGCGTTAAGTGTGTGCATGAGACTGTGCATATGTGTATATGAGCATGTACTTCTATGCGTATGTGTGAATGTGTATGTGACCTTGAATATATGAGTGTATGTGTGTACATTTGTGGGTGCATGTGTATGTGCATATTTCCAGGCCTGTATGGGTGTGTGTGGTGAGAGGCCTTGGAAGGAATTTCATGGGATGATAGAGTTTCCCTGTCAGGCTTTTGACAAACACTCCTGCTTGCTACGGAATTCCCTCACATGTGGCAGACAACGTCACCGCTCCACTCCTTCCCGCCGCGTGGCTTTTCCCGATGGCTTCTTGATAAATGATCATGTTGAATTTTCCCTGGAGTACAGTTTACCACAGCGTCTGACTGGTTACTTATGCTAAATAAGATAAATCTTCCCATGCCTCACCCATTAAGACCTTTCATTTGTTTTGGATCTAAATAAATTCCACACACATTACAGTGATTTATATCAGCTAATCTGAATTTTCCCAGGACAAAAAACTGATGCAAAAGAGGTTGTCTTGGTTACATCGATTAAAACACCCATCAGGTTGAAGCTTTTAACCTTGCACTAATTACCACGAGTTGTTTAATTCCAACAACAGGCGGTGTGCTCTGCCAACAGTGCGACACGTATGTGCCAATAACAAGTGCTGTTGCTGTCCTCATTGTTTGTCCTTACTGTAGGTGGTGAGGTGACAGACTGAAACCTGAAGTCTGAAGAAGACAGGCTCATGTTAAACACACTCACTGTGATAACGTCTGGTTGACAACATAACCATGAAATTGAAGTTTCCATGTGTGCAGTGGCATTTTTAAACCTCAAAAGTAATTGGAAGCAGGGCAGACAACTTCTCATCTTTGACGACGTCACTTAGCATGTCATTTATTACAGCTGAACACATGTAACCGGATGGTAAAAAGGCGATGTAACACGGAGCACAAATTGCTTTTGTACACCGCCAGAAGTTACCCATAATGCATTGCAGTGTGTGTATACTTAACTTTTAAAATGACCAAGTAACACAGAGAGGCACATAACAACTGTGCAAACTGACAAACTGAAATGTGATTACTGACAACAAATAGTGATAGTGAGTGGGATGACCTCCATACCTGCATTGATTTCCAGCAGAATATAAACTCTTTAATGCACAAATTAAAGAAACTGGCAGGGTTGGGGTTAGGGTTAGGGTTACATTTCACTGTGATTGTGCTTTATATGATTACCGGTGACAAATAAATTGATTTTGTGATTGATTGATTGAGTCTCCCTCTACCACTTTTCTCTCTGTTATTGTACTGAGGAGGACAAACATATTGGAAGGTCTTTCATTCCTTTTGCCATTACATGTAACTCTGAAAGCTTTACCTCTATTTGCACTGGGCAGCACCCTCTTTCTGTTTTGTACCAGATTTTCTGCTCAACCCAACCAATGCCACACCTTAAAACGCAGTTTAGTGTCAGTTTAGAGATCGTAGAGGCTGCCAGTCTTTTAAGCAGGTCTTGGTCATTAACAATGATTATACCATTAGCTCAAAATTAATGTGATAATGATTTCCTCATGATTAAATGCTGCACGTAGGACCTTTAACCTGATTTCTGGGAGCCTCTGGAGTCCATTCAAGGTGCCATCAGAGTTTGCATGCTGTCCTCATCCACATCCACCTCAGCTTTTCTTCTATCTCATCTTTTTCTTTGCTAAAAATACGACTTGGCCAAACTGAATGATGACAGAACTGTAAACTACCAGAGCGCACAGAACTAGTCATTTGCTCCCTCCATGTGGAATCTTATTCTGGACCAAAACTCTCAGCAATTGGCGCGAGCATTGGCCATGTTGTCCCAGAGCCCAGTGAGTTGTCCAAACCCATCCTGCCTCCAAACCCACAGAACCAGGAGGGAAAGAGCCAGTCATCCCTGTGTTATGTAACTATTGCTGCCATGGCAACCCCGGTGTTGTCATAGCAACTCACTGCCAACAAGTTACAATTGGAGGAAAACGGGGAGACACCGGTGTTGACAGAGAGAGACACAGAAGCTGGAGGGGTATTCGTGGTAGGGCAGGATGTACGTCATCTACAGACTATTCTGGCTGTCAGCATGGCGGTTTCAAAGTGACTGTGTCCGTAACTATGTGTGTACGTGTGCTTGCATGTGTGTACGAGTTTGTGTGTGTGTGTGTGTCTGTGCATGCAAGTTTACTGTAAGTGATTCCGTCTGTGTATGAATCTGCATATTTGTTTTTGTGTGTGTGCCTGTGCAGATTTGCCTATTTGTGGGTGTTTACATGGGTATGAAGGTGAGTGTGTACATTTCTGCGTATGCACACATATGGATGTGCTTATATAAATACGCTGATTTTTTTGTGTGTGTGTTTGTGTGTGTGAGAGAGAGAAAAAGAGAGAGAGTTTTGTGCGTATCATGTGCGGACCAAGGCCTTGTGGTTTCCTGGTACTGGGAGTAAGGAAGCCCAGTTGGCATCAGTGAGCTGGGACATGAGGAAGGAGCCGCGAGGAGGAGCCAAGATGGCCGCAGCCTGGGCCTAGGTCAAAGTGCACTCACATGAAACGGCAACATTAAAATCCATCCCATTCATGGCTAAATAAATCCTGCCTTTTTTTCTACTGCTAGCAGAATGGTGAATTTTCTCACCTATGAAACAAGGAGTTTCTTCCGCTCATGCCCTCCCTCCCATTGTATACACAATCTGCAGCAAAGTCTCTTTGACACTCCTTTATCTCTGTATTTCCCTCTGTTGAGGAGGATTTGGTACACACACACACACACACACACACTGTGAGCGAACATGCACAGCACTGGGCAGGCAGACCAAGCTGAAGAAGGCAACTCTGTTCTTCAAAGGCAAGAGTGAGTCACCAGTACTGAGGAACACGAGGCAGAGGAAAACTCAGTTCGTCTTTCACTACTGAGGATCAGGAGGGGAAGAGAGAGAGAGAGAGTGAGAGAGAGAAAAAGGAGAGTGCGAGGTAAGTAGCGTGACATACAGTAGAGACTGACTGGGGGAGAGAGAAACACCTCCAGAATGTTTCCTTCCCTCCTCTTGTTCATCAGAGCCTCTGGTCCTGATAACACAGAGCCGCCCAGACAGTTTGCCTGATTACAGAGGCAGGCAGTGTGTGTGTGTGTGTCTCCACTCTCTTCCTCGCTCTCTCTCTGTATATGTGTGCGTGCGTGTGTGTGTTTGTGTGTGTTTTATTATTGTATCCAAGGCAAAGCAGCCGTCTCTAAGTTTCCATTCTCCTCCTCCTCCTACTCCTCCTTCTTCGGAGCGGCAATTTCCTGAACCAAGGCCAGGAAAGTCTGCGTCGATCGGCCTGAGAGGCAGAGAGGATTGTGGGAAGAAGGGAAGGGGTGGGGGTTGAGGTGGGTGAGGGAGGGTGAGTAAGGCTTTATATAGCCGCTATACAGCAGCTACATCTTGATCCGCTGATGTTAGCAGCTAACTGGGCATGTAAAGAGAGGGAGAGTTTGAAATGCAAGGGTGAGAAAGAGAAAGGGAGCGAGAGAAGTGGAAGGAGAGAGTGAGTATGTTTGGTTGTGTGTGGGGGGGAGAGAGAGTGTGTGAGAGGCAGACACAGAGAGAGAGAGAGTAGTTTAGGGTCAGAGGTGACAAGGTAAAGGGCAACACAGTGGAGCTGAAAAATAACAGAAGAACACAGCAACAGCAGAGCCAGATTGACAATTAATGAACCACAGCCTGGCAGACTGCACACTTAGACGGCCATTAGCGTCTATCAACCACCCATGGGTGAGCGACTCCCCCTGACCCACCACCCATGAGGGCAGCGGGGGCTTTAGAGGGTCTTGATTTGACCACCCACACCGTTTTACATCCACAAATTGTGGTCTGATTGTTGGGCCCGTTGTGGTGCCGCCTTCCCCTGCACAAAACATGGGCGTGGATCTTCTTAACCAATTGTTTGCACAGGTCACTTTGCCGTTCAAGTGATTATGGAAACTTTAGGTTTGAGAGGTGTAATGATTACTGCCTGGGTGTCTAAGTAGTAATGTAACTTCTGCATGTCAGAGTTTGAGTTGACTTTTGTACTGGGGAATATGCTCGTGTGAGTAATCTTGTGTTATAAGACTCTTTTTGAGTGCTGAAACAATGGCTTATATTGCAACATCTGCGCACTAATAAAACTACACCTGAGGTATGAGGATTTTCATCTGGTGTTCATCTATTTTACTCTCCCTACTCCCTGGAGATCACCCACATCTCTACAGAGGGTTTGTCAGTGTCAGCTCCCCTTGAATTTAATCCACATTCAGCACAGGAAGGAAGCCACTTTGAGATTAATAACAGAATAATGAATAAAACAACGCTGCTCTGTCCTGGGTCAGCTGCCTTCCCAGTCAGCTGCCTCAGTTGCCTATGTCACTGACCCCAACTGCCACTGACACGGGCAAGTGTGTTGCAAAGCCTGACTTGCTCCCTCTCAGCTGGACATGTGAGCTCATGTCCCACTTGACAAGGGGCTTTAGGCAAGAACTCACAGGAAGACAGACAAACACAGCCCAGCCCAGTGTTACACATACATGTATTGTTATTTCAATGTGAAAAAAATGCATATTGCAGCTTTAACAGGGATCAGTTTGCATTTCTGATTTTGAGTATAGGAGGATGAAATTTCTCAAACTGTTACGATATGAAAAGTACCAAAACTGAACTCAACAATGATGATGGATAACAAGTGATAAGTGATAAATGACCATGTCTATTTCACATTACAGGTGTTAAAGTGATATTCTTGCCCATATAGTGGTATTTATTAGTTAATTAGTTTAATAGGATCCCCATTAGCCATCACTCCATTATAGGAGTAATAGTATAGGAGTAGTTAAAAGAAATTGCATAACACAGGCCTGGTAATGGCTGCTGCTGCTGAGGCCTGGTGGTGGCTGCTTCTAGGTCTGTTGGCTAGACTGCTGCTAGGGTATTTGCTGTTGAAATATATCCACCACGTTTGGTCTAGTAGTCCACTCCCGGTTGAAGCTCTTGTTCTCATGACAGGGAAGGATTTAATGGACCAAACTCAGTATTACACTCATATACAGCAGCAAATACTACTGTATAGGTAAGAATCCTGACTTTAATCAGTGAAGGCACTGTTGTATAATAAATGTACTTGTAAAACATATCTATACAGTGGGTCATAATGTATACAGATAAACTCTCATGCTAACCAAGCAATAATAACTATATTGCAATACACATAGTAAAAAACAACAACAACAACAAAAACAGTAATTAGTTAAAGACAGGTCATTCATACAAGACTCAGAAATTTAAGTTGCATTGTTTAGCGAGCCATGAATTCACTGTTTAAAACATGCTAGCAAATGTGTTAACTACCACTTAAAGATATGCATATATGTGCTCATCACTGTATTGCAGTGTGTTAGGAAGCATTTATGAACTGACCATTTACAACTGCGTCACTGGGGGTTGTTAAGCAAAGTCAATACGCAGTCTAATCAACAATCAGTGTTGAAAAGTAACACAAACATTCATATTCCCAAACTAGAAACATGATTGTGCTGAAAATGACACATGGGTTTTTAAAGTGCATATCTGGCCTGTTCCCCCCCTGATGTTTTTGTGTGGGGTGGGTGTGGACGGTGTCGGTGCAGGGAACGGAGACGCCACCTTTTAACTGGAGCACCCGCAATCAAGGCTCCCACCCTCCTGAGGTGTCCTTGAGCAAAACACGGAATCCCTACGAGCTCAAGAGTTGCTGCCCTGTAGCTGAGCCCGACCTCTGAGTTCCCTGAGCGGGGAGAGGGGAGTTTTCCTACAGGGATCAATGAAAGAATCACATTACATCAGACGGGGAGACCGGGGGCCTGAAGGGCCGAGATAAAGCCTCTAATTTCACACTCAGCGGCACAGAGAAAACAAATAACACGCTTCCTGGTTGTTATTAATTAGAATGTTATTAATTAGAATTTCATTGTTTTTATGGCTGGCATGCATGTAACTGAACACACAGACGCATGAACATGCAGGCACGCAGATACACACACACACACACATGCATATGCACACACACGGAAGAACTGTTCCCCCTTCCCGTTGCCTTGTTATCTGCTTTACACTACTTCCTGAGTGGAATGTTGAGGAAGGCTTGTCTCGCTGTGGTACGATGTTGACATCCCTGGCACAGTGAGATGCATGTATGTGTGTGTGTGTGTTTGAAAGAGAGCGAGAGTGAGGGAGAGAAAGAGAGAGAGAGAGAGAGAGAATGAAAGAGAAGAGGTAAGATTCCAGGAGAGTGAGCTCATCTGAATGTTTTTTGTAAGGTCTTACAAACTGCACCACTTAATTGTAGTGTAGCTGCAGAGCTCTGTGCAGTGAACTGTGTTGTGTGCAATGCTGAGTCTTCTGTTGTAACTGAGCCACAAGCTGCCATCACTTTGTTATACTGACACTGCAGACGGCCATCATAAACAAGACAGAGATCCAAATTTCCATACCTGTTGGATGGATAGTGGGCTGGGCATGTGCAGTACAGTGTGTTTTAAGCTGTAAAGACTGGCCAATAACTTAGAACTGTACCTGTTTGGGGTTATCTTTAAAACCTTAGTGTCACTGTCTGATAGTGTTAAATTATATTGTTGGCAACATAGGGACAGGGATATATAAATATATATTTCTATAGATATTTTGCCCTATGATTTCTTAAAACAAAGTTTCTCCATGTCCCTCTAAAGCCACATCAAAGTGGAAAATGTGCAAGAAAGAAACATTTTAAGATGTTTTTTCCCCAAAGTATTTACCTTAATAATCACCAGTCAGAGAATCCCTTCTCAATAAAAGATGTAATTTACTTACAAATTTGTTAAATAGTCGGCTGCTGTGATTTGTTTTAATTTTGTACTATTAACCACTTCGTACAAGGAGGTGTCACTTGTTTTCAAATGGGACATATTTATGTTCCTTGTCAAAATGACATGCAGGACTTCCAGAGCAGCAGACATCCTGAATTAACTCTAGGACAACCACAAAATGTTTTCATCATGGCACACCCTTTAAAAGTCAAATGGATGTGATCACTCACAATAAAAAGATCATCCCTGAAACAGTCATGTGTGCTGTCCATGTGTCCTTGAGCAAAGCACTGAACCCTCACCTGCTCACTCTCCGGTCATATTAATTGCAAGTGCATAAATAAATGTCACAAAAAGTTCAGGCAAATCAAAGTGCAACATCTGTTTACATGAATAAAATATAGCCTCCCCTGAGTACTGAATGGTGCCACCTCATCTGACCATTGCTATGGACAACCAGTTTGTCTGCTGCCTCAAGCTGTGCCTAGTTTTGCATTTTTATTTCCATGTCATAGTTAAGTATTGCATTGTTTCCTATCAGATATCACTATTCCATTCTTTGCACAGATTAGACAAGGGAATGCCTTGATTTCATTTGTCCATCTGTACCTGCTGACGTTACTGCCATCCACCAGGACAGCACTTCTGAGGTCAAAGGTCAACTGGTCATGAGATTAATTCCTATGTGCATGTCCTGTTTTTATCACATCAGATTGCATGAGTCTTGATTGCAGCCTCAGTGACTCATGTGTGAACAAGCATGACAATTGTATTCAGGCAACAAACAGGAGATTACTGGCCTCCCTGATGTGTAACGTTTCCCGGGTAACCTGGAGTTTGTTTTCCATATATTTTTATTATTTTATGCAGGCAAAATGAGATGAAGAGGATGATAAAGTACAGAAATGGGCTTTATAAACAAACAATGTTACACGCCCAGTATTTGGATGCTTGTCACCAAAACAGCCAAAGCAATGTGAACAATAGTGAGTGGTCATGCATGGACTGTTGCAGAAGAAAAACGCATGTAAGACCAAAATTTAAATAAAAGTCAGTCCCCTTGGTAGTAGTTTTTGTCCTCTGGGCAGGAAAAAAAAATTCCTTTTCCATTGATCCACACGATTTTGAGAGCGCAGTCCACTACAATTAAAAAGTCCTATCTTTGGCTGAATGTGAGCGTGTGTTTTTGTCTTGCCTGCCCAGAAAATGACAGATTATATTTCTACTCCCAGCCCCGACTGATCCCAAGAGAAGCTGAGATCTTTTTTTTCTTTGACCTTATGGGTTAAAATGAAGCTTAATATGAGGCAAGTGCAGACATTTTCCCTAAAAATAGTTGAGGCTCAGAATAAACACTGTCTCATACATCATTTAAAAGACAGTCAAAGTCCATGTGCAACATATCTGCACAAGTTAATTTTTGTGTGACCAAGGCATAAAGAATGTCTTCTATAAAAGGAGCTAAATGTTTCATTTTGCTGCCGGTTTACATCTGGTTGTTAGAATTCAGTCATTCCTCGGAAAACAGCTTGCCAGCCACTTTAAACAAAACTCAGTGAATGGAGAGAATTAGCAGTGGGGTGGAGACTTGTAATGTGAATTTGTGTGGCTATACGGCATCATTGAAATATACCTTTGCATTGTATTACTTTGCTATTTAGGCGTAATGTAACACGGCCCTTGGCGCGCTCACTCGCAGCTTTTCCATAATCAGATGAATCTTTTCCACAACCTGTCAAAGAAAATCTCAGTTGATTTGCATCTCAGTAATGGCCAACAAATACTAATTGACTCCTGGCTCTAACACACACACAAAGTGCAAACACATGCCCAAACACTCACATGTACAAACAACAGTAAGGTGCTACTTATGTCAAGACAAATGACTGCGTCTAATCAGTCTGACAGCTTCCAGGCAACAGTGGCATTGCACAGTGAGTTGACGCTGCACTGGTCCAGTAAAGACTGAAACACAGTTCAAAGACGCACGTCTGCAATCTCCAACCCAGTCGCCAAAACAAAATGTTGCCATTTAACATTTCTGCAAACCAGCAAATATATTGAAATATAAATGTCTCTGAACCAAAAATACGTTGCATATCAACATTTACACCTATAGCCTATGTGATGAAGCCTTTGTCGATGTGACATGGTCATCATGGTTAAAGCTAGGAAAAGGTCATGGTTAAGGTTAGGAAGAGGTCATGGATAAGGTTAAGAAAAGGTTTGTTGTCATGATATTTTTCAACTGGCTGACTGCTGATATATGCACATAAGTTTTTCTTTAAATTTTTACACTTAATCACAGAGAACATTTTCTTCTGTAGTGCAATTAACATATTATTTATTAAATGTACACATTTACTGCAGCATTGAGCATTGAGGCATAGTTAAACTGTCTTTTCAGCCTGACATATTGGCATATCAGAATTTTTCATTTCAGGATGATACAATTCATTCATTTTAACGCCTTTACTGGACAATACCAGATGACCTGCCGCTATCTTGCCTCCCCACTCCTGATGTATTAGGGTTAGTACTTCACTCGTTTTTCACTCATTTTGTATTATCCTTGATTTTCAGAAATGTAAAATATCAACAGTTTTTCCAGGCGACTGGACTACAATCCCCGCTGGAATGCACTGCCAGTCAGACAGCGCCCGGCAACCCAAATGAACGCAGGTCACCTCCGTCTCCAGTGTCTGCTTCCAGTGCCTCCTGTCTTTCCTTTTCAAGTCAAGTCGAGTCAAGTCAAACTTTATTTGCATAGCAAACTTCATGCACAAGGAATGTAACACTCAGTGCACAAAATCAATAAAGTAACCTGACAAAATATGAGCAAAGTATCAGAGATAGATGATAAAAATACAGCTCTCCTTGAAAAAACAGACATATGCACATGATAGAGATAGAGAGTGAACCTGATCAAAGGCTTTAGAGGAGGAAAAAGTTTTCAGCCTGCACCAGTTTTACAGTCTCTCTCTCTCTCCCCCTCTGCTTGTCTTTCCAATAGCTCATTCTCTCTGCCTGTCTCTCCACTAGAGGCAGCTCTTTACATCACGTCAACCCCAGAGAGCAACTTTCCTTGTCTCCCTGCACCTCAGAACCAAGAGTGATCAACATTCAGCCATCAGTCTCAATATTTTGGCTTCTATTTCACTGTGATAGTAGTGAGATTATGAGATTTCCCAGCTGGTGCAAATGTAGTTTTCCTGTACTCTATGTTGAGTTATGGCCATGCTTTCCATAGTAAACTATAATGATGTCAGTCATACCATAAAGTTCTTGTCTAGGATGTTTCAAAATTGCTGCACCATGAATATGTCACTATTTCAACCACTATTGTGCAGTGCAACATCAAGATAAGATAATAAGGTTGCCATGAACACAGATTATCATCATAATAAAGTGTTTTATCACATATTTATGGCGTAACAGTCTGTACCTAGTAGTAACTTGCAGCATCACAGCGACACGTCCACTCAGGTCTTATCACTTTATCAATAATTTCTTTAAATTACACAACTGTTGTCTGCCTGTTATACAGTGGCTTCAAAAACTCAATCTAATACCTTTTCCTTTCTTCATTTAGTAATGATGGACAAGTTTTACTGCAAAAAACTAGCAAGCAAATTTCATACAGTAGAATCAACATGCAAATATAAGCCTCAGCTGTGGTGCCTGCCACACCCTAATTTGAATGATGTCGCTCACTCCTTTCAAATAGTTTGCATTGTTTTTGATTCTCCGTGTCAGCATGTGGTTTCCAGTGTCCTCAGGCCGATGCCACAGCTCTGGTGAGGCTTCTGTTGGATAGGAGCACTTGTCCTAAAGTGGATTTAAATTCTTCCTACCTCACCTAAGCCTTTCTTCTCTCATCTCATCATCAACTGATTTACATTCATCTCTCCTACTTCTCTTTCTTACATGATAATTCTACAGTGAGAGGAAAACTGTTAGGATACAGTGGCACTTGACCTCCTGACTACTGACTGCATGGGCACTTTTTAAATTTATTTTACAAAATTAAGAGTTAAGTGTTGCTTTTCCTAACTAGTGGATTTGGAACCAAACCTGTAGTTCCACTTATTATCCTCTCTCTCATCTCCAACTTCTGTCTCCAGGCATCCAGCACACCCCTGACCAGCTGCATCACTACAACAACTCAGCCCTCTCCTCCTCCTCTTTCTCTTTCATATTTTCCTCCTAGGAGGAATCCCTGGGTGCGGCCTTTGAACTCCAAGCCGAGCCCATCCTCCCACCCGCGCTCCAGGTTGTGTTCATAAACAGAGGAAGTGTGTGGTCAGATATCAGGGACTCCGCCGCTCTCTCCTCTCTCTCTCTTCTTTTTTTTTTCCAGGAATGTTCCTCGACCTCAGAGCTGGAACACTGAGACCCTTGGAAAGCCATCGCCCCACCCTCAGATACAAAGACTAGATTTTGATGAACAGGTTGATCACTGGAACTGTATGAATTTTTAATCCTTGGCCTTTCACTGGGGTCAGCACTGGATTCAAATCCAGTGCTGACCCCCCATACATCCCAGCAAAATTTTTAACCTCGAATTGATTGATTGATTGATTGATTGACAACTTTATTAGTCAGTTAGGAGATTCTTTTTGTGTGGTTACTGTTGATATGATGACCTCTACTAATGCTAAAAATTGGTGTAAAGTTCGGACAGCTTCTGTAGGCAGAGCACCAGAGTCTTGTTCAAGCACATGTATTGTATATGACATCTGCAGCTGCTGCAGGACACAAGTTGCAACCTTTTCACCACAGAATGCTCTGGCTAACCAGCAGGCTGTCCTGCCACCCAACTTGAAACCACAGAGGGACAGGAGCATGATGAATGCTGCTGGAAAAGAAGGAAATGAATGTGTGGTCACTGTCAGAGCCTAGGTCAAAATAATAGCTTCCAGTACTGATTTTTAGTTTCATGTGACTGTGGTGTCATAATGCTGCTCTGCGGTAATAACTATGTGTCTTTCTTGCTCTAATTTGAATTGAAAGTTCTCAGTTACAATGGTCGCTGTTGTGATGACGTTTAGGGCCTTGAATTTTAACACAGGGTGATGGGGAAATAAGCACCTTTCTTGTTATTCTTGTTTTGGGCAGGTGCATTTGACCTCACAGTAGCAACAGGGAAGGTAGTATGACCCATTCATGGAAAGGTCATCACCTGCTATCATGACTGCAGTCAGGTGCTGCAGATGTAAATACTGTGGTGCTTGCACCCTCTGAAGCCTCGCTTCTTTCCACACTGCCCATGTTGCCTCACATTTGCACACACCTCATCACAATAGTGATTCAACAGAAAGCCTAAAAAAAAAAAAATAAATAAAAACAATAGAGAGCAATAAAAGTGCTAGATTAAAAAGTACAACAAAAACCATAAAATGTTAAATAAAAGTCAATAAAATGAAATAAAATAAATACAAAGATAAATATAAATATGAACCAGTGACTAAACTGAAAAACTAAGACTATAACATCATTCCAAAATAAAAGCCAGATAAAAAAGATAGATATTTAGTATGAATAAGTATTGTTGCTGTAATGGACACACTGTTTGACTGACAAGTGTTTGCTGAGAATTGCAGCGTGAAAACACTGCAAGATGTCAGAAAAAAAACAAAACATGGACTAAGCAAACAACAACAATAAAAATTTCCCGTCTCCATGGGATGAGACAAACCCTTGAGCGTGTATGACCTAATGTCTGTCAATTTAGGGTTCAGTGACATTAAAATAGTTGAACACAACTGCTCTTTCATGCATGAAAGACGCCATCAATGGGTGATGCTCTTGGGACACAGGGATATGCTGTAACATCTGTCAGGGTGTAACATCTTTGACAGGTGCACTCATTACCGCTTTATTGCCTCGTATACTGCTTATCAGGGAATTTCAGTTCATTCTACAGATGCATGCATAGATTCATCACATCCTGAGGTAAAGTGTAAATTCAGTCCAAATGCCAGTCGATCCTCTTTAAACATGGCAGCGCTCCACAATGATCTGGTCTTCATCTCGGTGTCCGTTGACAGGGAAGGCAAAGCAAACAGCTGCACCCAGTCAGAGGGCTAAACTATGCATGCCAGATGAGGCCATAATGAGTGAGCGAATTGAGTTTACCTTCTCCAGACGCGGAGTGGAGTGCTTGTTTGTGGAACAAGGTGGGAAGAAAATGGGAGGAGGGGGGGGGCACCCTAAAAATATCTCCCAGGAGCTGTTTTGTCAGTCCTGTCCGATGGTGCTGTGAGAGGAGAAGGAGGGAATAGGAAAAGGGAGAGGGGAGGTAACAGAGTGGGCTGTGTCTAGGCTTGGATAATGTGGCTGGAGGGAGAGCAGGAGAGGAAAGTAAAGAGAGAGAAGGATACGGAGCGACTGAGAGTGAGAAGTCAAGCATAATTATAGACTAACGGCAAGTCAGACGATTTTAGTGAGGGAACTCCGTGCGAAAGGGGAGGAGGTGGCTGGTGACTCAGAGAAGGGCTGTTTGTTTGACTGGCCCTGTGGCCGCTTCCTAGCATGGCAACCGCCGGCTCGCAGCATAGCAACCACTCCTTCCAACTCTCTGCCACGGGGAGATTCTTCAGCACAACATATCATTTGGATTAAATGGGAACCAGATACTTTCTTGTTATCATAGCCCAGGCAACCGGCAGGGCTACCCATGCTATGCAAACACCCAAGACCCAATACTGAATGGAGATATGCAGAGTGACCGTATACAGACACACACAGTACACCCTGCAATGTCCTCTTGCACCTTGTGTGAGGTTCTGTTGTTCTTAGATATCAAATGCAAGAACTTTTCAGTGATTTTGATGGTCTTATTCGGTGAATTTCAAGCACCTAATCAAGCATCCCAGAATACAATCTGTCATTATGAAAGCTACACATATTGACTGTGTGTGCCTGCAGATCACCATGGACAATGCAGCATTGTATTTGTAAAAGTGGACTGGACCACATGCTCTGTGTTGGGGGAGCCCCACTGCAAAGTAGCATCATTAAAGCCGGAGATCCCCCCTCCCCGGTCAAAGGAAAGCTTTGTGCCGTGTTGAAAGTCATCCAGCGGTGGCCATTTTGTGTGAAAGCATCATTCACGTCCCTGGGTTAGATTTCTGTGGAAAACTACCGGGACGGCACTGTGTTAGCCAGCCAACGTGTCTATTGGCTCCTGGCTCCTCAGATCACCACACCCTCCATGTGTGTGTCAGGTGTGGAGGTACCTCAGGAATGAGAATACCTCAGCGCTCCGAGAGCGTGGCCAAGCAGCGCAGCTCACAAAGGCAAGAGAGCGGCTCGCCGGGTCCATCAAATACAGAATGAGGGTCTTTAAAGCTCTTTGACCCTGTTGCCTCTGTTAGCAGCAACACCTTGTTTACCTGCTGATGTTCTCTGCCTTTGTTAGTCATTAAATACACTTCATTTCAATTATGATGTACTCTATTGTTTTCTATTCCACTGCTGTATTCAATTCAATTCAATTCAGTTATTTTCTATTTTTCCTTTTCTATTTTTGTTTGATGTGGTCTGCTGTATCCCACTGGATTCTATTCTATTCTATTCTATTCTATTCCGTTCCGTTCCGTTCCGTTCCGTTCCGTTCTGTTCTGTTCTATTCTTGCTTAATATGGTCCATTCTATTCTATTCTATTCTTGTTTGATGCAGCCTGCTGTATTCTCCTCGATTCTGTTGTACTTTGTTCATTTCATCTTTGTTCTAGTCTAATTCTATTCGATTCACTTTATTCTGTTCTTGTCTATTCTGTTCTATTCTATTCCAGGAACTGTGTCCCGGATTGGAGGCTGTTTACATGCGACGTTATCGACACAAGCCACACATAACAAATCAATCTGTCAGCAGAATTATTCTGAAATGTTTGTTGCGTGCAACGGTCGCATAGTTTCTCAAAACTTGTTTTTGCCAAGCAATAGTCAAGCCTAGCATTTCTCTGCCTGTCGAAGGTTGATGGAGCATACAGGTCTTAAAAAAAAAAAAAAAAAAAAAAACTCACACACACACAGACATCTTTAAACAGTTATTCAGAGCGTTTAGTGAGAGCCGCTGTGGTTTGGGGAACGTGGGCCTGTGCAGATGTGTGTAGGTCCTGTGGAGGATGTGCTGATTCGCGTGGAGGAGTTGGGTGTGTCAGACCCAGCCCGTATTTGTGTCAGCATGAGTAAGGCTTTATTGGTTGGAAGAAGTGGGAGGTTCCTGTGCAGTGAAGATCATATCTCCCCCACCACCCCCAAAAAATCCACTGTTTGACAACATCATGCATAATAGATGCAGAGTGTTTGATGTTGTGTTGTGTGCAGTTCATAATATTCTCTTATGTCGCCTTGCACTGTGTGTGAGATCTTTTTATACTTGTATTATGTGACAATAGATGTTGTAAAACTCCAATTTTAGACATTGACAATATTAAAAAGAAATTCCAGACACAGTAAATCAAGTGATGGTGATCCTGCAAAGGTTAACAGTGCAACTGAAAGTTTGTCAGTTTAACTCTGACATCTTGGGTTAACTACCATAAATTTGTAAAACCATGGTGGAGATGACTGGTAGCGTTTATCTTTGACCAGTAGTGTTATTAGTGGTGGTGCTTCTCAAAACTGAAACAACCCCAACCCAACCCCCACTCTTCTCTCTCTAGAACTGCTCTGTTTATTTTCCTGTTGGCTTTACTGAAGAGGATAAACATGCTGGAAATGATTTTTACACCTTCCACTCTTTCCACCATCTGCTTTTGCCAGAAACTCGGAACTCGTGTAAAATCAGACCCTGACACACTTTCAGAAAGCACTTGAAGCTGTCTGACAGAAAGTCCATGCCAACCTCTATCTCTAACCTTAACATCTTTTCCTGACCGAAATGCCTAGCAGAAAGCATTGGAGGCTGATGACACACCTAGACGCTGTTTCCTATGTGTTCCTATGTGTTTCCTATGTTCCTATGAGCACACATGTAATGTAATGACAGCAAAAAGATAACAGAATAAGACTCAGTCATGCATTCATGAATGCTTTGCACTCAGCACCTCTTCATACATACACAGATATGCACACACACCAGCGCTCGTACACACTATAGAATACAGCAAGCAGAACAGAAACCTGCACCTCATAGGTCATATTACATAAGATTAAAAAACTTTAAGTCTAGAGCCAGGGCTCAGTTAAAGGATTCACATGCATCAGATAAGCAGAAACAGAATTGCGATAAGGGAAATGATGACTTATGAGCGGTACAGCACTAATCTAGGAATGTTCAGAGGGAGGGATGTAGATGTTTGTCTTGTTTGTCAAGCTGCGCAGAGCCTGTTTGTCTTTTCAACAGTGGCCTGAAAGCCATCAGCCATTAAGCTCCCTCTAATGGGGAAAACCAAACATTCCAGACTTTCTTTTTCCATTTCAGTCATATAATAGGGAAACTGTGCGTGTACAGTGTGTGTGTGTGTGTGTGTGTGTGTGTGTGTGTGTGTGTGTGTGTACAACACACCCGGGTGTGCATGTATGTGTGCCCATGTGCACTTACACATGTCTGGTTGTTCCCATTGCTTATCATGAAATAACAAAGCCAGGCTACAATACACAGGCAGACTGATTGATACAGTGTTGCGCTCACAGGCACTCTGAGCTATCAAGGTTCACCTTCATGTGATCGGTTAAGTCACAAGATTCAGCTGATATGCAGTTCATCAACAGGCCCAATCACTCAGAATGGTCCTGAGTAGGTCAAAGGTTAGAGAAAGATAATAGCCTTCTCAGTGTTAAAGGAGCAATCCACCATAATATACTGTAATTATGCTAATTATATATATAAAACAAAATACTCAAACTGCAACAGTTGTAGCTGTAAAAATAAGTACAGCTGAGTATCACAATACTATTTTCCCAACACTGTGTAGACCTGCATGCCCCTTGTGTTCATTTGTATTTTTAGGCACTACTTTCAGACACCTACATTTCAGCGCACTGTGCTACAGTATGTGATGCATTGCGCTAATTCTGTTTTAATACATTGGAAGAAGAATTTTGAATTGCTTTGAGTCAGCTTTTCACAATATTTCTCATGCAATATGTTGCATATATCATTAGTCTGCTCAGTATCCTGATACGTATTGTATTGTCAGGGTATAGGGGGTTCAGTTGCTGTATATTGTGTATTTCAGATGAATGGATAATTTCTTCTGGCAATCTAATGCAGTCTGTATATGCATTTTCAGTCAGTCAGTCAGTATTATGACACAAATTGTATCAAACAACCATCTATCATGATATGTATTGAATCACAATATTGTTGTTGAGGTCTTAGGGTTTCAGTTGTCATATACATGTCAGATGAATAAGTCAGGGGAATGTGTTCTGGCGTTTCAAGAAAGTCGATAGCGCACAACTTTCTTACAGTGTATTTTTGAACCCACTCACATGAGCTTTTGCACCAGAAAAGGGCAAACTAGGGACAGGAGACACAGAACACTAATCCACAGTATGTTTTGGCACCAACCAAGCAAATAAGTGATATGGAACAAGAGTGAGGAAACTTGGCAACATTGAACTCCCTGGTATTGTGAAAATCTGCAGCTGCACCATAGAGTGATTTCATAAACAACGTCCCAGTCTACACAAAGGCTGGTGTGTGCTGTGAAGTCCATCACTCAGGAGCAATATCTGTGCCACCAGAAAATGTGTTTGATAAAGGTAGTAAGCATGATCACACTCATGTTAATGCACTGAAAGGTTTACAGGATGACTGTGTGGCTTATAAGTGGCAGTGTGAGAGAGCATCTCAAAGGCCACATCACAGGTTTGATCCCAACAACAGCCATGTGTCACTGTAAGATGTTCATATTTAGTGTGAGTGTCCATGAAATGTCAAAAATGTAACCATACCTGGGGACCCCTGGTAGCTCACCTGGTAGAGCGTGTATCACTTATCAAGGCTGAGTCCTTACTGCAGACCTGGGTTCAAATCCAAGCCCAGGCCCTTTGATGCATGTCATCCCCTCTCTCGCCCCTGCCTCTTTCATCTCTCTCAACTGTCACTATCAAAAAAAGCAGAAACACCAAAAAATAATCTTAAAAAAATGCAAATATAACTGTGTGTTCAGCCCAAACGTGAAGTGAAAAGTGAAACGTTGTGATTGCATACAAAGTCAATGCAAAGACGTCAGTAGGCACAAATTCGCACGGAGCGATTCACATTTCTTTAGTTCTTTTGGTTCATTGCTGCTAATTTAGGCAACGCTCCTGTTCAGTGGCGGTTCTGCCCATGTTGCCGCCCTGGGCGAAATTACTGCCTTGCGCCCTTCCATGTTACTCCTGCACAAATACCTTTTTTGGAAAAATACTTTTTATATGGACAAAATCTTGTTTGCATAAAAAAAAGCCACCGGCCACCATCAGGCGAGCCGGCCGCGGCACCGGCCCGATGCCTACCAGTGCCGCGCCCACCCGGTCAGGTCTGTCGGATCTGACAGGTGAGCGGCACACACATACTGCCATCCTTTCATTATAAATCAACTTTTGTTCATAAGCGGCTGCAGCAGCACAACAGACAATGACACTGACAACATGGTTGATTATTGACTGCACAATGCGGCCATTCGCCGATAATCGTGGCATCAGGCGAGCCTACCTACTGGTTTACATATGCAAGTAGCCTACAATACATGTGTATTTGCTTAGACCCCAATATTTGACGAGGGCGTTTTTTCAGGGCATTTTCAATGGAAAAAATATCGTTTTATATTCAGATGAATACGGTAATAGAAAACTGCTTTGCAGCGAGGATGATTTTTTTTTTTTTTTTTTTTTTTTTTGCGCTCGTGCCGCCCCCCATGTGACATGAAAAAATGCCGCCCCGGGTGGCTGCCCGCTTCGCCCGTGCCTAAAACCGCTACTGCTCCTGTTGGTCGTATTACAGGGTTGGAATCTATGTGGTCACATGGGTTGGAGCATGTTAGAAATTTAAAGGTGCGCTATGCAAAGAGTCAGCTGAAGCGAAGACCATTTAGACTCAACTGACAAAAAACATGGAGTAACCATATAATTAGGTCCTCGTCTATGGTTGACTCACTGATGAATGTGCATGAACTTTCTGCAATTTTGCATAGTGTGCCTTTACCAAAAATGGATAGTTTTGCTGGTTACAATCCATCATTGTCACAATTTTGTAAAGAAAAGACTTACATAAAGAAAGAGTTGTCCCCTCAAGCCAGCATTGATTTTTTCTTTCTTTTTTTTTTCTTGTTTTTCTCAGATGGTCAATGCCTCATGTCAGAATGACACTCTACACGCTAACCTGAAACTACAATGTTTTCACTTTCATGCCCAAATGCCTTTCCAGAAAATAGAAAAGGGTGCCGATTGTTCAGGCAGCCTGTCAGACCTGGCTGACTCAACACTAGAAACATTGTACCAGTGTGGTACTCTGCATGACCCAACAGCTGCTCCGCATACCTTCCAGTGCTGTCATCCCGCGCTCACGTGATCTACTGCCAAAAAATCACTTTAAAGGAGGGAAAAAAACATCAGTGTCTTCCACCTGGTTGGCGCAAACACTCATCACTTAAGAGACCGATTCTTTGCCTGCCATCCATGAGAGGAAATTACATCTCCTTGGCATGAGGCGTGAAATCTCTATCAGACTTGGGATGACAGGGTCTTACCAAAAGATTAGTGGGAATACAACTTCAAATGATGTTGTTGCTACTTTCTCTTTAGTGTTCTTTGAGATAAGTGCCGCGTTGGTGGCTCTCTAGACTCACTAAACGCAGCAATAATAACTTCTACAAAGCAAAGCCAGGAGCAGTCATTTTCCCCCTGGGGACTTTAGCATTCTGGGTGTTTATGTTTCACCCAGAATGGAAAAAAAAAAAAGCTGTAGCAGGTGCACTCAGTACTCGTGCTTGGTGTAAGGTAATATTTTCCATTTTTTAAAGCTGAGCTGTGTTGGGTGGTGAAGCCCTCCCAGCGAAAGGCTACAAAGGGAGACGCTTGATCAAAAATCTATTCAAATGTTTTCCTGGAAACAGAATTTTCCTACGTGATTAAAGCAACAATGGTGGTCCCTCAATGAGGCCATTTGGTGGGTACTTTCATTCATGGCGCCACACAATGCTGTGAGTTCTTACATTGTCACCATGGCTGGACCCTACAGGAACAGAACCACTATGACAACACAATTAGGCAAAAGCGATCATCCATAATCAGACCATGATCATGATAGGTTTTTTTTTTTTTTTTTTTTCAATTTCCGGGAACAGAATTATCACTTTTGCAGCTGAACATACATTTTCATGTTTTTCAGAGAAGTATTTTTCAGTACGTAGCAGCAGCTAGAAAGCCTCGTTTTCACTCTTTCTGCCTTACTCATGCTTGGTCCTTATTTACAAAAAACAACCTGTACCATTGTGTCTTTGTTACATTTAAAACTGAAGTATCTCCAAATGTCAGACAATGATCAAATTTAAAAGCAGCAATAATTGAAATGCACTTGCTGTTTCTTGGTACTGTGGATAACATGTGTGTAAGCCTCAGTGAATGAAAAATATTGTTTTCCAATAGCACCAATGTCCTCAAAAACACACTTTATGAACCTGTGTCCCTTAATATGAAAAGCAAATGATAATACATATGCCAGAATGTTAAATATAAGTATCTCCCCATACAAACAGACAGGGCTCTGACCTTGTTGGCCCTGATCTGCCAGGGGGCGTTTCAGAGATGGCACTTGAGTGTATCATCTCCTTTTATTATCAAATTGTCTCTGATTAGATGGAATGTAATGATCCCTGGGGAAAAATAATGTTTCACTAAGGTATTTAGGTTGGAGCGGTGGGCATAAAGGAGGCCTTATATTTGAAGTAGCTTCTAGCAAAGAACAGTTCTGATTCATCAGCCTCTGTGTCACAAGCCCAACACACACACTGTACTACTTTACCATCTGTCTCATCAATGAGTTGGAACTAAAACTCATAATTTGTGGCTTATGGGACGAGTGCCGTATTGATTATTCACTGCAGCACAATGCATTTACAGTGGACTGATGCAATGGTATAAATTCCCATATTTGAAATGGATGAAGATGAGGTCGACAAGTTGTCAACGTGTGGTGCACTGATGGTTAAACATGAATTAGCTTTGGTTTATTTGGGCAACCTGCAACCATTAGCAAACCTCCCACCCTGAGGGCAAGAAGGCAGGTTTCAACCAGCTATATGCTTAAGTGCCTAAGTGACAGACAGCCAGGTGCAGGTTTAGGATTTAAAATCTAATGCAAAAAAAAGGAGTGCTTCAGTCTGGTTTTATGATATTTGCTTTGCTCTCAGCACAGCGGCAGATGGCAGAGGCCAGCTGCTGCCTGATGTTGATAGCTTATTCACCTGCTCATTTCCCACAGAGCAACAGGAAATGGCATGTGCAGGACTGAGGGGCCAACTGTATAGGAGCAGCAGCTGATAAGACGGGCTAGTTTGATTGGTGTATGATTGATCTAAGGACAAAAAGCAAATTTTGTTACATCACCATGGTGTGAAATTGTCAGCCTTAGACTTTCTCAGTAAATATATTCCACTTTTCCACTGTTTTGGGTTAGAGCACCTCTCAATCTATTATAGCAAGATGTTTCAAAAGTGAACATGTCAAAATTCAAGATGTATAACTTTCTCCCAAAACAAAAAACAGAGAAGTAGGATTCAAACTTGTTATATTATACTGTAAATTTGCACATTGCCCACATCTATGCACATTGTATACATCGATGCACACTGTTTTTTTTGTTTGTTTTGTTTTTTTGCACATTGTTTTTTGCACATTGGGTACTTAGATCTTTAGATCTCGAGTGTCATCTCTTATTCTTTATTTTTTTATTATTCTTTATTTTTATTATTCTTTATTTTTTATTTACTTAATCTTTACTCTGTGGATACTGCTGAAAACTGTGAATTTCCTTCGGGATGAATAAAGTATCTATCTATCTATCTATCTATCTATCTATCTATCTATCTATCTATTCTCAGGTATTAACTGACAATATGAAGAAACTGGAAAAATGGCAGTGGAGTCTGGTTAACTTGGTAAAGGTCACTGTGAGAAATGAAATCTAAAACACTGGAGAGCCCCCAACAGCACCAATATACAAGGAACCTTATTAGGGTATAATGGCATTGTGTGTCTTATATCAGATGACATCAAGTCTTGTGGTTAGAGACACCATCCAGTAGCCAGAGTGTCTCTCCAAGGGCACTCGTCATGCCTGCCCATGACCCATGACCCCTATGATGAAATGCAAATATGGCACAGAATGACACATAAGGAAGCAACTTTATCATTGTGCCCTACGAAGTGGCTGCTGAGAGCTCAAAATTCCTTCATTAAAAAGTCTCAAATCTGTTTGTTGGCTTTAGGAAAGTGCTGTTACATTTTCACTGGACTGTCTTTGACCATAGGACACATTTAGAAATTCTTCAGTTAAGTTGCTCCACACACCTGTCTGTCACTGTGGTTTAAGAGAGAGGGAAAGGGAGAGGGAGGGAGCGGCAGGGTAGACAATACTAATAAAGGTGTTGTCCATATATTGTGAGACAGGTGCGCATTATTTTGGAAAATGGTTTGAGGGGATGTCGAGGTTGCTGTGAATTTTTCCAGTGACTGCAGCAGGGTGACACTGCCTCAGTATGTTAGGGCCTGTCATGACTTCTCTCCCTCTGAAACCGACAACCTCATTTTCCCCACTTCTATCCATCGACCACATCCTACGCCTCAGCAGGAACTGAAGGAGAGACAAGACAGTATAAATACCAAGGTGGAAGTATTACATTACTTTCACTGTGACTGTGGCATTATACTTTGCTTCATTCAGAATCAGAAACCGGTGAGATCATAAAATGTATCTGTTTCAAACTTGCACAAGCAATGATCACTAACTGTAACATTAAATGCACAAATCTGTGCATTAGTTTCTTTAATATAAGCAAAAAACCCCAATCCATCCATCTAGTTACAGTATTTTAGGCTTGCATTAACCTGGTTGTTGTTTAGCCCGCTCACTAGCTTTGCAATGTGTCTCATGAAAGTCTGTGGTGGCATATGTGCATTTCCTTATTTTAACCCCTGAAAAAATTCCACTTAGATAACTTCAGAGTCACAATGAAGAAATTGCAGTATCTATGCAACTCTGGCACAGCTTGTTACCACAACAGAATGCAGGCTGGGGAGTTCTGAAAACCACAGATGTGCCTGGTTCAGTAAAAGGTGAGACATTGGTATTAATGAACAACCCTTCCAATGTCCTGCAGATATATTATAATTTTGTGTGTAAGACATTCAAATCTTACTTTCACACACCTTTGTTGTGAGTAAAAGTTCAGAAAAGTGTAGTGCCCTCTCCAGCCTCAGTGTTGTTTGCTTGCACATCTAGTATTTATTTCACTTTTGGAAGCGTGCACGTCTTCCTTCTCAGGTTATCTTGCCAGGGGTGATGACGGGCGTGGCACCGCCGCATTTCTGACTGTGAGCCGCGATGGTGAGCCCAGTGATCTTGGCTAGAAAGCAGAGAATCCTCTCGACATGTTTCCGACTGTAATTGTTGCATGTTTCCCTGCCAGGAAAAACAGGAGATGCACAAAGCGAAAGTGTCAATGTGATGCTAAATTTATCTGTGTGTTTCTTTTTAAATTAAGAGGGTTACCTCTTTATATTCTGCACTTCTGAATGAAATGTATGTCTGTGTGTGTTTACATGTATATTTTGTATGCATGTAGTATATCTCATTATCGTCTTCTCATTATCTTTAGTTCTATTTCTTCAAGCTTTTTTATTGAGTTAATGCTCAGATAATCAAAAAGCCTTAATTGTATTTTTGTCTTGCTATATAACGCTCTCTGTGGAGACCTGGCAAATTTAAGAGGCCTTGTCCTTTTCTTTCTTTAACAGTGCTTGGTTGCCGCACACCAGAAAGCAATATTCATTATTACTGGAAAGAATTTTGAATGAGTCACTCGCAGAGACGAGGGCAAGAAAGCGAGGCAGAAAATGGCCAGAGGGTATGCCAGGCGCCGGGAAACCCAACACGCCTGTTCTGCCCATTACCGACAACATTTTAGGTGTTTATCTGGTGCGCTTATCCAGAGCAGACCACACTAATGATGAACACGTCAGTTGTGACTGGAATCAAACCTGTGACGTTCAGGTCACTGGACTGGCTATAAGGTCACCCTGACCCTTCAAAATAGCCACTCCAGTCCCTAAGTCAACCCAAAGTTTGCACGAGCCTCAATGTGAACAAATACACTGGCAAGCCACATACCTGTACATACACATCAAAATGTACACAAACAGAATCACAGCCAAGTTCACATAAACAGACAACCTCATATAAACACGGTCATGGCAGAAGATAAATACAGTAAAGCACACATGTGCACGTGCTGACTCTGAAACATACACAAACAATAACACATGCCGTCACTGAAGCTCTGACTTCATGCTGTAGAGGGTGTAACAGGCTGTTTTTCCCTTATTTATATCTGCATTTATGTCATTTGTGGCTCTGTAAGCCACTTTGTGACAAGCCTGCTCTGTTACATGTGTCTTATTGATTCATTTGAATTGAGATGCCCATTTACCTGGGTGTCACTGGAAAAATTTGGTTGTGATTTCTGTTCTGTTCTGTTCTGTTCTATTCTATTGTTTTATTTTTAACCCAGTCCTTTGAAATTACTGTATGATGGAATCTAAGATTAAGTCAGAACTTTTCAATAATTCAGTTCTGGAATGCAAACTCTCCTCCAGAGAGGGAGAGTTGACGCAGCTAGGAGGGGTTCCTCTTTGTGTGCACACACATGCACACAATCACAAAGGCAAACACACATGCACACACAAACACATCCACACACATGCATCCACACACACATGCAGACACACAGATGCACGCACACAGACGTTAATACAGACACTTTTCCCTTTGCTCTCTTTAATCAAGGTGATGGGTGTCTGTGGGAGCGGAGGTGATGGGGAGGGGGGGTATGGGGTGCAGAGATATGAGGTGCTTTGGGTGGAACAGGACGTCCCTGATCGCTGCGGGTGCGCAGATATGATTGTTCCCCCTTGGAAACTCTTGGACAAAATACGCAATTGTTCCTCATTAAGTCAGAGGAAATATTCCACTTGTTAGGACACTGGTCCTCCAGGGAATGCCGGCCAGGAGGTCCTGGAATGTGGTTGTTTGGTGAATTCATTAAATATTAACCGGCCGGATCGAGAGGCATGCAGGCCGCAGGAAGGTCAGCTGATGACGGCTGTTATGGACACTTGGCAGTGTTTACCTCCTAAAACAAACACATACACATCGACTGCCAACACACATAAATGCACATACATAAAAGGCACATGCATATACAGTTAATACCATAAGGGTGCCAACAGTCAAGCAGGTGTGCAGTATACTCTCTTAAAAGATTTTCTGTAAAACACAAGCAAATGCATGCTTAGATAACAAAATTCACTTGCCACTTTCATTAGTTTGCATTAACATTTACAAGCAAACACACACACATACATTGTACACACACAAAGGCGGACACACGTCCATGCATGTGGTATGTGTATGTTTATGGATACAGATGAATGCCACAGGAACTCTAGCCAAGCAGGTGCATAAATGCATTAATTTATTTTATATTTGAATGAATGCATGTAGACATGCTTGGATTCCAGAATTCACCAGCTGCTTTCAGTTTTTTGTGATTCTTTTCAAAAAACAGCTTCCAGGGAGGGGCTCAAAACAGAGACCTTTGCTTTTCCAAGTCACGGTTCTGCCAGCTGTGCCACGGGGCCAGATGTTCAGCTTCATCGCCCCACAAAGCCAAAGCACAAATTAAGAATACAGGCAATTATCTAGAGCTGGAGCTCGTCAACTATCGCACGTGATCTCAACCTTACCTTGTTATGGTTGAATTTACACTATTTTTTTAAACATTTAGTTTAATATAGTAAAAAAAAAAAAAAATGAGAAAAATACTGAGAATACCAAACACTCTTTTTTGCTCTTCGTAAGGAAAAAACAGCCCAAAATATTGTCCAATATTTCCCTTACAAAGACTGCATTTGCATCATTTGAATAGCTAGCAGTAGAGACTGAAGTATAAAGCACCAAAAAAAGAAGAAATCTGGTGCATGCCCAAAAAAGCAATGTAGACTATGTGCCAACACACAACACTTTGATGATGAGGTCTACTGCCACTGTGGAGAAAAGTCTTTTGTGACTCCAGAACAGTCTTTACTTCAGTGAGCAACTGAGGAATAAAGTCAGTCATGCAAAGACAGTGAGCGGTTTTTTCGTGGCATTTTACATGACATTGTTGGGATGCTACAGCGCAGTCAGACAGCACCCTAGAGTGAGAGGGGAGCTGACAGACGGGGCAGAGATGGATGAGGTGTGAATGCCTGCTAAAGCCCTGGGTCCAGTGGGGCCAACGGACCGCTGCACTGACAAGTAGACTGGATAAACGCTGTGGGCTGCACCCTCGGCACAACTGTCTCACTTCACATCAGATGACTGGATGAAGGGTTGAAGTTGAAGAATGCATCTGTTTGTGTGTGCATGTGTGAACTACTCATGGAATTCAAAAGGGATTTTTTTTAAATTGTAGAATCAGATCTTCAAAGGCCAAACATGCAACTGTAGGGAGACACATCACTCCTCATTATAAAATGTCAACATTTAAAAAATTGCACAAGGCTGTCACTTTTTTTTAAGAAGCATCTAAATCATGTGAATGTGTATGTATGTATGTATGTATGTAATTTGTGATAAATGTTTGCCAATGCTACTGTATTGTGCACAGAAGAAAAGAAGGCAGCAGGTCAACCAGGGAGCTAGAGAGGGGAGATCACATTCAAATCAACTCATATTTAATTCCGTCTATTTGTCATCGCCACAAATGTGTCACTGGATTGAGCAGAAGCTTATCGTGTTACCACACTGGTGACACTCAATCTGTGATGCAAACCAAACAATGTTGTCTATTGCGCTCACTCTCTCTCACACTCATGCACAAACACACACATACACACACATACTCACACTTTCATCAACACAACCCTGTCCAACCTTCCCACCTCACCCCCAGGCTACCTAGCCAGGCCTCCCCGCCCTTGAATGCTAGTTTGTCAGAAAAGGCCTGTGTGTGTTAATCCAGGAGGATTGTGGTGTTACATTGTCTGCTGCGCTGGAGGCCAGGGATCGCCCTGATCGCCCTTCATCCCTCTGTTCTCTGTGTTGTGTTTCTGCTTTGCTGTCGCTCGCTGTCCTGGCCTACATTTGTCTTTGCGCTTTATTTCCAAACCCCGGTGTCCAAACAAAAGAGGCTGTTGTTTACATGTTGCCCCTGCAACACACAGGATGCTGGACCTGCCACATCAACAAATGAGATGCAAAGCGCAGGTTAGAAATACGAACATATGGAGTCACAGCTGCTCCGGAGAAAGAAATAATCCCATTGGTTTACTTAAACTTTAATGGGTGGGGCCAAAGAAAAAGCAGGACTGTTGCCCAGTGAAAAGGGCAGCGGGTAGCCAACAATGAAGCCAGGTGTTCTTACTAACTGAAAAACACCATTTAGCCTTTACAAGTCATGCAGACTAGCTTTATCTAGACGATGTTCCAAACTGAAATTAGCCATGTTCTAAGAAAACTGCTTAGGCAGCATGTTGACCAGAAGCCATGTCCAGGATCTCATAAAAAAATAATTAAAGTAAACATAAAGTCATCACCATTTCTATTTTTGTTTATGTATTTTCCACAGTTGGCTCTTTACCTGCTTCCAGGAGATATTGAGGTTTAACACAACTAGTTTTTTCAACCTTTCCACAGCAGCTGCCTGCAAGAAAAGCTTTTGTAACTGAAACAACAATGCATATGTGCAGAAACATGTAAATACATGAGCAAAATGTGAGTCTCTCTCTCTCTCTCTCTCTCTCTCTCTCTCTCTGTGTGTGTGTATGTGTCACACACACACACACACACACACACACACACACAGACCTGGAGAATCATGTCTCTCATTAATACATCACTGAATATTTGGAATTTCACTTAAAGACACATTTTTCTCGCACACACTCAAACACACTACATGCACACACATACAAGTGAATACATGCAGACACACACAAATACACACACTTACACATACTTAAAGGATCATGACACCATCACATATGTAATGTAACTTGAATGTTCACACACACATGTGCTGCTGTGGGGGGGTGGGGTCAGGTGAAACCACTGGTCTAAGCAACTGATTTGGGTGTGTGCAAAACAATGGCAACATTAGGAAAATGGCTTCCTGTTGTGGTTCGGGGTTCAGACATCTGACAGCCTGCAGTGATTAAAACAATGTCGGCTGGTGTGTTCAGAGAATGAAACAGCCGGGGGTTGATTGAATAGAAACCAATTTATCCACACACACAGAGAAGAAAATGTGTGGTAAATCAGCTCAAAGGTAGAACAGAGTGTTCAGCTGTTGTCTGGTACTACTATAAGACCACAAATAACCAGGCTACTTTTCTGAAGAAAGATGCAAAGTTGTGAACAAAACAATAGTGATGCATTTCATTCCAAACACTATGCCCACTATGTCCATTTGAGGGTTAAAAACAAAAATCTCCCTGTTTTCTTTTGCACAAAATATCAGAATTACAGATGTTTAAATTACAAAATGTTACTATTTTGTGGACAAAGGTTGCAGATAACTTGTAACTCAAATAATAATCAACAGTAAATCATTTTGTCAGAGAGGATTTATTATTTATGTTTCAGCAAACAGAAATTTCATTTTGGTCCAAAATGCTTTGTTGTACAAGCAGCTATTAGGAGAAAAAAAATGAGGGAAAAAGGGAGGCACCCTCGTCCCCGTCCTGTTCAACAGAACAAAAATAGGTTAACACAGGACTGGGTTGTTGTAAAATTCAACTTCAAAGTCAGCCATCAAATTGAAGCCAAGTGACCAATTTTATTCTTTCCTGAAGAATCTAAAAATAAAACTGAAAAATGAAACTGATAATTTTGAGCTAATTTCCAAACCTAAGTAAGAAAATGGTTGCATTATAGATAAGATTTAAGATGGAGTGAGGGTTTTAATAACTTTGATGTCAGTGCAATGATTAACAGTTGCCCCCCTCATCTGGAGCTGAATTATGCTGTAAAGCTTTCAGAATTTTGAATACTAATGACCATTAACTGCAGAGGAGGCAAATCACTGTGTTATTTACTCCATCAGGTCTTTGACCTAACAGGTCTGTTATCCTACAGCCCATCAAGATGTTCAGAAATACTGAATAATGCACTGACAGCTGGTGGGAGGACATGGGAGGACGTGGGAAGACAATAAACTCTGCCATAAACTTTTAAACATTAAATATAAATTTAACATAGCCTATTTATGTTGCATTTGACAAGATAAGCCTGAAAATTGTCTAACAGCAAATAGATACATCTTGTCTCTTGTCTCATACTTGTCTCATTGCAAAACTCTTATGAAAAGTCTGTGCTACTCCTGCAGTATTCCCTCTGGGACTGTCTGTGTGTCTGCTGTACTCAATAGAGAGTTTATAATGACTTTATCACACATTGTTTTCTTCTTTCTTTCTTTCTTTTTTTAACCCTCCTATTATGTTTGGGGTCAATTTGACCCCATTCATTTTTTAACGTCTCTAAATAAATGCTTAACATCATTTTTTTTGCTTCATATTTTATGACTTTTCCTAATTTAATGGATACTACCGGGTAAACATGAAATTCACACAATGATATGTTTACAGTGTCCTGTACGCATTTTGTACGCATCGGTGGTATTTGGGGTCAATTTGACCCCAGGCTGTTTTAGCTGTAAAAACACCGTTTTACACACATTTTTGGGGTTTTTTTTTGGATGATATTGAGGTCACTATAACATGCAATTTGATAATCTTCAAAAAACTTTCCTCTGCTTTAGGGCCCTAAGCTAACATAACCATACCTGAAGTAGTATGGGAACCACTCATATGGGTGATATGGGGGGAGATATTGGGGAGGGGAAAACATAATACCTACAAGAACTTTGATATTTCCCGCGCTGTGAGGGTGGGGAAATATGGTTCCCACAAGGACATTGATAGTTCCCACCACATGGGGCAGGAGCAAACATAAATGCTTGCACAGCAGCCTTCTAAATCATTTCTCTTGTTGCTCTGTGTACTCTCACTTTATGCTCTCTCTTAGCTGAATATGAACGCGAAGCAAAGGTTTTCTGCCAGTGAGGTTTTGTCAAAGCTCTTTGACAGTGAAAGTGACACAGAGGAGAATGTGTCTGAGACAGAGGATCATGTTGAGGAGGACCCTGGTTATGAGGCATCCTCTGATGAGAATGAAACCCTCAGTTCTGACCCTCCTGTTGTCTCTCAACCACCAGCAGACACGTTACCTTCCAAAAATGGAGAGGTATCATGGTCCCTCTCCCCACATGAACAACAGGGTAGACTCAGTGCTGCTAATGTCATCAAAATGGTTCCAGGCCCCAGCAGATACGCTGTCAGCCATGTTCAAGACATAAAATCAGCATTTGAGCCCTTTGTAACACCATCAGTCAGAAAGGATATACTTGTGATGACAAACTTAGAGGGGAGGTATGTGTATGGGGACAGCTGGAAAGACTTGGATGTGACCCATTTGCAGGCCTACATTGGGTTACTCACTCAGAAGTTGTGTTTCTTTTTCCTGGGGTCAAATTGACCCCGAACATAAGACATGTTACTATCCTTGATAATAGAAATAGTTTTTCTTTCCAAATATTATAGATAACAAAAATCTGTTCTTAGAAATAATATAAAACCATTAAAACACCAAAAATATATTTATTTCCAATTTTAGGTCAATCAGTGAGATTTTATGGTGATTTGCATATTTTTCCATAGTCGCGTAATAGGAAAACTGGATGTATAGGTGGGGGTGGGGGGGAGTTATGTTTTATTTAAAGGACTATTTAGGTAGTCAACAAAGAAACCTAAAGTACCTGACACAAAATTTTTGGTAACAATTTTAATTATAATAATTTTGTTGAGGTTTAAACTGCTGGGGTCAAATTGACCCCAAACATAAGGGATGTTAGTCAAATTTGAACATAACAGGAGGGTTAAATCTCATCTGGTGTCACTACAATATTGTGATAGTCTTGCTGTGGGAAATAGTTGTGTATCCTTAATTACATTATATGTGTATTATAGTGTTGTTGTTCACCACTAGTTAGTGATGAATTATTCATTAGTTTGAAAAGTGGATCATCTCCTGGTGAGTCAGTGTCAAGTTACTTCTGTTTTCTTTGATTGAAGGAGAGATAATTCATAAAACAAGCTGATGGAGTATTCGGCTGCAATAAAAACCTGCCTCAGACACAGGACTGAAAACCACTGAGCTATCAATTCCACTATAACCGGGGCTGACCAAATCTTTGCCATGGCAGAAAAGTACGCGGCACAGGGTGGGGTGGGGTGGGGTAGGGTGGGGGGGTAGTGAAATGAGCTGGTGTTGTGTTTGGATCGGCCGAAACCCTGCATATGGCACAGGATTGGAGATCACCGCAGGACAATAATGTCTGTCAGCGCTTTAAACGGCCCGGGGAAGTGAATTCGTGCTTGTTGTTGTGTCTCCTCTGCCCCACGCTGCGCTGTTTCCCAAACGGGGCGGGGTGCAGTTGAGCCCGGCGCACAGCGCTGCAGAGCGCACCGTCACCGGCAGCTCTCTCAGCTCTGTCTGTCCGTCTGCCAGGACAAAATGGGTCTCGAAAAGGAGAAGTCGGACACTAGTATAATTATGGGCGAGGATGAGTTCAACAGGTCGATAGAGCCCATTCTGTCGAAGAAAGGGAAGATCTACACAGAGCCCCCGGACCGGGATCCAAATGACATCAACGCGCACTTGAAGGTAAGCCTTTGCACTGTGCGTAATGGATTTTTGAAACTGAAACGACGGTGTAGTAGCTGTGCAATTGAATACTTTAAGCATTTACACCCACAGCGACTGCAAGCTTCATCTAAAAGCTCGATAATCGATGCGTGGTGCACTGTGGCAACCTGGAAACCACAGCCTGCCCCGTGCGTTTTTATGTGCCTCCGGTCAATCCATCATCTCCTCATACACACACCCCCTGCCAGAGTTAATTTCTGTTTGTCACGGGCATCGTCCCTGGTGTGTGTGTCTATGTGATCCAACAGGTTGGCTTTGAGGATGTCATCGCAGAGCCCATCTCGACACACAGCTTCGACAAAGTGTGGATAGGAAGCCACGCCGTGTTTGAGCTGGTGAAATACGTCTTCTACCGCCTTCTCACCACGCTGCTGGCCGTGCCAATGGCCTTCATCCTAGGGCTGGTCTTCGGGGTGCTCAGCTGCATTCATATCTGGTATGGAGAAGTTTCTCTGAACCTGAGTGTTGAAGCCCCTGAACACAGTGTGGTGTTGTTTCAGCAGTGCTCGGCTCGGTGCCACATGTTCCCCTTATGAGAGACAACTGTAGTATTCCTTTTTTTTTTTTTTTTTTTTTTTTTTAATATAGCACATTAGGAAAATAAATCCTTATCGAGATGCTATAGGAAATAGTGATGCCATAGGAGATCAAAATGTATGGTCATTATAAACCTTATTCTTAGAAGTACAAACACATTAAAAGTCCCTACAAGAGTATTACAGGAATATTACAGTGAAAGCAGATGATATAAAATTCTATAAAAGTATCAGGTAAGTTTAAACTACCTGATCTTGGAATATGACAGGAAAATGAAGTGACTTTCATTAGGAGCCACTGCCTTCTTGGCAGCATATTTGCTCTAGCTCTTCAGGCAAACATTGACTTAAGTTATTTATACACTTTACGTCACTTATGCAACATTTGAAAGCTCATTGTTTTACTGTTGGTATTTTTACATTTGTTTGGATAATTATGTCATGACTTACCAACATGAGGGCCAGGTGCTTCCAGGTTTGCAGAGAAATCGCCCAATGCACGGCCCAAAGAGTCACGTTATTAACACTTGACGAAACAACACAGGATTTATGTTCAGAAGTGAGCGCTGCGTGGAAAGTTGGAAGGAATGTGGGGTTCCAGGAGCAGTGTAAAAAAAGGCCCATACTCTAACCTTTGCCAGATAGTTGGCATTCAAGCAGGACTTGCAGTAATACAGGCCTATTTTCAGACTGGAGTGGGACATTCTTCAGATACAGATAGTGTGCAGCTAAGGCACTGCCGAGCTACTTTCGCATGACCTGTAGCCCTACTGCTGCTGCTGCTGCTGCAAGGCGAAATCTCAGCCTCACAATGATTAGTTCAACCACATTGTTTGGATGAGGAAGTCTCCTGTAAGTACTCATCAATAGAAGACTCAGTGGTTTTGTATTGGAACTGAGCCTTTAGCTGGTCAATACATCTGGAATGTGAGGAAGGGAGATGACGCAGAGGGGTGTTGCTTCAAAGGAGCGCGGAACTTTCTGAACACAGGCACCTCAATGGACCTGCTTATTTTATGTGATACATTGTAACAAAGGCTGAAAAAGTAATAGGAATACAAAAATACTGTGCCTTTTCATAGAACATTTCAAAAAAGACATACAAATGGCTTTACAGACAATGAGACAATAACAAATACTGAGCTTAATGATAAACAAACAAGGCATGAATTGCCAATAGGGTCATTGGAGAATAATGCAACAAATCCAAGAATTAAATGTGTCACAGATAATATTAAAGTCTTGTCTTAAATGTTTTAAGAAGAAGATTAGGAGACTTGTCTTCAAATACCTAAAGGCTAACCTAACGTAGCAGAAAAAGCTGAACCATCAAACTCAATATAACATGTTCACATTTACCTTTTATACATTTACTGACAGACTGATTGAGACAGGTATAATCAGTGATCAGAAGAGTAAGCAAAAATTCACAAATTCACCAAAAAGCCAGAGTCACAGAAGCCTGACAACAGAAGCAACAAGCATTCATTCAGTGTTCCTGAAAGGATCTTGTTCGATAATGAAGACCTACCTAATAAATAAGAGACTCTGATAGCACACATACTCTACCTTCCATGGAACCACAGAAGGTTAGCCTCATAGTAAAAGTTTGAGGCTCACTTTCTGCAACAGACAGTGTGTCCAGCAACAGCTATGAGTCATGTCAAAGTGTCTTTTAGTAAAACGCTAAACACCTAGCTGCTCACAAATGAAAAGTTTGTCTGGATAAAAGCGTCGGCAAAATTAGGATGTTTTGTATCCGCATGCCTTAAAGGTTTATATGAATACAACCGCCTTGTTTCAAACTTTAAAACTGTTGAGTTGTAGAGGACGTGGCACCCAGGGCGGCTGGACGGCAGGGTGGTTACAGAAGCAAGCTTGTGACTGGAGGCGTTGTCAGTTTGAGTTACCACACCAGAGGTCGGCTACAGCTAGGGACTTAGCGGTCAAGTGCTCCGTGTCCTGCAGTACTGGACAGCTCCCCGACTCTGCATCCGCCCCCGCAAGCCTGTCCATGTCAGTAAGAACGTTTCTTAAGGTGCATTCACATCAAACATGTTTGTAGAGGTTCATTCCAACGTCGGAGCATTCACTCCTTTTGCCAGCACTTCCTCAAGCCTGAAAATCCTTGCAAACAAACTGAATTGAGAGCAAACTGCAGTCCGCACGGACACGCAAATTCTGCAGTTACTTCCAGTAAAGGGAAATCACAGCATGCAGCACGGACAAGTTCATCAGTGTTTGATCCATGTGACCTTAGTTTACAAGACCTGCTTTGCTTGTAATTGGGCGATGTGAACCCAAACAAACTAAATGCAAAAATGCAATAAAGTAAACGTTTCCACTCTTGTTTTAGACCAAAGAAAACCACAGGAGGAATGACCGAACCCTTCGTCAATGGACTCCTGCTGCTTTGCTTTCAGTTAACACGGTGTGCTTGTTTTCTTCTTCTTCTTCTTCTTACATGACCTTTGACCTTGTTGTTGCAGGTTGGTGATGCCTGTGATCCAGAGCTTTATGATGGCCTTGCCCTCTATCCAGGTTGTATGGAGGAGTGTGACGGACATGTTCATAGCTCCGCTCTTCCACAGCATGGGCAAGTGTCTGTCCTCCATTCATGTTGAAAACACACAGAAGTAATGCAAACTCCATGAGGACAAAGAAGCATGGGAGAGAATGGAGTTGAAAAAAGGGTCGAATGATGCTTGCAGTGGAATGCATTAGCTCTTTGTAAAGTAATGGATAGAATGAGCAAAGTGGTTACAAGGATAAATTGAGATGCCATTATGTTGTGAATTCTCTTCGCCAAAACCTAATGACAAGGCATGCAGAGCTGCTCGTGATCATCAGAACATAACTGTAGGAATGTAATTGGCCGAAGTAAACATTTGTAATATTTTGGGACTTTATCAAGAGCTTGTGTGCACCACCCAAAATGGACTTATTTTACTGTTTGTGACCAAAAAAAAAAAAAAAAAATTCTTGTCATTCCATTATTTTGTGGCTGATGTGGAATCAGTTGGAGAAGTGCAACAGGGTTTTTACTGTTAAGGCCATACCCACTGAGAGGTGGACATGTAATAGTTCTGCTTTTTTATATGTTGTAAATATTGCAAAGCAATCCGCTAGAGGTTTAATGTGAACACTAGATTCAATGTGGATAGTTTTCTAAAGAGTAATATGGATACTAGATGCTAAGATGCAGCTTGCTGCACACTTTGCAGGCTTATTATTTTATGATATGATCATCTCTTTGCTGTATTGATCACAGCGTATTGGTAATACTGTTGGGCATTTGCATTTGAGTTAACTTCTATAAAAAGTTACTTGAACAAGTCATTGATGTCAAAGATGATGCTGGATTTTGCCCAAGCAGTGCCCCTCTAATTTATTGTTTATTTATGACAGCGAGGACAATATTTGGCAAAAAAGTTAAATTTGGCTATATCTAATTAAGAGACGCTCACTTGAGTCGATACAGTGTGATGAATTCCTGTCATGTTGTGTTTGGTTCAAGCTTTGGTTGAACTGAAAGTCAGGTACATTTTTATGCAATTCTCCTATTGGTGAGCCATCGCATAGCGGTGGGCAACCATGTGCCACGGAGAGGCTGCAGGTTTTCATTCTAACCAAAAACTCCAGCAGCTGATTTCACTAATCAGTTCCTCCTCTCTGCTTGAAAGTGTGGTAATCAGTGAAATCACCTGGTGGAGTTTTTGGTTGGGATGAAAACCTGCAGCCTCTTGGCTCTCCATGGCACGTGGTTGCCTACCCCTGCCACAGCACTACCAGTTAATGCTGGTTTGGTTTACTTCTAAACCAAGTCCACCGAGGGAATCAGACAATTTGCCCTCTTAAAGCTTTGACATAGCTAATACATTTCTTACAAGCTTAAGCAAAATTTAGCATCTTTTGTGAGAGCTGAGTGTCAGGTACTTACACTGTTTTATTTGTTGTGATGCTATTTAAGCTTTTCCTAAGCCCATCAATACTGTCAGTGTAACTGCAAACAAACCACTGATTAACACTGCCAAGGTGGTTCTAAAACTATGTATCTCTGTTTCATTTATATAATATGTGAAGCTTATGATGGCACACAGTAGCAGTCAGACAACAGATTTACATTGCACAATTCCTATTTGCAACCAGACATAGTGCTGCAAGCCAGCATGCTGTGCCTTTAAAGCAAAACAAGAGACAGACAGACAGTGCCACACATTTGCCATCTGATAAAACAGAAGTCACATACAATATGACGCAGTGTTTTGTTTCCTGCTGACAACTGAGGCTCTGTCGAGGCTTTCTAATCCTTTCACTGACGCTAGACTGCTGACAAGCTGCCAGCCAATATACCTGGAGTTGATTTTTCAGCTTGGAGAGGAAATACAAGGTAGGGCTGTGCAACAGCAGAACACATAGCTGTGTGGCTCAGGCTTTTTCTCTGTTTTTTTCCTTCTACAATAATATGTAGCGATAGATGTATATTATCATTAGATTATTATTATATATAAAATATTATATATTAAAGTTATATATACACTTAGGGTGAAGAAATCAAAACTTGATGTTTGTCATTGAATATAATGGATTCTCTGCTGTGCACGGCTTTTTCAGCCAGTGCTACCGATTAAAAAGCACCAACATTTGTTTCAGTTTTGTACTTTCAATCATTTTGTAGATGCTGACAACTCATTTTGCAACAACTTTACAAACCCAATGTGCTGTTCTTGATCAAAATAAAGATAATTTTCCCTCAAAAATTTTATTTGTGAGTGTGACTGCTTCCTTGTGTCAGGGGAGATGAGCCAGGTTTTGGATATGTAGCCGAGTGCCAGAGTGGCCTTGTAAATCATCATGACTGAATTGACATTGCATAAGACACTTTCCTGTACGAAGAGGAGCTGTGGGTCTATGGAACATGACCTGGGGCTTCGCCGCTAGACCTACAGGTCGGCACAGCATTTCTACCTGTCACACATTTCATTCGTCTCTCTGTTCAGAATATTCCCTCAACCAGGGTGTTGGAGTGTATTTCTGTGTGCTGTTGAGCAGAAGTGGAAGTAACTTATTACATTTCTTAATGTTACTGTAATTAAGTAGATTGTTTACAGTCAGTAATTTTACTTTACCTTTGGTACATTTTTGGTTGAGTCGCATCCTTCATTACATTTTAAATCAGATTCATCACTGAGAACAAATGATCAGTGACATATTGTGGAACCTTTCACAATAAAAGGTCAGTCAGCAAAGGTGATCAGGTTAGTCTTTGTTCTTTGTCGAATCTGTTTCAACTTTGTTGGTTCTACTTTTTGTCATTTCCAAATTTCCAATAAATGAATTAAATGGAAGTGAGGACCATTTAGACTCAACTGGAAAAAAATGTGGAGCAAATGTAGGAAAACGTGGAAAAATATCAGTGAGTTGGCCTGACGATGAGAACCATGTAGACTCAGCTATCATATTACCTGCTTATTCCATATCTGTAGTTTTGTGTAATGCACCTTTAAAAGACTGTAATGTGAACCTTGTACTCTCATTCTTTTAAAAACTGCATGGAAAAGATGTGACATCTGACACAGTTACTCTTCCCAAAAAGTGACTCAGTCACTTCTACTCCCGGTACATTTTAAATGAGCTACTTTTTAATTTCAGCTCAGTAGATTTTGAAGCAAAACTGAAGTAAAATATCAGCAAAGTAACTGTACTTGAGTAGCAATTTCTAGCACTCTTTCCACCACTGCTATTGATTTTATATCTGACCTCTGACCTTCCTGTGTAGTGACAGGTAAATGAATTTGGTGAATTTCACTCCAGGAATCAAAGAACAATCGTTATGAGAACAATAAAATAATAACAACAACATCAACAATAATACAAAAAAAAAAAACAAAAAAACAAAAAAACAAAAACACTTACTGTAACTGTCCATACAACCATTAGTATTGCTAATATTTATATATTATTGCAGCTAGCACTGCTGCTACAAATACACCATTTGTGTATGCTACTAGTGGTTACAGATTCAAGGTTTCCCCTCCTAGGAGACGCACTTTTCTGACTTGGATCAGTTGTGTCCATTCAAACAGAACTGGCATTAGTCTCATTCCATTCTGTGCATTGGAGATGACCGTCTATCTACATAGTTAATACACACTGCCTGTGCAAAAGCATAACACCTGCTCTTATTTTGTTTTGTGCAGTGTCTGATTTGGCCTGAGGTCTATTTGAAGTTTTCATTTCTTTTAGGAAAACACTGTTTATCTAGTGTTTACTGTCTTATCTCCAAAGCAGAGTCTGTAAAAGTGTCATCATCTCATCAGCTAAGGATATGATCCTTACTGCCTTTCAAAGGGTGAATTTATTGTAATCAGATGGTTTTATTGCTTGTGATTGCAATTACCTGCTAAAACAAGCATCTTTGCCCTCTGCCAAGGTCGATGAGGTTGTTTCACATTTGGGTTTTCACTGTGATTGGCCAGCTGCTAAGGTAGCGTCTTCCCACCCACAAACACCTCTGGCACTGACACAGAATCAGCTGAAACCCTTGTTTAAGAACCTGTTCCCACTGTTATGACTGACACATTTACATGCTTTTGGTTGTCTAATCATACACACTTCCCACGAATCCTGTTCTTCCATGGAGACTGTAACTCACTCACTGCAGCAATGTTGCTTGAGTGCAGGTTACAGTAAAAGTCACCTGATGATGGTAACTTGTACAACCTGTGTTTGTTTGTCTTGGTTCTTGACTTCCTAATGAAACAATGCACAGTGTGGTGAATTCTGAACTCAGATAAAGTTTTTTTTTCCTCCAACAAGTAATTACAGTAGAAGCTGTCCATCCTGTAAAAGATGTGTTTCACATATAAATCTGCATATTTTAAGAGATATGTTTCACAGTTCAGAAGCACTGACCCCCCCAGGTTGTGAAACACAGCTGAGGCATATGGGTGATTTCAAACTGCCTTTATGATTTTATTTGGATTTTTGGATTTGTGTTTGGTGCCACACCCATAAGACACTCACACAAAACACACCCCTATCACATCTGCTGGCTGAAAACAACACCGTGCCAACTGCTGTGAGTCCAAGGCCAGTTGATACAGGAATGTAAACAAACCAGAGTGACCAGCATGGCTTCCCAACCTGACCTGAGCTTGTTTAGCTGATGACAGCTTCTGTTAACAGCATAGGTGCTACATTCACTAAAACTTCCTATGTTTGTTTAAAATGTGTAGAATAAATTTATGAGGGTAAACGGAGTAAAGACTAACGACAGACAAGGATATTCTCATAATATTTTATTTTATTTTATTTTAATAATGATAATATTTGTTCAGACTGTGATTTCCAAATTTTTTTTTTTTTTAATGTCCCATCAGATTTCTGCCAAATTCTGCTTCATCTCTGCTCTGCATTACAAAGATTTCGATTCAAATAGACGAGGGTGCAGTATCCTCGCCGTACCCAAATGACGCTCTACTAAAGCAGGACAGAAAGAGGAGCACACTTTGCCTTATTCCTCCATATAAACCATTGCCAAGGCACTTACAACTCCCCTTTGACTGAAACGCGTCAGTTTCTCCATCACCACTGCTTCTGCATAATGCCCTGAGTGTCAGGTAGACGGTGGGCTCTAGGCTGTGCACTCAGGTGACTCGGGCTGCAAAGACGCGCACTGGGATCCGGGGAGAGCGCACCAAGGTTTCCCACCCTGCGCTGGCATTAAATGCGTGTCACGTATATCTAAAAAAAAAAAAAAGAAAAAAAGAAAAAAAAAAAAGGGCAGCAATTATTGGATCATTAGAGATTCCCAGGAAAAGCCCCAGTCCTCAGCATTTGCCTATTCGCCTCCCACTCTGCTTCGTATATTGTCTTCTTGACTCTTCAACGCGCTGATCTGCTCACACTTGAGGACAGCATGACAGGAGGGCTGAAGGACGGCGAGACAGAAGAGGTACAGTATGGGTCTCCTCTAAACATGGCACTGTCGTATTTCCAGGCGTTAGAGTTGTCTGTTTAGTGGGCATGGAATTTCCCCCGACTCGGTGCTAAATATCCTCCCTCATTTACATTTAACTGATAAGCCGGGACTTTTTTTGAACTCCATGCTATTTGCCAATAGTTATCTTTTTTCAACACCTGGTCGTCAATGGTACTCCCACATGGACTGGGTGAATGTGAAAGACCACTGAGTATGCATTAGCGCATGGATGTGAGATTTTACCCGTTCCAAAAAAAAAAAAAAAAAAACTTTCGTTATTGCAGAGCAACCGTCGATTCTGTTTTATGCTGATTGTCGTGCGTAAAAGTTTGGTGAGGTAACTCGCAAAGCTATTCCATTCACATTTCGGAAAAAAAAATCATACATAGTTTATGGTATCTCATGAAACCATACTGCTGTTTGCATAACTATGTTTGATAGGTTCCGGGCGCACAGTGTATTATGAGCTGCGGAATGAATAGGGCTCTTTACGCACCATTACTGGAGCGCTTACCCGTACGGAAATCTATGTTGTTACTGGTTTTGACATAAGTGGGGAGTACTCCGGAATATATTTACGCTTATATTTATGAAATAGACTAAGAATATAGCGTTGGTAAACCTTACCTGTAAATATATGGTAAAATATTAACAAAACTCCAAAACTGTAAATTTAAAATATACGTGGATAATATGAGTTTATCTATTTCTTAGAACATATTGTTGCCTACATTGACGCGTGCATTTATTTTAACCATATCTCAGGATATTGGATTTCTGTATGGGTGGTGATGACCCCTTGCGGCTGTATCGAGGGGTGTGGTGCTTCACTTGTATCCATTTAAAACCCATCCCTGTTTCTGGGGCAGGCTGGTAACTTGCTGCTTCAGTCTTTTTTCTCCACACACAGTATTCCTCCTCTTCAGCCTCTTTCTGTTTCCCCCATCCTCCGGATTTTAACAGGAGTTTCTGCATTCGCCGTTCATAAGGAAACAAGGGAACATATACAAACCCAACAACAAAGACATGGATAACGAAAGTCTGAACGAGAAGACACTGGAGGATGTCCACACCAAAGAAATCGACTTGGTCAACCGGGACCCCAAGCGCATAAACGACGATGTAGTCAAGGTGAGCTAAACGTCATGTAGAACTTTTCTTTTACGCATGGAGTTAAACTTTTAATTGTTGTGTTGACGTCAGGTCTGCCTGTATAATCTCTCCGTTATGTGCGCTTTTCAGTGTTTGATTACGCTGAGACTATAAGAGAGAAGGCGCATTATTTGTTTTGTGTGTAGGCGCATGCCAACTATTGTAAACTGTAAAAACTGCACAGTGCGCCGCAGTGTGAGAGCTGTCAAATTAGCACTATAGGCGGCTGCGTGCGTCAGAAGCGCGCGGCAGCTCTTTTGCACAAGGGGCGCACAGTGTCGTGCACTGTGGTTCCACCAGTTTCCCCCCACTGACTTTCCCCTATTAGGCAAAGGGTTTGCACAGGTGTTAAAGTTCAATGTGGCATACAATGGCAAGCTATCCTCATGCGTAATGCGTAATAACTGTGCGTCCCCGCATATCCAGCGGTCGCCTGTTTCTGCATGTGTGTCCCTATAAAGTTGAACATCCTCGCTCTTGTGCCTAACAGAGGAAGCATTACGAATTTCCTGTTGTTTGGAACACACATTTCCCACAGTCGTTTTTGCATACGCCTGTTTCAGTTTGTGAGTGGCTGGGGAAAGTAGAATTCTTTCCGTGAGAGAGCAGTCCAACCGCGTAAATACAGCGTGTTTATTTTCAAAAGGAGTTAGCTGAGAGAGACCTTGTAGTAGAAGAGGAGTGGTGCGCTCAGAGCCACCTGATGTGTCTGGACAGCAAAGCAGCAGCAGCAGCAGCAGCAGCAGCTGTCTGACACCATCCGTCCTCTGCTCCAGCTGGGTAGGTTGTTCATGTGTGCGGGGGTCAAACGCCTCGCTGCATGGGAGAGGGGTCAGCCCTTTGAAATGCCTGAACTCTGTCTTGTTAAAACAGGGAAACACCCAAGTAGCTGGTTAGTGGCAGCCGGTGAGGATATTCCTCACCACTCCCCATCCCTCCTCCCCGCTTTCCTCCCATTCTGTATCTCCTTCCCTCCCTCCCTCCCTCCCTCCCTCCCTGCCTGTCTGTCATACCATGCCTCAGAGGAGAAAAAGCTCATGTCTTCCCTTCCACTGATTGTGTGAGCTGACTGACTGAGCTGACAGTGTGGATTCAGATGATTGGAAAGGTCATCCTTGGTCGATTGCATCTTACTGTAGATAGGATGATAAAAAAAAAAAGAAAAGAAAAAAGTGCTTACAGTCATGAGGTTTCCTTCCTTGCCACCCCTCCCCACCCCCATCCCCACTCTCTCTCTGTCTCTTTCTCTCTCCCCATTGTGACAGTGAGTCAGACTCTCCTTCCAGTCTCAGAATAGAATGCAGCTTTATGATTGGCTGCCCCTCTCTAATCAAGTTTTAAGGGCTCTTAAACTTGAAACACTAGGGGAACAACAGAGGGTTCCTTGAGGAACCCCTTCGTGAACAGTTAATGAACCCTGACAGTATATTGAGGGGGATCCTTAAGGGTTGTTTTTTCCAGTGAAGAACTCTAGTAGCTCACTGGCTCCCTTTTGGAACTCAGAGGAAACCCTGATTAGTCCCTAGATTTTATATTTTAGCGCTGTGCTGTGGGTCTGGGGTGCTCTGAGGTCACTGTTCCACTGCTGCCAAGTGGAAGCGTGTGTTTGGGGTGGCCCGCAGAAAAACACAAGTAGGGAATCCCTTCCAGCAAAACTCACTCTGCAATGCACTGTAACCACACACACAGACACACACACACACATAGTAAACACATGTACACTGCATGCAGACATACATAGTACACATGCACGTACATACACACAACACACAGAGGCACAAGAGGTATTCCTCCAATCAAAGGAATCATGGATACAAGCTGTTCTCCTGTAACTCCTACAGCTGGCCTCAATCATTTGGCCACATCAAAGAAGTTCCATTACTGACATCCATGTGGAGTTTGCCCTGGGAAGAGAGTTTTTTTCCTCTGGTGAAGCTGTGGGTCTTTATATAGCTCAGAGGAGTGGCTCGAGCCCGGCAGTGGCCAGTAAAACTGCAGTGAGATTCCCCCCCCAGTGGAGCACATTTTTCAGCAGGGAAAACTCAAGCGATCCAGGAGAATGAGTTTGAGCTTCTGGCTCTGGCCAGCAGATCCAGACTCCTGGAGGTTATCATAATTATTGTTTTGTTGGTTGACTGCCTGATTATTGTTTTTATCTGGGACCTTTATCTTACCATGCAAATTTGTGACCCATCGTGTAAGTTTTGGATCTCAGCATTCATAGCTCTAGCATGGAATATATATGTATGGTATATGCTGATAGAGGTCACTTAATACTTTTATGTGACTAAGTGTACTGTGATCAAAGCGATGCAATGCGATTATTTTGCAAAGTTAGAATAAATGTTCATGGATTTGTGGTGTTAAGAGCTTACAATACCAAACCAAACATCTTCCCAAAATATTACAGCCCTCAAACTGACAAACTACATGTGCCATCTCCTGTTCTTCTCCTGCAGGGCCCCACTTTATTTAAGTGCAGTTGATGGCCTGCAGATACTGCTCTGGAAATAGCACATTGCCTCATTTACTCAATAATACAGTTGCCTAGCCAACTGGTCACATGCTGACCCTGAGACTCCATTGTTTCATATCAAACCTCTGATGAGACTTGAGAAGTTCAGCCGTTTACTCAACATTACTTCATACTTGATAAAAAAAAAAAAAAAGCACAGAGCCTGACTCTGCAGAAGACACAAAACCATAGACTTTACTGTTTATTGAGTGTAATCTTCCAGCTGCTATATATAGATACCCATAATGGAACAATAGTCATCGTTCATCGTCCAACCTGTATAAATGTTATTATTTTGCCATCCAAAGGTTCACATAACCTTATATTTCTTCAAAAAGTTTGTAAAAATGAGTACTTCTGTATGTTTCTGTTCATCCCAGTTTTGTCAAAAATTATATATATATATATATATATATATATATATATATATAAAGGCTATTTTAAACAGAACTTGTTCCTAAGTAAGATCTTCACAACTTAAAAAACAAAAAACAAAAAACAAAAAAAAAACTTTCACAGTAAAAGCTTGTACCTTTTAGCGTGGAAAGTAACCTTTAATTTTCAGATTGAATCCTTTATATTATTATGAGATATTCATTGTCAGATTTAAGGTATTTTCCCCCCCAAATACTTATATTGCATTTTGGAAATGAAAAGCCTTGAAAGAAAGTGTTCACTGAAGCGTACCAAACAGCCTCATTTTATGAAGCTGAATATCTCTATCATCGTTATGTGGTTGTGTGTTTGTGCCTCCCTGCAGAAGGCTCTCATTTAGTCTCAATGAGAGTTTTGGAAACTGACGCAGAGTTGGTCCACTTTAAAATTTGAAGCTGTGGAAAAATTAAATGGACGCTGCACTGGTTTTGTGGCTGCAGTCAGATTTATATCATAAGGCTATAGTGCGCTAAGCCAATTGTGCTGTGAGTGAGGCTTTATACTGCTTGCGTGGAGTTTAGGAATTGGAAATACAAGCTGCTATTGTGAAGCCAAAACCTCTTTGGGATTTTTGAGTTGTAGTTGAGTTGTATTCCAAAATTACATGTCCAGCATTTGAAAACACGGCACTGAAAAAGACAAAAGTAGGATACACTTCAAAGCAGAGTGGGTTCAGCTCTTTGTATGTCAGTGATTTTGAATTAGAAACTCTGGGAAATTACTTTTATGTTTTGTTTTTTTCTGGTAATCAATATAATTTTACATGCAGATAATGGTCATTCCTACAGGTCAAAATTCACCATCTTAACATTTATGAATCCTGAATTTTTACTTAACCCAAAGAGTATTAAACCTTATTTTAAGCTCTTGGTTGAGAAAGCAGTGACACTTGATAGACACGATTCTTCATATTGTGCTGATTCTGAGTTATGAATGCCAGGGAATCATATGTTCCTCTCTGTATATTTGAGTGATAAATCTCTATTAGAACATGGACATATTGCATTACAAATTAAAAAGTGCTATATATCCAATTTGCTGCCTGAATTTCATCAGTCAGTATCTGTATAACGTAAACTGTATAGCAGGCTTTACTCTGATGTCAGTAAACGTCAGATTTGCCAAACTATGCACATCTTATTTTGAAATGAAATGCTTCACTCCTCCATTTCTTGCCACTTTGACACTGGATAATATCTCTCTGACTTATTGATATTACAGCCATTAGCCCTCAGTAGCCCAACTGGTGTGGTATACCATCACCAAGTAACTGTGAGCTAAATATTTACTCTGGGTTTAGAAGCCTGTGCAGAGGGTGAGAGTGAGAGGGGATGAAGAGAGAGAGCACTATAGAAGGGGGTCACAGAAAGAGAGAAGAAAGGTACATGGGGGGGGGGGGGGGGGGGGGTGAAGTAGAAGAGAGAGAGAGTAGAGATAGTTTAGGAGAGGTGAAAATAACAAAGAGGGAAAGGAGTGAGAGAGAGAAAGAGTCTGCGTTGTGTTTATAGCGTGTGATTTGCCACTTTTACTGCCATCGGTTTAAACAGCGCTCTGAGGGTCCCGGCCCCTTGTGTGGATCGTCCCATTTAAAGGCCATGTGCTTGAGAACTTTGTTTACATCAAGGATAACTAAAACGTCCTGGTTTACTTTAAAACAGGAGGGGGAGCATGGAGGTGGTTGCGGGCGTGTGGAGGTTGATGGGTGTTCAGTGCACTTTCCAGAGATCGCCTGTGACATCATTTTTCCTTGGATTTTCTGATGAATTTCTGTTTTGTTTTGTTTGTTTTTTTGTTTGTTTGTTTTTTTGTTTTTTGTAGTTGACACTCTTTTTGGTCTTCTCATCCTACTATCTATCTATGTGTCTATCTATCTATCTATCCATCAATGTGGTTAGGTCGAGGGGAGATGGATGTTTGGTTGCTTCAGACAGAAAAAGAAGAGGATTGTTTTGCAAAAAAAGTACAGCCAGTGCCAGAGATTGTGAATGGAGCAATCAGTATTTGGGTGTGGCTGAGGAGGGCGGTTTGACTGTACCAGTCACTGCGAGGGGAGATGTAAATCTTGTCAGGAGCCATATTAATAACAGGGAGTAAAGTAGTTGAATTATGTGAATACGACGTGTTCTCTTCTGCTGGGCTATAAAGCTAATCCAGTTGTTTATTTATTTATTTTTAATTTCCCCCTTGGTGCATTTATTTATTTCATTTCCTCTCTGTGCAACACAGGACCTCTTGTGCAGAGATTTTGAATGATGTGCAGTGGACTAGGGTATTTGACAATGGACAATGCTGAGTCTAGTGCAGCGGTGGGAGAGAGACGGTTCAACTTGCCGTGTGTCGTCCTCATGTGTTTGTTGTTTGCACCTTCAATAGTGACCAAAGCAGCCTTTAGATGAAAAATTAATTTCTCACAACTGATAGCCTTGTTTTGATCCTGTTACACTTTCTGCTGTTCATCTGTTCATGGATAATCCCTCATTACCTCTAGTTTTGTTAGTTTGGCTTATATGTATGTTGTCTGGTTTGTTGCTGGCCATCTTGCATGTGATCAGCAATTAGATTTATTGTTATCTCCTGCCTTTGTGTCTACCACAGTGTAGACAATCATTTACTGAAGCCTTGGTCTTTATTGTGATTGAGGATACTGTGGTGAATTTGAAGGCTGTCAGCTGTGCCTTATGCCCTAGTTGCATCACTGTCTCAGTGGGGGTAGTATGACTGTGTCACATTATTCTGAACTTCTGATTCAGTTGCTTTCTGGCTAATTGATGTGCCAATAATGGCTCAATAATGCCAATAATGACTCAAGTTGCACATTAGCCGATTCACTGGAGAGCATCTCCATATTGCAAGGCTGTCTGACATGGAAATAGTGCAGACAGAAAGTTCTGATTATTTATTTTATTGTCAGAGCAAAATTTTTTAAATTGTTTGTAGCCTATAGTATATGTGGGATAATACACTCTGGGGTGCACATTAAAGGAGTTTTCATGCACTTTGGAGGCAACCACCTGGAGGGAAGTGGAAGGTGGTTCCTTTCCTCCATGCCGTGCATTAAAATCCTTTAACACACTTCATTGTTGATTATTCCTGGCAAAACAAAAAATGAATGACTTCATTTGATCCATCATAAGTCACTCTTGACTTACTCAAAGTGTGTTGCCAGTATTTTCTCATTTTCCCCTGTCTCTCCCTTGTTCAGGTGGACTTTGAGGATGTGATTGCTGAGCCTGCAGGGACCTACAGCTTTGACGGCGTGTGGAAGGCCAGCTTCACCACTTTCACTGTCACCAAGTACTGGTGCTACCGGCTGCTGACGGCTCTGGTCGGCATCCCCCTGGCGCTGATTTGGGGTATCTTCTTCGCCATCCTGTCCTTCCTGCACATCTGGGCCGTGGTGCCTTGTGTCAAGAGCTACCTGATTGAGATCCACTGCGTCAGCCGCGTCTACTCCATCTTTGTGCACACCTTCTGCGACCCGCTGTTCGAGGCCATGGGCAAGTGCCTCAGCAACGTCCGCGTCACCACCATCAAGGAGGTGTAGCGCTGAGGAAGAGGAGGAGGATTACCGGAAAGAGGGGAGGGAGGATGGGAGGGCTGGAGCAACCGACACTCAGATGGAGAGAAAAGTCAGAATTCAAAGAAGAGGAAGAGATCAAAAGACCTCTGGAAAGGGAGAGATGTTTCCAGAGCCGGGCAGGGACACTTGGAGGTGAAAGGGCGTGGTCATGCAGCACCTGGCCCCGCCTTTTTTCACCTGTTTCCCTCAATAACTGTTTTTTCTCTCCAGTGCTGGTGTGACCAGTGGGTGGGCACAGGATATTAGGGGTCATTCTCTGGGGATTTTGGGGGTTGATTGTGTTCTTTAGTTTTTTTTTATTATTATTCTTCACTGTTAACTTTGTCAGGCAAGCCCTTCTATCTGTTTTCTGTTGGTTGGAACTAGTTTTGACACATGATGTAAATTCCTTCCATTATCACAATTTCTGTGGATAGCTCATCACTTTGCATTGATTGATAGATTGGTTCATGTGAAAGGGGGGTTGGGGGTCGGGGCGGGGGGTCACTGCTGTCTTTTGTAGCGCTTTGCTGGGTCTGTATGTGTGCTTTGGACGGGACGGTTTGTTGGCGGGGGCACGAAAGCGAGCGTCGCAGTAGGGAGAGAGCGCTGCCAAATTCCACCTGACTCAGCAAAAAACAAAGCAACCCCCGAGCCAAACCTCTCAGCAACACCCCTCCCTCTGGGCCCCCCCCTCCCTCCCGTGCCCCACCCAGCCCTCCTCCCCCTACATAACCCAGCATCCCACTCCCCACCCATCCAGCTTCCCAGCAGTCTGACACACTGAACCTGCCCTCGTTTCTGCATGCACCGGTGTCACCTTGCCAACAACTCGCCGTCCGCCCGGACCACCCGCCATGTCCGCCGCCCTGCCAGAGACATCTGCGTCCTGATCTGCTCGCTCCCTGCTTCACCTTCCACTCCACCTCCACCTCAAAAACAAAAGGGCCTAAATTTCTGCCAGGCTGATTGCTGAGCACCAGTTTCAACATCCTCATCCTCATACCTGCTTATGCGTGTGACAGAGAATGTTAGCCTTTGAATTTGAAAGATATATCACACAAATCATGTTGTTCTTTTTTTTTTTTTTTTTTTTTTAAATCCACTGTGGATTTTCAGGCCTTTTTCAGTGAAGCTCAAGGCTTTTAAATGCACATTGCCGTAGTTGTAGGTAAACACTTTCTTTTTTTTCTACACTATGAAGATGAAGAACTTTAAGGGGTTTATTTTGACGCTGTTGTTTTGATATCTCTGCCAATAATATGTACTGTATGTATGTTTATGGACAAAATGAGTCATAGTAAGACTTCACTTTACCACAGCACTATTCCAGTGCCTTACTCCATGGAAAAGTATTGTTAATGGATAGCACTATGAAAGCATCTGGTGAAACCTTCCCCTCTATATAATGTTACAAAGATGTAAAACAATGTGAGTACAAACAATTACCTTTGGAGACTTTGCTCTTGCAATGTGCAGTTATACCCTAATGAGTTGTTGTTGTTTTTTTTTTCTTCTTTTTTTACACACTGTGGTACTTAACAGTACTTTTCCAGTGGAAAATGCACCGGATAATATGTTGGAATACAAGCAGTGAAAGGTGAAAAGTGTTACTTGAGACACATTGTCTGGTTGTAATTTTGTAAGCACCCCCACCAAATATTTTTTTAAAGGTATTTTTGAGATATTTTTGTTTTCCCCCTGCTAGTTTGGTCTGCTGCCCTGCTTCTCAACTGTGGACACAATGCTGACAAGGACTAGCATCAAACTGAGGCCTCCCACCCCGGAAATGGGTGAAGGGATGGCAGGGGCTGTTGTCGTGGGCGCGTGGGTGGGCATGAGTGTGGGTGGGTGGGTGGGGGCTGTTCTATTGTGACACAAAGCTCGCTTTGATTCCGTCACCTTTGGTCTATCTGCTGTCTCTTCACAAGGATGGTAATATCATAGCACCTGTATCTTGAATTGAGTTTTTAAGCTCTAAAGGTGATATTTTTATATGAAAAGTTTTTTTTTCTCCTTCCCTGCTTTTACTGTACGATATCACGCTGTGCACATTAAAATTTAATATAATCCAATCCGCACTTGTTCTTTGGTTTTTCATTTTGTTCATAATCAAATGGGGAAGATGCCCAACTGATCATTAGCCTCACAGCAACTCAGATGTAGACAGCATGTGTCTCCTCATATGCTTGATGATATCTCACATTTCCTAGCTAACAGAAGATGTTTGTTTCTTTTCATTTGCAATATTTACTCATGGTGATTCTAATTGTGAAGTAGGTCATGCTTTGGAACATATAAATAAATTTGTGCCACCAGAAATAGACTTGTTATATATGAAACTGCAGGCACTGTTTGTTGCCTTTGTTGATAAATGTGCTCTCTATTGATTTGCACAAGGAAACAAGTTCAAAAGTTTCTAATGAAATTCCCATCATCTAATAAGAATGACATCTTGTTTTAGATTGGTATTGTAGAAAATTAGATCAAATTGTGTTCTTTCTAAAGGATAGCATGTATGGCTTAGTCCCTGGTTGACAACATGGAAAAAGTGAGTTTCTATATTTTAAGATATTTTATTATGAACCTCAGCAGTGTGTGTGATACTGTGAATAAAACTCTTCATATGAATGCAGTCAAATCCTCCTGGAGGCTTATTGCATGGCTACAAAGTCTTTTGCCCTTCAGTGTTATCTCAGTTCGCAGTGGCCATTCATCTGCACGGAAGAAAACAAACAGCTGAAGGTACCTGTGTAAAAAAAAAATACAGAAGAATGCAGCTGGAGCAGAGCCACTGAAAAACATTACTTTCAGCAGCAGTGCCCTCCAAGCCTTGACTAACATTCATGTGACGAACGTTCATCTCTCAGCGAGGCCCAGTGCCAACCCCAGACTTGCCAGACTGGGTACAATATTTCCATGGTTACAAGAGAAACAAATACAACTGTTAGGCAATAGGCGAGACATTGTATTCAAGTCTGTATTTACACCAAAAACACGCACATAAATATGCAGCTCCAGGCAAGCCTCCACATTCACTGAAAACTGTATTATCCAATTATGACAAGTTTAAGCCGAGTTCAGTCAGCTTCACAGTAGTTTGTTCTCTTAATCATCTGAGCATGATTTCAGTGGATGCAGCAGTATGAGGTCACCGGTATACAATGTCCTGTTGTTGTACTGTCTCCAGCTTTTGAATTCAATTATTAAGAACATACATGAGAACTGGTTGTAGGAGGATAATTCCTTGATTTTCAACACTGCAGTCCACCAGTGGCAAAACCCAGAAGTGTTAATTCTGCAAATCCATGAAAAATGTCCACCTACAATGATCAAATATGACAGTGCAACATAAAGAGATAACACACTGATAGAAAAGCTAGAAAGATGAATAGAAGATGAAAAAATGAACTTCATACTCAAAAAATATGGAAAATATTACATATTATTCGTATGTGTTACCAATTTTTAAACACTGACACTCTCACAGATGTTCAGTGCATTCAAGCCTAGTGCACCGTAAACACACTCAGTCTTACTGGAATATGCTTCATTTACCACAACAGAGAACTACTGACTGTGCCTCCTCTTAGCTAATGAGCAGCTGGTAAAGGTTCTGGCAGGGAAAAAGCCACGAATGATGTTTCAGAGTGGAAATTTATGCTGTGGACAGCAGGACCAAAGCAGACATAACAGGAGGATGAGAGAACACAGAGAGGGCAGTGCTCGCACCTTGCAGACGCAGGACTGGACAGTTGTGAGATTATCATTTGATTCAGCCAGGGGGAGAAATCACCAGCCACTGCCAGCCCAGTGCTCCTCTGTGTGTGGCTGCTGCGTTTGTTCATTAGCCTATAGGACAGGTGATCATCTGCACTTATGGAGGTGTTATTTATAACATCTGCATCAATCAATCAAAATTTATTTATATAGTACATTACATTACATAAGAACACAGAAGACTACAATACTATACAATGCACATTACATGGTAGAGCAAATAAACAGCAACAAAATACTGGAAAATATAGAGATAAAAACTAAAAACAATTCAAAAGTACAGATAAATTAGGGGGTCCACTTGAATTTGCCACAGTTTGAACTTGGGAATCCCCATCCGACTCCAGTTCAGCTTTTAGCTCCCAGAGCTGCACGGACCGTCCTGCATCATCCTCATCACAACGGTTCTGGTATGTGGCCAGTCACATGCGATGATACCTTCATGATACTTAAAATGCAACAGCTATGTTGCTAAGAGTCATAAAACAGGGCTGGCCTCTGTCTGCACCACATAACGTAAACGTCGCAATAAATACTCATTTACTGCATGCCTGATGCTGAGTGTTGGAATATTAGTTTGCTTAAAGCAAATTAAAATATAGCCAGCTGACGACTTTCCAATCCAACAATCCAACTCATCCAATCCAAGTTGAAAGCAGCATTTTCTAAAAACTGCCATATTTATTTGTTTCACAATACTGACACTTGATGGGAAAAGTGAAAAACTTAACTAGCTTAACTGGATGTGGATTTATGTTATTGGATTATCTTATCTCAACTCAACTCTCCAGCTGAACTGATTTTTAAAACAAAACAAAGAGAAGTAAGAAAGAAGAAAGATTATTTGACAGAATAACCACAGAATTTAAGTTTAATGACAAGTTATGATGGAAGACTGGTGCTTATGACATCTCACTGTGTTGTGCCTTGCAAAGCCTGCACTGGTGAGTTTGGGTCATTTGATCATCAGTGCATTGAGAAGGAAGCAATCGACTTATTTGGAAGATCAAGGAAACTACAGGACGGATAAGGTCTTCAGAGCTGAAATGAGCATCTCCACTCAAACATGAGCACAGGCGAGCTAACCAGGGCTTTGGATGAATTTGAGAAGGGACTGCCAGCAAGGATGTCAGTGCAGCACTTGTTCAATTCACAGCACATTTATGACGTAGTATTGGATCTCACCAGCCCTGGACTGCACAAGGCAGCTGAGTGTGTCCTTCCTCCAGGACACCAAAACGCAGACCCTTACAGGACCTGAAGAGCCTGCGGTCAGACAACTGCTGCAGGTTTGGAAGGTCAAGATCGATAAGGAGGACATCACCTCCACCATCAGGGCTGCTGTATCCAGAGAGGTGAAGGGACTCCTGGCTCAATCTGACATTTCATCTTCCTCTGACTCTACTGCTTCATCGGCTCTGCTCTCTGTCAAGCCAACGAGGACAATTCGTGAAAACACAGTGTAGGACATCTGTTTCAGGCTGGGGCTTCACGTGCTGTTCTGGGTGCAGTTTGTCCTAGATGAACAGGCCATGGTGGAGGAATGCGTAAAGAGACTCTTGCAGCAAGAAACAGTGAATGGCACCTGGAACTGGACTTACTTGGAGGAAAGTGAGATCTCCTGCATGCTGCAATGTGCCCAGCAGGCGCTGCAACAAACATATTGACTAGACACCTTGAAGAAGGAGGAGATGGCAGAGGTCTTCGGCATTTGTCAGAACATGTGGTGAGGGACATCAGGGTTCTGCCAGTCCAAACAGCAACCACATCAGCAAGCAGCCAACAGATCCATGAGACATGATGGAGCATGTCTCTGAGACATGTAAGTATCCCTGATGAAGACATGTGCTTCAGAATGCAGACTTAGTTTTCTACAATAGTGACAACATCATGGACTGGGACCTCAACCTCTCATTTCATTGTACTGTCCATAAAAAAACAGAAATGTCATAACAAACAATGCAGCAAAAATATTGATCTGTTTTCATGTGTTTATCAGGCATCGAGGAGAAAGCACTGAAGAACAAGAAGAACCGAGGAGGTTTCTTCAGCTGACTTTTAGATCCCATAAGAAGCAGATTCACTTGCAGTGTCACTCCTCTGGATGTGGAGCAACAATCAAACCAGAGCCTCCACAATGACAGTCAACTCCAGGCCAGCACAGCATTTTAACTGGCCATTAAATTTCATTCGATGAATTAAATTATTTGATTTGTCTATTTATCTCTCTGGTGCTTAAGGCAAAGATAAGGTGGGATGAAGCCATGGTTGAGTCAAAATGGTTAATTTAGTCATTTTCTGTTATTCTATATCTTATATTGATCTATATTTTTTGTGTCCAATATGTTAGCAACAAAATCAGTCTCACTCTGCACTCCACCACACCGCAATGAATTTAAAGATAAAAAGAAAAGAGAACACAAAGACAAGATAGATGGAGGCAGATCAGAGTTTCTGAGGCAAGCACAACATTTTTTACATTTCAGTCAGACTGCGTGATATACAAATGAAGACAAATCACCAAACGAGACACTTCTTTGAAAAAAAAGAAAGATGCAAGTAGCTGGTATAAGTGGAAGGTAAAGTTCTGTGGGCTGTAGAGGTCACCCTGCGGCTCAGAGGGTAGGCCTGTCACCTCACAGCAAGAAGCATCTGATTCCAATCCCTTTAAATGTGGAGTTTGCATGTTTGCCTGGGCTTCCTCCCACATTCCAGAGACATACAAATCAGGTGGATCAGAGGCTCTGAATTGCTGGTGGGTGTGAATGTGAGTGTCAAAACATCAATGTTAGCCCTGTGATAGATGTTCCCAAGCCTTTTACCCAGTGCATGCTGATAAGGGAAATGAGTGAATGTGCCCTGTGGACAACAGTAGTCAGCCTCGTTCTCTCCAAAAACAGCTGTACTGTTTGGTGTTAGACGTTTGTGGTATTGCAACAAAAATCTGTTGATCTGTTGCCTCTCTGATGCCTACTAACTCTCCTTCTGAGATACTTTCCATAGCTGGTACAATGCAATGGCTCTCTCTAGTGATACAAATTTAGAATTGCATACACATACCGAGGTCACAGAATGAGCCATGGAATAGATGGATGGATGGACGAATAGATGAAATGAGCAAGTTTTCCAACAACTAACAAAGTCAGTCAGTAGTCACAAATATTTGTATTATATGACATTATCTATATATAATTCAAAATGGGGTTTTCTTTTTTTTTTTTTACAAAAAAAAGAAAAAAAACATGACTATTAACTGATTTAGCTTTATCTTGTTCAGATGATTCATTCCATTGAACACTAGTCATTTAGCTGACACATCCAGCCAAAATGAGTGCAACAGTGAATTCAACTCAAAGGACCACACCAGTGATTCTGCATGTTTCGTGTAATTTCAACAGAATATATATACTTTCTGCTAATCTTTTCCCAAACAAGCAGTGATATTTTAGAACTGCCATATCATTTTCCTCCCTTTTCTCCCACCATTGGTTTCCATTCATTCCACTACAATATGAAAATGACCTTTCAGAGACTCCAAACTTTCTTCACACCAGTATTCCATCAGCATAATGAAGTTCTCCACATTAGTTTTCTAAAAGCAGCAGCACAGTTGTGTTTGATGACTTGAAAGTGAATGGAGTAAAACGGACTCCCACCAGGGAAAACAGCGGTCGGGGAAATGTTTCTTTTACACAATAAATGATCAGTTCTGTGGTTAAATGAGTTTATTAGCTGTAAAAATCAGAACATTATAACGTGGGTGTTTCCACCAACAATTCAAATTTAAAAATCAAGGGATTTTGATTAGCTTCATTCCCCCCTCATGACAAAATTGTTTGTTGCAATGCAAAATATAGGTAGCCTACATTGTTGTAAATGGGCCAAACATTCAAAATAAGTGGTATGGTCCTTTAAATTCTCAAGTCATCCGCATTACAAGGAAGAGGTTCAGGGGTGAAAACCAGACCAGGGATGTAACAAACTTGACATTGGCACAGTGCTCGCTCTTCTCTCCCCTTCAGGTCAGGATGACTCACTGACAGTAGCGTTCGTCAGTGGAAAGACAGAGGTGAGGTGACATAAACACTGACGCTTTTCAACACCTGGACGGCTACAACACCAGCAGGTGTTTCCTATCACAACAGACAGAACACACACAACAGTGAGGGACTGGTCCGACCCCAGTGATTATGTGTGATTTGTTGCTGTCAGAGTAGATCAAACAGAGAAAGCTGCCTTCCTGAGGTTGGTGGATACTTTCACATTAGCGTCATTTAAGCTGTGTAACCTTCTGATGAGCTAAGATCTATTGAGGCTTGACTCCTGATTCCACTGGTCTAGGTAGGTTGCTGCTGTCTCAGCACTCATGCACTCTCCTCTGAGATGTTTGTCTTTGCCCTTTTCCCATTTTTAATTCTACTTTTAGTTCTTTGAGTTGTCTTTTTACATAAAACTGTCAGCACATGCAGCACTTGCCTGTTGCTCAAGGCTCACAGCCATTGGTAGGCGCTGATTGCACACGCATTTCCTAATCTCTTAACAGACATCCGCAGCTGAAGCAGATTCTCAGAGGGTAATCTCCTTCAGTTTTTACAAAGCCAATTTCTTGGGTCAAATCCTGCACACTGTGTTCTCCAGCATGTCCTCTTTGTTAGGTTTCAACAGGCGAGCCCCACAGGGAAGCTGCTGCTGTCCTGAATTGCCCTGACTGCCATACAGACAGAGCCCAAGCTTTCTGCCTGCAGGCTTACAACTCAAAAACACATGTTGCACTTGGACCGTTTGTGTTCATATTGCACATTACTTGCATAAGTGTTCAGGGTGTTTTTTGTTTGGTAGGAATTTAGATTTGCCCATATATTTGTAAAAATCTGATTTTTTTTGAGAGTCAAATTTGGTCTTAAAATCCCTCTATGCAAATCTGCAACATTTGAGCTTATCCACTCCCTAGTAACCCTCCAGTCAAGAGGCATTCATTAGTATTAATTACATTGATATACTGATAAATTATTTGACATTTTGCTTTATGTGATTTGGTTTGTGGCCTCTAATCGCCTCTAATGTTTTCACACATGTACATAATGTTTGATATAAGTTTTTTACAACAAAACTTGAAATAAAAATGGGCTATCACAGGGAGGAAAGATCATTTTCAGGGGCACAATCTAAATCTTTTGGCCTGATTCACCATCAGCTGTTGCAGCAGTGAATAGTGAAAATGATGAAGCATGCAATGACATCAAGCAAGAGGAAGGCTGGCAGAAATCCATCCCCTGAAGCTCAGTGTCCTCCATACCAGCCCTTTACAGATGTTCCTCCCCCTGGAACACCTGGTTCTCCATCAGTCTGCACGCTTTAAAAAAAAAAAAAAAAGTATGAGTCACTTTTACCACATCGATGTGTCTAGTTTGGGACAACACAAAGTTATTTGTCTTGTATCTAAGACTTGCTTTGCAGTTTGAGGGGCTGAGAGAAACATGATGAAAAATGATGTAAGGCTACCTTCCAAACTTACAAGACAACACATTTCATCCTCCCTCCCTAATCTGACGGCTAAATCTATAGAAATGTAACATATCACCCTCCTCATTCTCAGCCAATGTAAGTGAATGTAATTAAATTACATTCATAGAGGAAAGAGTGGCAAAAAATGAAAGACGAAGAGGAAAATGAACACAAATACATGAACAAAAATAGATACCCGGCAAATTAAAACTGAGCATAAAGCCCTGAGGCTGCGCTGCGATTTCACTGCTGCTTGAGAGTGGTTTATTTTAGTCCAGGCTTCAACGGGTAAACAACCAGAATGGGAGACTTGAAGAGCTCTTGAAGGCTTCCCATAAACAGTTTAACAGGAAGAGACTGACACAGTGGATGGGAATGAAACAATCTCAACAAACTGAAGGTAGTAAAGTGTGACAACAATGGAAACCTGGAACTAATTCCCTATGAAAAAAAAAAATTAATTAATATGGGTGCAAGTTTACTGTGACTGATTTGATTACTTTACAGAAGTATTAACATTTTTATATGAAATTTTGTTGTTTTATTAAATGAATTTCATTGTCGCTCTGTTTTAAGTCTATCCCAGCTATATTCTTTAGCGCCAGTGGAACCTTTTGCAGTGTATCTACAGAACAAAATGACGAAAGATGTAGGCATACATGTAGTTTTGAGTTCATTCTCTCATAGCTGTTTTATATGTAATAGATGCTATATATGTATATATGTTGGTCTTTTTTTATGAGACCAAAACATTTTTTCTGTCATTTGCGGGACGTCTCACCTTGAGGATGAGGGCTATTGGTCTGAATTTTGAGAAATCCATATCTGCAGTTTCTCAGTGATACCATTCCTGTTTTATTATTTTTTATTCTATTCGGCAATGCCCCTTGGTGAGTCCTGATATGGGCTGACTGGCCAGATATGCAGATACAGACACTGCAGCTACTTCTTGAATGACGACATTCTTCACTATAAGCTGCCATTATCATTTCCTGAGATTCACAAGATTGGAATCTTTTGATTTCCTTTTTCATTACAAGTGCATCTCTGATATAAAACAAGCAGCAGACAAACAAGAGCAACAACCTGTCAGTGTAGACATGAAATCATGTGGGATCTCTCCAGCAGAGAGACTTCCCAGGAACCAAATGGTTGTAGGTTCAGTCTTGGCAGGAAACAATGTCGCCATGTAAACAGCCCTCAGCAACATAGTTTGCATTTCTGGGCCTATTTTGTTGCTTGGTGGTGTTCTGCTAGATATCGGGTTTTGGTGTCTGCCCCTCAGAGTCAAAAGGGAAAGAGCTTCTTTCCAAAGCTGCCATTTTGTTCCAACATTCAACAGTCATGCAAGACGCAACCTGTGCAGAAATGCAATGTATGCACATATAGGGACTTTCCATATGTGGCATACCGTGTATGTCCATATTAAAAACCCATATGTGAATCATATTCAAATTTATCACATTTTTCATACATCGATGCAGGCTCACTATTTGGCAATATCAAGTTACTGCTGCACTGTGTCCATTCTGTTAAATCTCAGATCTTGCTAGTTGCTCAGCTTACTGTATCTTATCAGTCAACTATCCTTGGTGGCAAATAGCGAGCCTGCATTGCTGTATGAAAACTGGGTTTCAAATTGTTTATAATTGTGTGTTTATACAGCAAGTGTTTACAGCCTAATTAATAAGCTTATTATAATTTACTCATAAAGCCTTTATAAGGGTAGTCATATTGTGGCACTACTATATATGTAACATGTATGACAACATTTATCTGGTACACAGAGGCATATATTGTATGTTCATATATTAGACTTGGAAATCTGTGGGAGCAGAAGCAGAAACTTCTCACAATTTCTCCACCAACATCAGCCGCAGACCTGAATGCAATGCAGCCATAATGCGTGCTATGTTTTGAGTAACAGGGACAGCTTTCCCTTCTGTCTTTAATGTTTAAACTCATTCCTCTATCCCTATCAGTGCCCAACTACACGTAAAAACCCTCAGCTGTCCACACCCATTCTCTGCGGTGGTGGTTGCTGGAAGTTATTCTGGAGAGGCAGGTTGAGGGAAAGTGGGTAAACCAACAATTTGATTTGCAACACTTCATCACAAAATAACTCCTGGAATGCACTGCGCATGCCAGATTGATGATATATAACAGTGTAGGAGTATCCAAGGGTGGATGTTATCTTTGATGGTGCTGGTCATTGTGGAACATTTCAAAAACTAGATGAGGATGGTACACAGATATGAAGCTCATTTCGACGGTTCAGCAAGATGCAATAAAAACACCGAGCCTGTGCCGCTGTAATAAACAGCTTGATGTTTGATATCTAAATCAGATGCTATGTGTCATTGTGTGAGACGCTAAACCCTCACTTGCTCTCTCATTATGAGTCAAGGTGAATGGGAGCATCAACTAAAATACATCTTATCTTGACTCGCCGGCGAAACAGCTCCCCTGTTATTAACTGCTCTCTTGTTACCTGTCATCAACCTTTAATGATCCTTGACCAGGCCTGTTGCTGAAAAAGCCAAGTCTGTCATTTGGAGATATATAGTTGAGTAATTGAGGCGGGAGATACTTAATCACCGCTGCGTCCTTGAAATAAAGGAACCGAGAGAGGTAAAGAGTCCATCTAGAGAATGAACCAGCCAGGGCTTTTGATGGGTCAAGAGCATCAATCAGAGTTTACAGTGACCGGATCCCTCCCGGTCAGCAGTTAACCAGGGTTTGTATTGACCCTGCAGGTGATAAATATCCTCCCAGAGACTAAAGTTAGGTATACGAGATGGATGACAGAAGCGGCAAATCAAGACTGAGCACAGCCCTGCTCCTCCCTGATAATCCCTCTCCATTGTCTGTAAGATTACTCTCTTTACCTTCTATTCATTAGCTGCAGATGAACTGAACCCACAGGCTCCATTCAAATCCCTGGTGAAAACAAGTGCCTGTTCATCTCAAGTACCAGCAGATGGCACCATAATAAGTCACTTGCAGTTTTGGGGGAGATATCATGAAACTAAACACACATAGACACAAACCACAATATACATTCAAAACTTGTCCTCCCAGATTTTGTGTCAGCTCCAATGTGGCCTTGAGAGAGAGCGGGGCTGCTGTTTTGCAGGTGGCACGGAGGATGTGGATCATTCTTGCAGCGCGTGTCATACATTGGCGTTTCCAGATTCCACATGCCAGCAACCGGTTGATTACAGTTGTGAGGTTCACCACCAGACTGACCTTTTCCTTCTTCTTCTTCAGCTGCTCCACGCCAAGAGAAGGGCCCCAGCCAAAATGCAGCTCACCACCACAGGAGCCACACAGACACACCCCTGGGGTATACAGTCACACACACATACACATACACACACACACACACACACACACACATAAACACACCCTGTGTCGGACACACCCCTTGGAAACTGCGTCAGAAATACCCTGAGGTGCAAAACACATCTACCCAACAACAGACTAAAGAAAGTGGAGTGGATTGAGAAATTAGTAGCCCACCACAGAGGCGTGATGAAAGTTAATAATGAAAGGACATGAACTGGCAGACAATGGACTTTTATAAGAGTCATTTTGCAAGAACACACTTGTGTTACATTGAAATTGTGGGCATGTAACTGACACTCTTGAACAGAGCAAATTAAGATGAATATGCAGGTAGAGTTAAAGGGGGACAGGAGTTTCAGTGTCTTGTCCAAGGACGCTCAGCAGGAGGCATATTCAGTGATGGACACAGTGGCTATTGTGGGATTCACATTTCTGACCTTTCAGCCTTGCCACCTCCCACACAACATCAGACTCCACAGGGACAGCTTAAGGTGTGATGTCAGGGGTACTGGGGCTGCGCTTCTCCTCAGGTCCTCAGGGAAATCAGAATTAACACTAGAAAAGCCAATGAATTCGGGAGGGCTCCATAAAATGCCAGTAAGCTGTTAAATGAAGGGGTTAAATATAGTTTTGACTACTATTTCCTTCCTTGCATGATTTGAAACTGCAGTGAAACATTGCCAAAAGGCTACTGCATCCACGTGTGGAGCATGATGTCTGGTTTCTGTTTGAATATGTCACAGATTCCATCATCCCATTCATCTAATTACCTCAACACACTGGTCCCATCTTGTCAAACCCCTCAGATGTCACCAAGCACCAGCAGCCGCTCAGCAGCCTTACCTATTATTTCCCCATCCACACTCTGTTATCAGGACTTCCAGTCCCCTCCATTCGTACTGGCCTCCTTTCAGGAAGTGGGACAAAGGGATTTTTTGTGCTGCCCAGTGTGATTCATGGCTGAGACACACAGTTGGTTTAGCCTCTATAACTTACCTCATTATTTATGGCTGAGTGAGCCGTTTTAACTTGACAACCAGCAGTCTGACTCAGGGCTCCGGATTAGGAAGTGAGAGTCAGGTGGAGCTCGGTGGGAGGAAAGAGCACCTTTCTCCATGTGGAGCTTCTGTGGCTTTAAGATTTTGTTTTTGTTTTGTGAACACTCCAGCAGTTTGCATTGTTTTAAATAGTGGGTGAGAATACACTTCTAGACTCTGATGTAAACCTTTAAGAGTTTATGTCTGAAATAGAAATTGACAGTGTGGCAGTGACCATCCCTATTCAGAGATACAGTGGAGGATAACCCCACTGAAACTCATTCAAACCCCTTAAAGGGGGATATGGCATTATAAGGTAACTTCGTGAGAAGAGGTATGAAATTAGTATAAGCTGTATAAGGATGGGGTTAATGAGTTAATGCCTCTCAGAAACTGGAACTGATTTATTATTATTATTATTATTATTATTATTATTATTATTATTATTATTATTATTTGCCATTAATAATCACCAGCTGAACGTCAGAGTTTATCCACCTTTTTATTCACTAGTACACAACTTATCAATTCTCCAGGACTTCTTCATGTGTTTTTTCTTTCTCACCTTGGCTCCAGAGACTGTAGAGCCTCATCACCTGGACGCGTCACGGTGCCATTTGGAGAGGCGGAGCTCTGCGCACCACGAGAGAAGCCGCGATGTGAGAGAAGCAGCGTGTCAGTGCTGGATGCAGACAGGGTGACCCACACAGGTCCGTATTCTGCTGGAAAGCAACGAGTCAAGGTAACTGAACTGAACAACTGAAAAACAGGCAAGGCCAGCCTAAAAAACGACAAGCCGCCCTGGGTATTTTAACTGAGAGAAAGGCGCACTGATTAACCGAAAGCGATCACTTTTGATGAAGAAGTGAAGAAGTCCAGTTTTTGGAGAGACCAACGGAATATGATTTGAGTCAACGAAATCGAGAGAACTGTTGCGCGCTAACAGGTGAGTTGATCGCCTTCCAATTGTGTCTTAGTTTATCATGACTAAATCGCGTTGGTTTCACAGTCCTGTCTCTGCAGCTGGTTATATTTTGGTGCGTAAAAACGCAAAGATGTTGCCAGACACTGTAACTCCCCTCCACTCCTCTCCTCTCCTCTCCTCTGAATATCGCAGACTGTGTTGAAATGTTGTTTTGAAACTCCTAACACCATTTCACCAACGTCCCATTTGTGTTTTTTCTGAGGCCAGTTTCCATGAGTCACTTTCCTCTCAAACTCAAAACATTTTCACTATTGCCCAAAGCCTTTTGTCCTCTGCAAAAAACAACAATGTACTGAGGTTGTAAATGAATTGTCTTTGGTGCAGGTGCGCAATAATGGTGAGAAATGGACTTTATGTGCCCCCTATTACTCATAAATGTACACCAAAAGATCTATTCCATATAACAAAAACCCTTAAATATCCTTCCTAATATTCTAATAAAAACTTAGAGTTTGTCTTTGGCACTTAGTAGTCAGTTTTGACTGTTCTACTGTGTGGTTTTATTTTATCTCCAACTGTATCACAGGAGAAAGGACTATACAGTTCCCATGTAAAGACTTGGAGCCTATCTTTGTTACTTGGTGATTTTTACAGTGACCTTACCGCACTTGATTTTTTCAGTGTCCTATAGTATTCCCATAATATTCCTACAGCGACGTGTGGTTCTGCAACAATTTTGTCTTGTTGCTCCGACGCTGTATTATAGAATTCTCTAGTTCTTTAAAAGTTTGTCAACATGCACCTGTTGTGTGTATTTTTTTTTTTTTTTTTTTTTTTTTTAATCTTGCCCTCAAAAGCCTACGGTATATATTTGTGGTACGGGAAAGGCTGCCTTTTCCCGCGAATGTGGAACAAGTAAGTTGTTGACGGTGATGTCAATCAAAATGTGCACAGAGAGGACCATGGTGAAGTGGTGAAGTCAGGCATCGCCGTGCACTTTACTATGAAACCAAAACTTGTGGCTTTAACCACACTCATATACGGATAGGGGTCATGCAAATATGCAAATTCATAATGTGCAAATTCTCTGGTATTGCCTCTGGCTGCGTCTGTCTGTCTGTCTGTCTGACTGCCCGTTTCTCTCTCTCTCTCTCTCTCTCTCTCTCTCTCTCTCTCTCTCTCTCTCTCTCTCTCTCTCTCTCTCTCTCTCCCTCCTAAAAGCATCTCCCAGTGGATTACCAATTTAGGTGCTGGGGTTATTTATCATTTCGCACTGATGGCCGTGCAGAGCCCCTCACCCCAACACACACACACACACACACACACACCCTCACTCCCCCTCCTGTTTTAATTGAGTTTATCTATGCTCCCTTGGGACTACTGTCTAAACTTAGGCTCATGCTTGTATGGCCCTGCAGAGTGGGCAGCTCTGTGGGTGATTCACTGCTTTGCCTTGAGCTGTGGCCGCAGCACACCACAGAAGTTCTGCTCGGTCGGTGGCAGTGCCTCAGCCTGCATGAGTCTCATTGCTGGCTTGTCCAGGGTCAGTGGAGTCATAAGTAGAAACGCTGGGGAGACTGATATTGGAGCTTTGTGTCACCCGAACGCCTCAGGTCACATCAGTATGACTGGTTTCTCTGCTTTGATGCTGTGGTGCAGTGAGTAAACCCCTGGCATCGAACCCCCAACAGACAGTTCCATTTGTGAGGCTGAAAAGGTTATTTGGTCTGCCTCCTGATCCTCAGTCAGTGGAGATTGCGCCTTTTTTTCCACACATTCACACTCCAAAACCAGTGAGGGCAATCTATTCAGAGATATCTATGATGAATATGAAATGAATGATGAATATTTATAGTTCTTTGTGTTTCTTTGTGCTTCAGCAGGAATGTTTTACCAAGCCGTTTCTCATGTCTTCTTGTCTTATTTCTGGAACAGGATGAATCTCCGCTCTCTGGACACCGTTTATGCTGTAGTCCTGCTCTGGGCTCTGTGCCCCAGGGTGAGGGGCCAGTGCGATAAATCACCTGACAGCTCCATGCTCAACATCTCGGTCACCTACAACCTCCCGACGTTCATCGCCAACTCCACCATCCAGAACCTAGTGACGCTGAGCGGAGTCATTTACGTGGGGGCTGTCAACCGGATCTACGCCCTTTCACCAAACCTTACAAAGCTGTCAGAGTACCGGACGGGACCGTTGTTTGCAAACGAGAGTTGTGACCAGCACAGCCCGGGCCACACTGGCAAGCTGGACAACCACAACCTCGCCCTGGTGGTGGAGACCATTTATGACAAGGGGCTGTTCAGCTGTGGCTCAGCAGACCACGGTGTTTGTCGGCGCCACGTGCTGGACGATGGCGCCAGCCCGAAAACCGTAGCTGAAGATGTCTATTGCTTCGCTGACTACAGGTACAGACGCTTGCCTGGTGAGCAGAACCTTGTGGCCACGCCTGCAGGCTCCCAGGTGCTCAACGTGGAGAGCAACGTCATCCAGTTCTTCGTTGGGAACTCTGAGATCCCTGACTTGAAAAATGAGTCCGGGACTTTCCCCCAGCTCCACACTTTGTCAGTGCGAAAGATGAAGACGAGCCAGAACGGCTTCATCGCCTTCTCTAACCGCTGGTATCTCGATCTGATTCCTTCGCTTCGTGGAAACTACTACCTGCGCTACGTTTACTCGTTCCACAGTGGGCCCTTCACCTACTTTCTCACTATCCAGCAGGTGAGCAGGGACTCACAGGCCTACCACACCCGTATAGTCCGCATGTGCTCCTCTGACCTGGAAATTCGCCGCTATGTGGAAATGCCGCTTGAGTGTATCTGCACCAGCAAGCGACGGCGACGCTCCACAGAGGGCTTGAAGGTGTTCAACGTCGTGCAGGCGGCCTACGTCACCAAGGTGGGCAACGACGTCAACCTGCAGAAGCAGTTGAAGGTGGAGGAGGGTGACGACGTGCTGTTTGCCGCCTTCGCCCAGAGCAAGCCGAACTCTCCGGAGCCCACCGCGAACTCAGCCATCTGCGTCATCTCGCTGAAGCACATCAACAACTTGTTCAAGAGGTACATGCAGACGTGCAACACGAGGGACCCCTTCCACTTCACCGGATCAGACAAGAAGTCCTGCTACAATGTGGTAAGAGCTGGGGGTCTTACAGAGGGGGCACCGTTCTAGAACTCACACTTTGTGTTGCATGCATTGCTGCAGTGTAATGGTGCACTACTGCTGCTTGGTTGCTCCACCTCCAAGGGGAGTTTTGTGTGTGTGTGTGTGTGTGTGTGTGTGTGTGTGTGTGTGTGTGTTTGTCGGAGGTTGCATTGTTAACAAATAACAAAAAGGTTGTGCTTTGCCAGGAATCATTTCGAGAGAGACAACTTTCACTTTCATGTACACTGCGACATTTTTTTTTTTTTTTTTTTTTTTTTTTACATTTTTGGCATTTAGCTGGCAATGTTATGTGAGTGCAGCAACAGTATAAGCTCAAGGGAACACCAACAAAATGTGATTGATACAGTATCACTGCATTTTAGGTGTGACATGGTTCTACACTCGAGTATCTATGCATGCATGTATGTATGCATTATGATATAAGCCTAGATATGTTGGGGAGTTTGGATATTATAATACCATGATGTGGCATAAATGTTGTCTTTTCCTGGTTTTAAAGGCTACATTACAGTAAAGTGTTGCAGTTTTGTCATCTTATCAGACAGTTATCGCTTTTCTTTTATTTATCTACCTGCTTGGTCATCATATCCACATGTGACTAGTGATTGTTTATCAAAAATCTAATTCAGTGAAAGCACTCCCTCCACCCCCACCCCCCAGTGCCGCTGCGAGTCAGTTGTTACTCCATAGGTCTTTGCTTTCTCCTCTTCTTTCATCTCTGTCCTCCAGTCCATCAATATTGACCCAACAATCGGTTAAATCACCTGATCAATAATGACATGAATTTTACTGCCGACCACCCTGCCAAAGGACCTGTCAATATGAGTAACAGCACTGCTGCCCCCTCCGTGACTTCATCGTCACCTCACCTTACCCATGGAGTCAGGCAGTGCTCTGTATCTCCAGTGTATAACCTGTTTGGTGCGGCCTCTGGATATATGCACCTCGATCAACCTCTATCAAATTGATGGGTGTGTATGTAGTGCCAGCTATAACTTGTTGTATTAAACTAATGAGAACATTACTGGATGTGCTTTCCCACTGCAAACATTTATTGCTACCGCTGGTTTGGCGGCACCCCACAACCATGCACTCTTAACAGTTTCTTTTGACTGCAAATCATCATGGATGTTTCGCCGTCAAGCATTTTGGAATGAAAGTGCAGGATGCAGTGATTTTAGAGGCACAGTGCACCGTGGAGAGGTGAAGGGTGATGTGATCTAATTCAAATCAACAACTTTCTAAGTGCATGGTGGGCACCTCTGCCCAGTGCTGGCAGCTTTCCGCCGAGGGGAAAGAGAGGAATGCTGTGTGGGGGGTTTGGGGCAGCGCATATCTGACTCTCAGCGAGCCGTGATGAATGGCTGTGGGATAACAGGACATCAGCAGCTGGGCGGAAGATGATCTCCTGACCCGCTGTGGCAGCCGGCCATGCTGGCGAGGCCTCCCACCCTCCATCCTGACCTTCTTCCCTTCATCCCCCCACCTGTTACCACCTGTGGGAAAAAGGAAGTAATCATTGCATCAATAACACCAAGGAGCTTTCTCATCTGGGTTGATGTTTGGCGGAAGAGAATGCAAAATCCACTTCTGTTATTGCTAAGTGCACAAGTCACAAGTGCTCCCCGCTGAGATGCTCAGACCAAAAATTACATAATGCCATTTTGGCACGTAGCAAAAGCATGAGTCTAAAATTCAAACTCCTCACGCCTTCGTTTTTCACGCCGCCTCAGCTTCCCTTAACATCTTGAGCGTCAGGCAAACTGCATCCTCTCCAAGTTACTTGAGTGCCATGATCTGCCCATTAATACATCCAGGAGGCTGAACCCCTGACCATGCCAGTGCTAGCGATTTGCTCCATCCATTGACCACAAAAGCTGTTGTTTTGATCACTCACTTGTGAGAGTGTACTATTCCATTATCAGACATATTTTCCCCTTGACTCATTTGATTACCCAGTAGACATAAAGCATGACATCAGTTTTGCTGGAGGTACAGGAGCGTCTTTCTGCACACTGTAATTATCATCGCTGTTGAGTTATCCTTTTGCCAAGTCTCCATGCAAATCTGGCGTGATATGTCTGAAAACATAGCGGTTTTTAAAGTGTGCCGACCTTGCCCTTTGGCAGCTGTGTGTAGTCCCTGCTCTGCAGTATTATGTCTGTGCACTGATCCTGCTTTTAGGAAACATGCACACACTGAAATGTTGATTTTTTTTTTTTTTTCTCAGCGGAACTGAGCAAAGAGAAATGACACAAAAATCTCCTGCTTCACAAAATATTTCCATCTCGGGTGGAGGTGTATCTTCAAATTTGCAGACGCAGCATGTTGATTGTTGAATTGCTGCTGCCAAAAGAGCTTTTATCTCAATGCAACAGGAAAACGTGCATTTTTCTCTTATTACTGACATTCACAGAGGCTTAGTGCTTGTATTCTTCTTTTCTGTCAGCAATATCAAGAAGCTGTGATATCAACCAGCAAGACAAAAGACTAAATAGGCCACCACCTGATTCCTTGACCCTGTGCTTAACCTGGAGTCGAAGGATCTAATCATAGTGCTGCCTAATATGTTTATGAGTCATATTCAGTGGCATATGGCAGGTAGGCTCTCGCTTATCATGAATTACAAGAGAGATAAGAGAAGCCATAAATTCATAAAAGTTGTAAACAGTGGAAAGAGGCATACTCAAGCACACATGAGGTTATTTTTGTTATTCGCTGCACCAAAAGCCATATTTCTTGTGGAAATCTCCCAATAGGAATTTGGACGAGGTTGAAAGCTCCGTGAAAGGGCATGTTTGAAGTTTTAAGTGGTGGTTGTCAGCTCAGACGTGCCTCTTAACTCCAGTTTAGGCAGCTAGATATGATAAATGATGTAATGATGAGTGGCTCTCTTTGCATCTGTCTATGTGATGGAGCAAATCTGCCTTCTTTTTGCTTCTGCATGCCTATTTCTGTCTTGAGGGTGCCCTCGATTGCTTGAGGAGGGTAAAGCAGAAGAAATAATTACCATTCGTCACTATCAGACACAGAAAATAACTTATTGCAACTACTCTGCTTGCTGTGGTTGTGTTATTTTTTTTTATTTTTTAAATAACGCTACTTTCCTGAGCACTTGCAGGACTCCATACTTTTGCTTAGTGCTTGGGTCATTCCTACTTTTACTTGGGTACGTCTCTATTTTTAGATGCAGGACTGCTTTGAGTGATGCTATTTTTCACATTGCTTTATACCAGTGCTTCTGAAAAAAAACCTTGTGTAGTTGGTACAAGCTTTGTTTAGCATAAGGAGGACATTTACAAGGACATTTTCCGAGTGACTGGTCTGTTCATTTGGGGGAGGGGGCAAATTTGGAGGATTGATTTCATGTTGCACTGTTAAAGAATCCCTGATTTGAGTAAAATTTTAACTGGATAAACAAAATATCTACCTGAGTAAAGTATTGCAATAGTCACCCAGCCTCTGCTTCCCATAGAAATTGCACACAAACATCAAAAAGACTCTTAAAGCCATCGATGTGAACCCCAGAATGTGCTGTAGCTTGATGTTATTAGTTTAAAATGACATGTTAAGCCATTTTGCTGGGTAATGTGGTGTGTAGAGGAATTGCATGGATTCAGAGTGTCCCCAGCAAGCTTGGCACCCATTCTCATAAGTCTGTCTGAGGGAGGAGGGACACTTGAGACTAAAAATAAAGAACAGCCACATTTGAGGTCAAAATTATCATTACATTACCATTGATTTGCGAAAACCCACCAAATGCTGATTGCTTTTAAATTGAATCTGAGGCCTGATTGATTATAGTGCGTGTAATATAATTCTAAATGGGGGGCGCTTTTGACCGACAGTCATTTTAATTAGCCCCCCTGTTTTAATGAACAAGCCTTAAACGCTAGCTTGAGAAAACATCACAGAGGCGGTCACAGCAGCATTGATTTTATGTTACACTGTCAAAGAATCCGTAATAATTCCTGATTATGAAATAAAATAAGGATCACATTCCGTGCCTTCCCAGTAACAAACTGGACTTTGCTGGCTAATTGTTTTGTGAATAGATTAGAATACATTTTATTTGCACATAAGAAATTTACATAAAACTGATTAAAAGAATGCAAATTTGGTTTGAGCTGCAGCAAAGGGTGAAACTTGGAAGGGCCTCTTGTTGGTCCTGTCCTGGGCAATAAAGACGTTATATGTCAGATGATGCTCGCTCATAGCAGATCAGATGTGTCAGTAACAGAGGTAACTGGTGACAGGTACTGTATCTGTGGCGAGTCACTCTCACTGCTGGAACTTCTTTAAAACAAATACAGATGCTGTTTGCTGCCATGGTGCTTTAGCTAGGTGTGCCAGTCGAACCTGTCGCAGAAATGACTGCAGACATGGAATATTCCGGCTAACCACACTAATCACCAATATACCCTGCAGAAGAAGAGAGACATTCAAGTATATGGTTCTGCTCAAAAGATAGCAAATTAGAAAATCCTATGACAAAGAGAGAGAAAAGACCTGGCAATGTGGGGAGATGTTAGATGGATAGATAGATAGATAGATAGATAGATAGATAGATAGATAGATAGATATACTTTATTGATCCCAACCAGGGAAATTCTGGTGTTCCAGCAGCAACAGTAGAAACATATAATAAAGTTAAATAAAACAGAATAAAGGCTAAATATTTACAATAAAGACTATAAAGACTAACTAAATATTTACAATAAAGACTATAAAGACTAAAAACTAAAAATATACAATAAGGGCTAACCTAAGAAAAAGAGATATGGGATGTGAAATATACAGATGGTAATGAATATGAAAGTATATACATTTTTTTTTTTTGACATCCACATGGAGGCAGTTTTTTCCTTCTGCAGTTTTTGATCACCGAAAACCCGACTTTTGGAAAAGCTCTCCAAAACACCGACATTATCACCACGACTTCTCTACTTTGTGCGTGCTGACCTCACACAGTTATTTGCAACCACTTGTATTCATGTGTGATTTTTATGAGAAGCTCCGCCTCCTCCCCTGTTCAAATGAACAGCTCACTTTGTTACTGTCTCTCCACTTGATTTTCCATACCGTTTTAGACATAGTTAAGATGTTCTGACTGTTGGCTGCACTCGCATCTGGAGCTCTTTGGCATGCCATCACTCCTCAACCTCTTTGCACGTGTGAAAACATCTTAACGTGTGTCTTTACATTCTCATCTTGACAGCGATATTTTTCAAAAATGCTCCCGTGCGGACAGAGTTTGTTCGCTGTTTTTTAACCAATAAATAAAATTCCGTCAAAAGCATGCATCCCTTTGCAGACATGGCCACTGTGTCTGGGACCAAACATCAAATCTGGAGACTATAAAACAGAGATGCATGTGCATGGCAGTGCAACAAAATTCTAATGCAATTTTTGAATGCAGCCTTAAAACTGCAATAATTGAGATCTCAAAATTGACTGCCATTTGGACTCAATTAACAAAAACGTGGAATAAGCATATAGTTTATGGCCAATGACAAGTGCAGTGTGAATGTAACCACTATGTTATTTGCTTTGTTTAACATGTGTTGGTTGAATCTAAATAGTTCTCATTTAAATATTCCCTTTGCAATTTTGATTATTCCAGCTTTAACATATGTCCTTACATTTTACATTTTAGGCATTTAGCCAATAGTCTTATGCTGAACAACTGAGTGCAACTGTGAAATAATCTTGAATTTGTAGACTGCCAACAATACAGACAAGCAAAAGTAAGGAGGGGGTAAAGGGGTCATACCCACAGCACTCTGACAGTAGATGGTGTAAACAGTATCTACTGTACTATCAGTGCTGGGGCTGATTCAGTGGGCTCTACTGTGGATGTCACGCATTGCACACGCACATGCCCAAGCCTGCTCATGCCATCACTAAGCTGCTGTTAGTTCACTCAAATTCTCCCTGAACAAGAACCAGGGCGGTGGAAAGTTTTGAATGGCTGGTCAACTTCGTTTGTGTACTTCAGCAACTGCCTCGCCATTATCTAGCAGTTATTTGCTATGAAAAAAAAGAAGAAATTACACTTGAATGGTAACACTTTGAGTGTGATGAAAGAATGGAAACTTCATCAGTCTGTCAAACGTCACATTTGTGTCATTCCACATCAGTCGCCCACCCAGCACGACACAGAATGTACCGTAATATCATGCACGTAAACATGACGAAAATGTACATAGAAGCGCCTCTGCATCTGATAATCCACGAGATTTTTTTCATCAGTGTCACAGATTGCATTGCACATGCCCGAGCCTGTTCATGCCATCGCTAAGCTGGTGCAGAACCCAGCAGTGTTCCCCCAGCAGGTGGGCGAGTCTCCAGCAGCCCTGGAATCAACAAAAGAATGAAAATGCTAAGAAAGTGCTTGTCCTGTCCTGTTCTTCCCATTTTGCTCCTTATAAGCTGCAGTTTTGATAAGGAGTGTTTGCGAGTGACTTGAGTGAGCATGTGAGACTGTGTGTGGGTGCACAAAAGAGATAGTAAGACTGAGATTAGATCAGTTGTGTTTTGACCCTTTACTAGAAGGAGTTTCGTCCCATGCAGGAAAATAAAAAAAGTAAAAATAAAGAGCAAACAAGTTTTGTTTTGTTGGCATATCTCATTTATTCATTTCAGTGTTTAATTCAGAATTTCAGTAAAGAGTTTTGCTTCCATAATGGTCTGAATACTGTGTGGGACAGCAAGAACCAAAAAATCTCTTTTTTTTTTTTTTTTTTTTTTTTTTGGCATGATTATGGTCAAAAATGAGTCATGGATATTTTTGTACCAGGGAGTTCCTTTTTGAAGTTACTCCTAATGGGAGTTTTTTTTTTTTTTTTTTTTTACAAAACCATGCATGTACTGGCTAGTGTGGTCACTTGTTGTTAGAAGAACCTGTAACTTCTGCTATCCAAACTCCAAAACTGTGTGTTTACGATCATGCGAACCACCACAAACACCTTTTTACTGCCCCCAATGAGGTGAGGTGTCATTGACCCATAACAACAAAACCAGCCTAGAAACATTTAAAGGTGCCATATTTCAGATGTCAGATATATGAGGAAATATATCCAATGAAGATGTCATTAAAAGTGAATTTTATTTGTTAAATTTAAAGTTTCTGTATTCTCAAAATGTTTCCTGTTTTCTACACAGTTTCAGACTATCCTCCGGTCAGCAGGTGCTGTTGTTGGCTGGTCAGGGTCCAGTACTGTGAATATTTCCACATCACATTCATTCAATTTTATTGAGTTCAGATGTTAACTAAATAAACACATTTATTTGCAGGAGGTAATGAAAAACAGGCTTGTTCTAAGTTGTAACATATCTGAAAACAAACCATGAAAACTGTGAAGGCTGGATAGTATGGGACCTTGGGAGCATGCATATCAGCTCCAGCACACCCTGCCCGGCCATAGACTGTGTGAGTGTGTGTGTGTGCGTGTTTGGTGAGACCTGGCAGCTGTGTGCCCCTCCGCCCCTCCTCCCCCAGGTGGGGTGGTGTGTCACCGGGCAGCCTTGTCCAGGCAGGTCCCTCTGCATGAGGAGAGGTTGGGTCAGCACCCACAACCAGCTGCACCTCTCTGCCACATCAGAAAAAGAAAAGCATGCACTTCAGCCAACATCAGACTTTAAAGGAACAGTTTACCTTAAAAACAATTTGAAGCCTGAACCAACCGGACCATATCACAGGCTGATATGTGTCACAACAGAATGATTCATTTTAACTTCATTTTTTTTTTCAATCGCTTTACCTCCTCTGTAAACTCAGAAACCATGGTATCAAAACAGTTAATACATAGGCCTAATGAGAGGCGCTCTTCCCAAAATAACTCTTACCATGACAAAACATTTCAAACATGCAGCAAAAGCACATTTTGTCACCGCCCAATACAACTTGCAGTCAAGCAAGTTAATCATGCCACTCACTCACTTCATACTCAACACCAAAATGCAACACACCCTTTTCAGTCTGAGCAGGTTCTTACTTTTTCCTGTGTGTATTGTAGTCATATTTTTTTGGACAATTTCCATAGTTACATGTTGTAAAGCAAGTAGCAAAAGCCAATATTTCCCTCAAACAACTCAACTTATGTCCAGATTAGTAGATTCCTTCAATCAGCTCTACTGTACTGTAACACAGTTGACAACAGAATACAAAATACAGCTATCAGTTTGAACAAGGTTCTCCTGTGTGCGACACATTCAAATGTGAACTTACAGTAAAGAATTGCATCCAAAGTCAGAAAGACTTTAAAGTGAAATTTTACTGTATTGATGGCAAAAACTGAAATACTGTAATTCACATACAGTATTACACAGAAAAACTCAAAGGAGTTGAAAAAAAAAATACAGAATAAAATTTATAGTCCCTTTTTTGTAGGTGCATACTGATTGATTGGTGAATGGTGATTTGTGGAAAGGGTAGTGATGCAGGTGCACTAGTGATTTCACAGTGATGCAGGTCATTTCTATCAGCTGTGAGCAGATGTTTTGCTTTTGACTACCACAGTGAAGTCAAAGGAGTCAGGGCCATGTAAATGACACATGTGAGAAGTGTTGTGCAAAAGAGCCTGAAAAATGTGTGAATCCAATGAAAAGGTATGAACAAATTTGTAAAAGAAAACTTCTGCTGGGGTTTGGAGGTGAAGATGACAACAAAGTGGATCCCAGTTTCATTACACTGGAAAAAGCGATAGAAAAAAACTGTATGACCAGTATTCAGCGTGCAGAATAACAGCCGTGATTTCCTAATTCGTGATTCCAGGTCGTGATTTCCAGTAAGATGGTGATGAAACAGCAATGGCAGCTCCATTTCAACATTGGCTGTCCACCTCAGCAGTGTTTGGTTTGTTTTGTCCTGTTCATGTCTGCAGATATTTCCTGGTGATTATCTACATGATTTCACATTCACTAAACGTCAGTGTTTATTTTCGTACTCAGCAAGTTAATCATTAGCAAAGGACTTCAGTTTCTCGTTTGGAAAAAAGTTGGAGGTGCGTGGAAGTCCTTTTGCATGGGGTTTGTATGCACATCTTATCTTTGCTGCTGCTGATAAAGTCAGAGTAGTAAATATGCAAACCGTCAGTGCATGCAAGCTGTCTTCCAATGACTGGGGTGGGAAATTACCAACAGCCACCTTCAGCCAAATACTGGTGAATTCAGGCCACGGTTTGTAAGTTTATCAACTTCTATGACGTTGGCAGGTAATCAACCATAATTTATGGGTTGTTTTCTATTTCAAAATCCAGACAGCAGCTGCAAAGTAGTGAACATAGCCGGTGAAATTTGGAGTCTATCAAGCATTGTGACTGATAGATGATAAAGATTGTTTCCTGCCCTGCCAGTTGCGCAAATTGCCTTGGTGAGCATTGTGGGTGAGGCATGTCAGCTTCCTTTTTTGACGCACTCCTACAAACAAAACATACTCCTCAAATACACTGGCTGCTCAGAGCCTCATCTCTGATTGCATTGCTTCAATGCTTTCCTGACTACCACGGATGCACTTGCCAATAGTGCCAGAGGCCACTTATGATACACTTGTTTAGTGTCAAATATGGAGGAGCTTTGCTCGACTGAGCTTACGAGTCAGGGCCCCAGAGCTATTTCTTAATCAGCAGCGTGCCTCCTACTACCCTATTTCGCCACATGGTGATATCCTGCTCTCTACTGAAATGAGACATGTGGATGCTTATCAGCCCTCACTCTCTAAATGAAGGACCGAAAGCAATCTCCTTTTCTCTCACTGCTGTCCTGAGCAGTGCCCTCACCTCGACCCCGGATCATTCTCTCATTTCCTTGGCTCTGTCTCCTTCAAGCTTTGTCATTGAAGTCTGAGTCTAGTCCTTTGAAACGGTCATAATCACAAAGTTCGCTGGAGCAGCAAATGGCCCCAGCAGGCCAAGCGGTCGGGCCTGCAGCCACAGAAGCCGGCTGCAGCTTAATGTCCATTAGGGAAGGCAAATAGTCCAGGCTGAAAAAAAATGTCCAAGTTTACTTCATTTCCAGATTTTTATGGTTTTACTACTTCTCTATATGAAACGTGCACAGTGCAGATTTTTGGCACTGACGCTTTGCTGAATTTGCCTTCAACCAGACTGTCAAACAGATGGAGCCAGGATGGTTTTAGACAAGCACAGTCCGCCGCAGAACAGCAGAGACACATGGACAGAAGCCTTGGGCCAGTGTAGGCTGTTGATAGAGTGCATGTACTGTATATATGGACTGGTCATCTGGGACCATTATTAAAAGGCACAGCCATCAGCAGCCAAGTGTGTGACTGAAGTGTCCTTGAGCAAGACCCTGAAAACTTACCTGCTCATACATGCACCTTTCCCACCAAAAAGGCCCCGGGTCTTGTTCTTGGGAGTGGGTTCTGAGGCCAAAGTGAGTCAGTTGCAGGGACCATTGTGGGGCCAGGAACTCAACTCATGGGGCAAAATAAAGGCACTGGTTCCTTCAGTGGAAATAGGGCCAAGGGGTCCCACTTCCCCAAAAGAGGGTTTCTGTGTTCTGGGGACAGTTCCTTTGGTGGAAAGGGAGTATCAGCGTAAACCTCTCTGGGTGAGACAGCCAGCTAAATGCCTAAACTTTAGAAATGTCAAGTGATGCAGAGCTATCTGTCGACCCGATCACCAGTCTTCCTGAAAACACTTCCTGATAACCTTCTATACTATTTGACCAAATGGAAATGGACACCAAGTCATTCCAGGATAAGACCTCCCATTCCATTTGCTCAGTAATCCCCACACAATAGAAGCAAAGGCTTGTGCCTGAATGTGTACTCAAGTAATGGTGGCGAATAGAGAACAATCCCCCTCCCGCCCCAACTCCCCGTCCATATACTTGCATGGCTTTTATCACCCTGCTGTGCTGCCAAACAATGCACACAAACAGGGGCTGCTATCTAGTCAATCCCCGGGACACTGCCGATATTGTCTCTGCAGGCTTTGATCTTATCCCCCTCCCATTCAGTGATCCTGGCTTGAATCATATTGCAAGAGACAGGCAAGCTCACACCTGAGAGCGATGAGTTGTTTTTCTCGGAACTGAATGTTGTATTTTAGCGTCAAAAGCCTTATTTGGCCAGCAGATGGACTTGAACTGTCCCGAAACCAAAAACAGTTCAAATTAAGTTTAGATTAACCTTGACTGTTTTGGTTAAGCATGTGTTGCTCAGGAGAAATGATAAGTAATTACCTGTTTCCATTCAGATCATGAAAGCGGTGTTATTGTAAGCCTCACACAAGGCAAGCATGCACATTGCTTAATGTGAAAAAAAAAAAAACAACTTCTGATTTATCTCTTGTTGTGTTGTGACTTTTTTTTTTTTTTTTTTTTACCCGCAGCATCATGCAGTGTTCAACTGGCACAGCGATAGAGTCTCTGAAACAGTGCCACCTGCAAGCTGTCATGAAGTGTTCTGAAATAGTTTATGGTGACTTTTTGAAGGTCCATTTTTATTTAAAAAAAAAAAACAAAAAAAAAAACCTGTCTCCAATTAGAGCATTTTTTATGAGGTTTTGGATTGTTTGTATTTCCACCAATTTGAATTAGTATTTTTGGCCATGTCTTTTTCCATGCAAAGCTGTTGCATTATTACATTGGCCTTCCAGTGACACTTGGGGAAAGAGACAAATATGACAGACTATGTGGCTAAGCAATAAAAGGGCATTTTCAGTGCAGAATGTTTTTGTCCACGTCACTGTGCTGCATATTGCTGGGCGATGTTCCTCCTCATTCGCTCTCGCTGGTGCTCCGCAGTCGTATTTGTTTCATTTCCCTTCGCCTGGCCATGATCTGTGCTCTGCTATGAGTATGAACACGCCGTCTGTGCCAGCACAGCGCCTGCCAGTGTGATCTCATCTCATCTAGGCCAGAGCAGAGATGAGGAGGCCCTCATGTTCAGCGCTTATGTTGACCCTCCGCTGATAAGCTGCCTCGTTTGCTGAAACAATCCACAGTGCTGTTTACAACCCCAGGTTATCTGGCTGCTCTTCAGTGGCTGCTGTTGGGCTGCAGCTCACCAACTGCTGTCGCCCTGCCTTGTCTCAAACAAGCAAAGAATCTGCACTTCAGTCTGTTTCCCTGATACAAATTACCTCTCAGATCCCCAAGAAATGAGAACCAGAAAGAGAGAGAGAGACACTTTATGGCTCTTTTCCAGTGCATGGTACTGACTCGACTCGACTCTTTCACTTTTTTTGGTTTCCCATTGGGCAAAACTTAGGGAAAATACCTGGTACTACCTCCAGTGAGGTTCCAAGCGAGCTGAGGTGATACTAAAAGGTGACATAAAAACACTGCAGACCACCAACTGATGAGAGAAAAACTGTCAAGCTCTGTTTACAACCAGGAATTACCAAAGTGAGACTCGTGAAACTTATCGCAATCATAGTTGATAATCTATTCATGCAAAAAAAAAAAAAAAAAAAATTAAATATCAGTGAATGTCTTTGTTACACTTATGTCAAGTTGGTCTTGTTGATTTTTTTTTTTTTTTTTTTTTTTTTGAAAATAAAACACTATGGGGCTCCGGTAAAGAATTGAGTACAGGCAAGCTGAGCCTGTACCATGCAGTGGAATAGGGGCACTAGATCTATGAAGGCACTATGCTCTAAATGGTAGCGAGGTGGCCTTAGGAGCTGTTTTCAGCCTTTTCTCATTCACATTGAAATCATTCATTGGTGGATGGAAGTGATTATTCCAGACTAGTAAGAAGCAGGAATTCTCTAAAAAGAAAAAGGGATTCGGTAGAATAACTGAAAATGTCAGTTTTGATCTTTTTAAGACTTTACGGTCTTCTGCAATTGTTCGTATTCCTACATCATATTGAATCTCTGCCTCCTCAGTGTAAAGAGACAATTAATTTTGACTTTTTTAGTGAAGCTGTTATAGTGGTGCACAGCAGAACAGCTGTCCTTTTGAAGCCTCTGCTCTGATTATAGGAATCAATTTGAGAGGGTAGTATACTAATGCTAATAAAATCATGCCAGTAGAAGATGGGCGCTAACTCTGCACAGTACCCCGACACTGAATTATCTTCCATTTCTGTTCATGTGTTTCTTTAATTAAATGCACATGGTGCGGCGGTGGCTGCCACAGTAAATTTGTTTGATCGCTCCACTCAAACGTCAGATTGGAGATGGATCGCACTTCTCGAAGATAGTCTAAAGTAATGTGGCTTTTTGAGCAGGTAATAAGCAGACTGGAACAGAAAAAGTGTATTATGATGATTGTTAGCATCATGAAAATTGCCTAGTATCATTACGCATTTACCTTACTTCTCATGTCTACCTTTAAAGAGACATTTATACATGTTTCCATGTCTAGTTTAGTCATTCATTTAATGCTAAGCATCTGACAGTCGAAAAGTTTTAATCCTGGAACACTAGCATTCAAAGCAACCTACTAACAGGAAGAATAAGGATCAGTGCTTCAGCATCTTGACAACACACATCACAAATATTCCTGTGATCCCAGAATCACACATAATACGGAAATGAAAGTCAGTGAGAAAGGGTAGGAATCCAGTAGGAGCATATGTCTTTATGTATCATGTGGAAACTGCAGGCCAACCATGACAAGCTTGAGTTTATATGGTGTAATGTATCTCATATGTCAGGAGCTCATATGAAACACCTGAGTCAGAGTTTCATAAATGTAACCTAATATCAACCATCAATGGGAAACAGCACATGTTTTATGTAAAATACCTAGAAAATTGGAGTTATTGAAGAATGAAAGCATGAAAAAAAACTTTTCCACATGAATAAATATGCTATCTCACCTGTCTCATCTATATGTATCTGTGAATACAAGAATGTGTTAAGGGGTTGACCTCCCTCACTCCCTTTGATCTGCGTACTGTAACTTTAGCTACTGTAACAGTCTGATGGAGACCAGCTCTGGAAATCTCATCTGAAAAATGTTCTGCTACCATTTAGGCGAAATGGAATCAAAGAACATCTCAGACGCAGCAGAAATTATGTCTTTTGGCATCAAATCACAGAATTCAGCAATCCATTTTGCTTTCCCTTGTTTTGAATCACATAAATCCCAAGTCTCCAAAAACAAGAAGGGAAAAGGAATATGTTGATACAGGCAAGAAAAAGTCTCTGCGTCAAGTAACAATGAGAAATTGCCGCTAACTGTGTTCTCAAAGATGATATTTTAGTGTTTTATTCAAGGCAGGGAGACAGAGGATGCAGGCTCATCATTCACCCGGTCAGCTTTTATACAGTTAAGGTGATTTAGTGGTGCTGAAAAGCTGGAAGCTGCATTGTTCCTCTGTGGGAGAACCCCAGAGACCGACGAAGCCCCTCACAATGACAGATTGCTTCAGCTAACCGCTCAAACGAACAACGTAGTCCTGGATGTGTGCGTGTGTGTGTGTGCGTGCTTTAGGGAGGGTGTGTGTAGGGGTGTAAAGGAAAAAGAACAAAAAGAGAGGAAGGTGGTAAGGGGAGGGTAGAATTGAAATGGGATTAGGAGAATAGGTGGGTGAGAGGGCAAATTTCAACTCAGCAGAAGCTGAACAAAGGAGGTGGGGGGGTCAAGAGAGTCTTTAAGATCCACTATGCAACATTTTCATGAAAAATACTTCTGTTAAATACTTGTTGTACCTTTCAACCAAAAATGTGAGCTACACAAGTAAAACTCAAGTACAGATCTCCCCTTCTCCGGACCTCAGACTTAGACAACAAACCACCCCTTTATCATACAGTCATACTAATACACAAAAAATATTCGGGTGATAGGCCCAGTCGTATACAAAATAAGTTGCAGACATACACAGACACACTTACAGAATACAGTGTTTTCCCTGCTATTATAAGAATTTTGTGCAGCGATTGAACAGGGCATATGGGGAAAAAGGTTTTGATATACAGTGTTCAAGCGAAAAAATCTACCTGATAAAAATGTTTAGCCTGTTTAGCCTCCTAGATATACAAATTTGACCAAGTCTAACATGAATTTGCACTTTCAGAAAAGAAAAGGTTTGCTTTGCGTCCGTTTTGGTCGCAGTCCAGCAGCTCTGGCTTCGCTAATGTCGTGGAGAACCACAGACAGGTCAGCTCTGGTTTCAGGCGAGAGAGAGAGAGAGAGTAGCGGTGGATGAGCGAGCTAGACAGTGAGTGAAGAGAGGGAGCAGTGATAGCTAGAACAAAGGATTTATGAAACCAGCCAAAAACACCAACAATGCACTGCATTTATTTGTGGCAAGAGCTGCTGCCAAACTGTAAAACTTACGTAATTTTAAATGAAACTGGCCTCTGTGACCACTGTGTTTACAAATCTCATTTTTTTCTCCCTCACTGAACCATGACACAGCAGGTGAGGAGATACTGGGTTGACGGTGCTGTGTTTACCTCATTCCTATTCATTATGTGAAAGTGAAATGACTAAAAGGTTAAAGGTCTATTTTACAAACGCTATCACCATCATATAGGGCACCAAGCAGATAAAGAACACAGCAGAACATGAAGAGATACAACAGATGGCATATTCGACAAACACATTCAACACTGAGTACATTCATCGGTGTAAAACAATTAACTGAAAACCCCAGTCTGACCTTGAAGAACAAACACCATAACACAGAGACACTATATGTCACATCAAATGAATAATAGGTCACAATTTGATCAACTATTCAAAGAGTATCATAATTTGTTGTGATGGTCTTCATTTAAAAAATGAAGGTCCTCTAAAAAAGAAAAGAAATTTCCGAGCCATCATCCATCAGCCATCTGAGTCTCATCGTATTAAATTATTATCATCCATTTGTTTAATTTTGCAGCAGTATGAGTCATTTTTTCCAGTCAAGGACGTCTCATGTTAGTATGAACTCTTCAAATGATTCCCCCATGGTTCTCGTGGATGTGTTTATGTGTGAGGCCGTTGTCTGCCCGTGGCCATGCCCACCTCAGGGCCCCATTATAAACAAAGCCTGGCATCCAGGGGGCCACGGGTAGGGCGAGGCCAGCTGCACGGGGTGCACGGGGTCGAACCTCGCCTTCCCAGCCCAGCTTCTCTAATTCCCCTAACTGTCCCTAACACCCTGACAATCCAACACTAAACACACACACACATGCAGGCACACATTAACATGCACATGCACTGCCTGGCCGTATGACCGTGTGTGTTCGGTTAGACCAGGCAGCTGTATTCTTGTTCATACAACACACACGCACACACACACACACACACACACTCCACGGTCATTACAGCTACTGAGAATCAGATTGCAGAGTAACGTGCACCCTGAGTCCAGGTGGGATAGTGCGTGCCTTGACATTACCACAACAATATATATCACAGCCACCACACACACACACACACACACACACACACACACACACACACAAACCATATGTGCATTCCTCTGCATTTTGCTTTCTGTAAAACGTGCATTTCCACACACCCCGATGACAACCCAACCTCTCCGCTGTCCAGAGTGCACAGTTGCACTGGTGATCAGGAGGTCAAAGGTCTGTTATTCTAGTGAGAGGGCCAGCTGAACGGCCAGCAAGGAGACTGGCTCTGTGTGTTGATGCATGTGTGTGAGTCTGCTAACTCCGGCTGAGCCTCCACAACATATTTTTGTAGAGCAGTGCACGTTTGTGTCCAAATCTTCTTCTGCCAGTAAGCCAGACCCCAGTTTATAACTCAGGCATTAGAGTGTCTATTCAAGCTTGGCCTGGGGGCCGCAGTGAGAGTTTGAAAGTGACATTAGGCCACGTAGATCACCTTTCACCCCCGTCTTGGCTCTGCAGAGCTGCGCCGTGGGGCTTGGAGATCCACAACAACGGAGCGCTGCAGCGTAACCCTATCGCCATGTTGTTGTGTTGGGGACAATGGCTGTTGGTTAAGTGTAGGGCAAAAGGTGTACAATGTCTCACATATCTGCCCTGCGGCTCCTGTTTTACGGCAGAAAAACACATTCATAAAAATGCCCTGAAAGATGTAGAACATCCGAGGCACTTGCCCGCACCCTAAATCATCAAAAATGACAAATGTAAGAGGAACATTAATAACTGCGTTCAGCTTAAAGTGATAGCTCAGGCTCTTACCCATGCAGTAATGTTTGCTTCTCCATACAAGTGTAATAGAACCTCCAAATTTGACTCCTCCACTCCTTTCCTGTCACGAGAAAACCACTATATATAAGTAAGAATTGTCACTTCACTTTAAAGAACACTGCAAAAACGCAAAATCTTACCAAGATTATTTGTCTTATTTCAAGTCAAAAATGTCTTATTTCTAGTCAAAATATCTCATTACACTTAAAATAAGACATGATCACCTCAGAAGTAACTTGTTTTTAGACAATTTTCACTTGTTTCAAGTGAAAATTTGCCAGTGGAAAAAGTGAAAATTCACTTGAAATAAGTGAAAATTAGCTAGAAACAAGAAACAAATTTTGCCAATGAAACAAGCAAATTTTCACTTGTTTCAAGCAAATTTTGAAAATGACTTGAAATAAGACAAATAATCTTGGTAAGATTTTGAGTTTTTGCAGTGAACATGATTTGGGAAAGTTATGTTTTTGTATTGTTTATGTCTAGGATGAGACAATACCAGTCAAGATACTGATGGGCTACATGATCACAGAGTTAGAACAGGGTGACTAGCTCTTTTGGAGGGAAACCCACCTTCAGCATCCTTTATCCAGTGCACTCTAGGTAGTTCTGGTGAGGAAAATGAAAACATAAAACCAAGATGTTATTTATTTTAGCATATAAAAAACAAAAATCTGTGTGTTTCCTCATGCAAACCAGTAACCTGCAGCCATTATGAAGAAACAAGCTGTGGGTTCGTTTCTGCACTACATTGAACATAGCTGAACAGCCTGTCCTTAGCAAACTGCTTGCCTCCGTGGCAGTGTCAGTGTGACGTCCTCAAAACTGTCTGTCTCCGTGCCAAGGAAAAGCCAAGGATAATAAGCGGCGGAGCTTCAAACGAAGCTTGTCAAAACAGCCCTTCCACTGTCCAATTTTATTCCCTTGATCCTCAGGAATACCTTTGCCGAAGCAGAGGAATGCCTCCAAGACCTTTCGAGCTCCCCTTTTGATCGACCTGCTCCGCTTTAACAAACACCCTAAAGTCCTGTTTGTTTGCTGTGAAAATAATCAGCCCGGGGCCTGTTTTCTGAGCCGCGTGGCATAATCTCCATATTATCCTGCAGTGACGACGTCTCAATGTGCTGTAGTTTTGAGAAGGGCCCAGGCTTTTTGGCAGGTTCCCATGTTTCTCATATGTGCTCGGTGTTAGTTGCCCTTTTCTCAAAGTGCAGACAGAAGGAGCTATGATGGATTGTATTTTAGCCTGGGTTTCTAGGAAAGCAGACACTGTAGATGTAGCGCACACACACACACACACACACACATCAAAGGCAGTCTGTCTATCATATCTAATGAAGAGTAGGAGCTGTATGCTACCCTTCTCTCCCTCATACCGCTCTCACTTTCTCAAATCCTATCTCTTCCTCTCACTTATCACACATGTTCATATCTGCATCCAATTCCAAATCAAACTCAGACGCGGGCTGTCATTCCTTATCTGGTTTGCACTACCCCTCGGCTCTTCCACACCAAATAAGTGCAGGATGGATCAACTGGCTGCACCACATCACAGCTGTGCATCTGACATTAAAAAAAAAAAAAGTTCAACTTCTTCGCCAGCTTTCTGTTCGTCCGCATTTCTCAATCTGCAGTCGCCAGCCTCGAAGCCATTACATCTAACTTATGATTGTTTCTGTGCGGTAATGTTCAGTTTTGAAGCTGTGCTCATGTTTGTCAACTAGCCAACCCTCCTCGGCCCCACCCCCGACTCGCCTCTTTGTGCGGCCCTGTTCGTTTCGACCCTGCAACTGCACTGAGAAAAGCCCCTCACCTGATTTATTACTCCTCCATTGTTCTTCTCATCTTCAAAGCTTGCCTTTGAGAGCTGCACTAAACAAATGATGCCGCACGGTTCGCACTTACCGCAAATGTGGCCTTATGACCCAGTCATTACTTTAGAGAGAAGGAGAAAGTGGTTAATCAAAACTTTGTATAATGAAACAAGGGATGTAGTTCACCAATTATCTTGTGGGTCAGAACAATCCAGCATAGGTCACAGCATTGTTTATGTGCAGCTCAGTACAGGATAAGGGGTTTGACAACATATGCTGAAATTAAATATGCTAACAGTATTGTGAGTGGGAGTTTGGAGCACCTACTTTATACCATGTGCCAATTTCATTACATGCCCCCCCAGCACCGCCTTTTTTTTGAAACTCCAGTGAAGAGGTCATCAGCCATTGAAGCTGAGAAAACAACAGAGAGCTCAGGCCCAGTCAAGCGACCAGGTCAAGGACCTCAAGAGCAACGAGAGGCTCGGCCATCAATAATTAATGAAACCTGAGGCCGGGACAGGAGCCCGTGACTAAACACAAAGAACTACAACAGTGAGAGAGCACGACTGGGCAGAAAGTGAGAGGGGGGCTTCTGACAGAGAGGGACCCTGAATCCAGCTTTGGCTCCAGTCTGTGGCTTCACTGTATGCTCCAGAGGCTCCAGACACAACAATCTGCACAACCCAGCGGCATTTTCAAACCAAAGCTGGGGAGAGAAAGTGAGGGCCGGCTGCAGGTTTCTGTCCCAAACACAGGAGAGGAGACGGAAGTAGAGAAAAAAAAGGAGGGTGGAGGGAGAGAAAGAATAGGGTTGCCCAGTTGGAGAGGGAAAAAAGAGCAAAAAAAAAAAAAGGAGGGAGTATTCGTGGAATGCACATCAGTGTGAATGCTGAACGCTCTTTGCTGTTTCCCATGAATTCCTGCCATCCGCGAACCTCTACTCAGCAGTGTGTACTTGCCCTAGAGGTACTATCAGACCACAGTTACTGAGCCCTCCATTACGAGCAGGGCCTGATGAAAGAGTAGCTAAGGGGAGCTTAGGAGGTTTGGCTCTTAACCCTCCCCCATTGGGCCAGATATGAAAGAAGATAGTCCACCATGATATTATATAACTTGTGGTCTCAGCAAACCAATCTGTTTGGACAAAGTGTTCCAATCTTTCTGATAATACCCAGAAAGTATGGCTAGCTGTGCCTCACCTAAAGCTTGGTGTAGTCAACAACCTCTCCTGTTTTCTCTGTTTTATGCTCTTACTCAAGTTCAAGAAACTTTTAAATGTTCAAGATGGCATTCCTCACTAAGAATATAAGCACTTTAGTGCCTCATAACTAATCCCATCACTACTGTATCTAAAGCCACAGCAAGGGACACTCCCTTGGGGAATATTGCTGTATCATGTTACTCCTGGAACAAGAATATTGTATTTATTCTCATATTCATGCCTGTGATTCCTCCACAGAGTTCGTCAGACGAGTGCGGCCTGCACGAGGGCGCTCGTGAGGGGAAAGAGAGCGAGTACCGCCTGGAAGTGACCCAGTTTGTCCAAAGGCTGGAGTATTGGTCCAAGGAGCTGACCAACATCTTGGTTACCTCCATCACTGTGGCACAAGTCCATGGCCGCACTGTGGCCTACCTGGGCACCGCTGATGGACGCCACATGCAGGTAAAGAGCTCAGGGTGTCCTACTCTCAGGAAATATTTGTGGGAAGCGTCTTTTTAAAGGCTGTCAGGAACCATGGGGACCTCATTTGCATGGATAATAGCAGCAGTTAGGCGTAAACAGAGATCCCTGAGCTTGCTGGAGCCGGTGTGGTTTCCCACTCTCATTGTGCATGTAAATGGGGCAGGATGTTGGTACGTGAGCAATGAAACCGCCACTCTGGAAACACAACAAGGAGTCAGTCGCAGGTGCCTCTGCAAGGAACAGGTTGGGGAAACTGCAGCCGAGCGCTGGGGCCATCCTGTTTGCACAACCACTGACCTTTGACCTGTGCTCAGCAAGCTTCCAAAAACCCCACGTTCCAGTCTGCCATCTGAGCAAACAGAGCCAGGTTTGCCTATCAATGTACAAACCAACAGTGGATTCCATCTTGTCTGCTGTTTGTCTAATATCTGACGTGACACTGCTGCCTCTTTCGTCTGAAGGGATTAAGATGAAGGATAACTTAAATGTGGGGCAGTGATAAGACGCTCCTGGAGAGCTGTTTTTCTTGACATTTACATATTTGTTCATATACAGTGCATGTGCTTGATGTCTTGGTTATGGGCAGTTTGACAGCACACGGGGCTGTTGACAGACATATTGGCTACGAGGCTGCTGGCTTTCAGTTACAGGACGATCTCTATGTGCTGAACAGCTTTGAACCCTGAAAACTTGAGTTGTCCCAAATTAATCACTCGTCAGGGGATTTGGGGTTGTGAGATGGTTTTAAATTACATGGAACCATGATTAGAGGCTCAAGTTATTTGTCCTACATTTTCATATAAATACAAATGAAAGGCTCACTGGAACTCAATGGAGGAGCTTTGTGCCTTCTACACCACGATGGATCCAGGCGTTGATACTGTCTTTTAGATTGTTGACATTGCCATAAATATCACCATTGTAAAGTACACAACCTGCAGGTTTTGTTAAGACCATCAAAGTGGTGCTGATGTAGACCTGTGGTGATTTTGTGATGTTTAGCAGCTTCAGCCGCTGTCTTTTGAAGTATTCCTCCATGTCCGTCAATGAGTGTCCACTCACTGCTTCTCTTGCCATTGTTTAACATATATTATATTTTTGCTAAATTAGTTCATAAAGGGCTCAAAATTTCAGGAACCTCTCTCCCATCTTGCCTTCTTTAGCACAGTTTTGGCACTGATTTTGCAGTTTTGAAGCCCTGTTAGCTGCTACATCTCTCTCATGTAAGTGGGGACTTTGTGATTCACAGCAGTTCTTCAAACTTCCTTCAAACTTTATCAAGTGCAGTGGTACATCAGTCTGCGCCAAATAGAATGAGATGTGTGAAGTAAAGGTTGAGTTGTCTCACGTGTTTCTGAAACACAATAAGAAAAAAAACATTGCATGGAAAAAATGGCCGACAGCTGCATGGAAACGGGGGGGGGGGGGGGGGGGGGGGGGGGGTGGCTGACAAGATGAACGGCACGCTAATGGTGAATGGCGGGCTTCGATGATACGTTCCTTTGCACGGCATTTTCTACTCGCTGAGTGTCCCCTGCAGCTGTTGCCATGTGTTTTTCTACCATCAGCCTCCCCACCATCTCTTTTCTGTTTTTTGTGGTCGGTTGAATTGGCTGAAGTTCATTGTTTCAGAGCCGGGTGGAGGGAGGGGGGGTGCAGAGGTTCTGAACAGGAGACCAGCTGTCCAGAGAGAGAGGGTTAAGTGGGCCTCGCTAGCATGAGACAGAGACAGACAGAGAGTGAGGGATGTGTGAAAAATGCAACTGCTGAGTTGTTTTGATTTGAAATATTCGCTGATATTTTATTGACTTTTGGTTAATACTAGTCATCCGTCCAGAGAGACAGGAAAAGGGAGGCCAAAAAAGAGAAATGGAGAGAGAAATCAAAAGATGGATGGAGAAAGAAAGAGACAGACAGACACCTAAGAAGAAAGAGGTGAGAGGGGTATTGGAGACAAAACAGGAAAGAAAATAAAAAATATAGTTTCCAGGAAATTTAAAGCAAGTGGAAGAGAAGCCAACTGACCACGCAAGAAAAAGAAATAAAATGGGAGCAAGGAGAAATGAAAGGGACTGGAGGGCCCGCAGAATGTTAAAAGATCACTGACTGGGGAGAGAAGGGGGCCACATGACTCGCACCAGGGGCGGTTGGGGTTTTAGTGCCTTGCTCAAGAGCAGTCAGATGTGACTGCTGGATGTGAAAGTGCACCTCGTTCACTTTCCCGCCTGCCTTGAATTTCCCAGCTGGGCATTTTGAACCAGTGACCCTCGCTGGCCACCTGCTGCCAAACCCACAAGCTTAATGAGAAGTGACAAAAAGAAAAGAAAAAAAAAAAAGAAGAAACAAGAGGTGGTCTTTTCATTGTTTTTTCAATAAAAAAAAAAAAAAAAACCTGTCAACTTCTCACGCTTTCCCCGTCGCTCCCAGCGGACGGAGGCTTTCTGCAGGCAAGCAAGATGGAATAGAGGCAGTGGAAGAAACAGAGCGCTGTTTCCCCGGCAGGCTCCATTCTGGCTCAGGAAGTGTTTCCCTCGGCTGGAGCCGCTCCACTGTGGGAATAACACAGTGGCCATGTTTGAAGGCTGAACTTCCCCCTGCTCGCCTAATACAATAAGCTGTAATTCAAACTGCTATTACCTCCAGAGAGATGCCCGTTGTATGGCCCTGCGTCCAGAGGAAAGCCATCCATTATGCTCACTGTTACAAGGCTGATCATGAGGCGCAGACAGTGGGAGGAATGAAGCCAGGAAACAAGACGTTTCTGAGGGCAAAAGCTCATTGTACATTTAGAGTTTATAGAACTGCAGGCACTCAGCTGGAGCTCTTATGCAGAACAGCATACAATAAGTGACAGTAAAGTCCTTCTGATGAGTTCTTTCACTGTTGTCGATGCATCTTCTGTGTGAGTGTGTGTGTGTGTGTGTGTGTGTGTGTGTGTGTCTATCCCGACAATTTGAAGTACCCATCATTTTGTGCCAAATCCTTTTATGCTGGGCAAAGGGACACTGAAAATCTCAGCAAGAAGGTGAACTACAACATAACTTGGTTACCTCAAGTCACATAGAAAAAACAGTTCTCACCGCATTGGAAAACATGATCATATCTGTAATGTTTTATAATTTTAAAAAATCACTGAAAAAAACATAAAAAACGATTTATTCATTTACTTTTTTTAATTAAATGCAATGAATGCTCACTTTATTAACGCCATGACCACTGTGAATACTTGAACTGATTGGTATACTGGGACACCTGAAAAATGCCAAACCTGAAACAAGGTTAAATGCTATTAATAACTAATTCATAAATACTAATATGGCTTGTGCTGTTTTTAAATCCCTGATTTCTTCTAAGCTGTTGTGATTATTTTCCACCAATTAGCACTGAAGTAACAGGGATGTTTTTGTGTGGATATGTGCTAGATTTGATACATTTTGGGATGTCTGCGCTGCCACGTTTGAAGTTAAATAATGTTAGCCAAATCAGCTGGTAGTGTTGCACATTATTGCTTTAACTGTAATGCAGCACACCGAGATCTGTGTGGCGGCTGGCAACAACTTGCACAGAGTGGTGAAGGCAGGCCAGAAATTGTTGCATCAAAACCTGAAATCCAGTGATGAAAATAGAACGAGAGAAAAGCAAAAGACAAAATATATTGGTGTGTAGAAGATGAAAAAAGCTATTTGTGTAATTTTACAGACAAAAATAGTTGGTCGCCTATACAGCAGTGCCACTGAAAGAGGCATTGCCCTCATGTATTACCTGGGGAAAGGTAATCGACTCTCTGGATCATTACCTTGCAAGCCTCCTTCCCATGATGTGCTGGCACGGAGACCTGGTGACGTCTTCTTTTTCTTTCGCCTCGAGGCTTGGTTTGTATTCAGTGGATGCTGTGGATCTATTGTTGTATATTTCAGTCTCTGTAACCGGTATAATCTTTCCCTCTCATTTAACCTGTGGTAAGGATCCGTGTGCAGAACTGAAAAATTCTCCAAGGAGACATATAACAATGAAAAACACCGATGGGGAGTGGAAAAAAACAAACTCCAAAATAGGTGTCCTCAGCTGACCTATGCACTACTTTCCAATTCAAAATGCCTTTTTTTCATATGAAACTACAAGGGTGCATTCAGTAGAGTGCACATCTCCGCCAGGCAGGTTGTATTACCTTGATGTGCAAATCTGGAAAGGAACACTTCCAAAAGACCAGAGGTGTAAAATGTCAGAATGTTTCAGAATGAAAACGCCAACATTATCTGTGCATGTATGCGTGTATCCGTCCACAGCTAATCATTCTGGCGCACAGTTATGACTGTATGATGCAGGCAGTGCTTCCGTACCTCCCCTTCTCCAGTGCTGTCATAACTGTCCCCAAAAAAATACTAGCCCGCTAGACCCAGTAGTAAGCGAGATCAGCTGCAGATACACACACACACAGACGGACACACACGACTAAACACATGATCCCCCCCAGGCTGCCACGGGGCAGAGATAACAAACACCAAACAAATACCTTGCCAGGTGACTCTTGGCTACTGGACAACACATTTTCACTACATGTTGACTAAAGTGTTGCTGAGGTTTGGCTGCATCTCAAGGAGGATGTTTTAGCTGTATGAAAGCACAAGGACTGGTATGGTACCTGGCTGCTTAACAGACAAAATCATTCTAATTTATCATATCCTGATGTGTCTTGGGTTACAAAGGATTGCTTGCAGAAGGTGCCATTAAGGATGGTTTATAATAATTTACCACTCTATGTGCCGCCCTCTCTGGAGACGTTCTGGAAATGAATGCTACAATCATGTTTTTTTTCTGCACCACAGCAGAAGATTGCCTTAGTAATTACTGTGCTGGTCCTTCTGGTTCTCAAAATTCATCTTCCAGAGATGATAAATAATCGGATGGGGCAGTATTATTGTTGCAGTATTTTACATGGTGATGTATTTCCTCTGCATCAGTGTTGTTTGTCAAAGAGACTTGTTGATGTTGTTCCTTAATGGCAAATACGATGCAGAAGAATTAGCGATTACTTAATGCCCCATTGAGAAAGCCGTGGTTCCCCCCTTCAGGTGCTGTTCTCCCGAAGCGCCTCCCCACATGTCAACATCCGCCTGGACACGAAGCCAGTTTCTGCCAGTGTGGTGCTACGGGACCCCAACCACCCTGATGGAGCCCTGCTACTGGTCACAGGAAATAAGGTGAGCTGCTATATAAGGATCAAGCATATTAATGTGTTGCTGGTGGACATCTAATTTAATATCAGTTTTGTCAGTCCACATCAAGTCAGAGGGGGATTTGAGGGTGAAGACTAACTTACTATGTAAACAATATCACATTTTCATTGTGATCTTCTCTTGCAATATTTGCATTTAAAAACATTTAAAGCCATTGTCTCAAATTAGTTCTTAGGCTTCACGTGCTGCATGAAACTGTTTGTTCCCAGTTCCGATTGGCTGCCTGTTTCTCCCTCTAGATCACTAAGGTTCCTCTGATTGGCCCTGGCTGTGGTCAGCTGACAACCTGCACTTCCTGTCTGCTGTCGTCGGTGGTGACAGGGTGCGGCTGGTGTGACGGACGCTGCACCAGAGCGAACCAGTGTCCCTCCTCCTCCGTCTGGACCCAGGACTACTGCACCCCCGTCATCACAAAGGTAGCCACAGCAACCAGTCACCATGGTGATAATCAACACAGGAAACTTTCCGTTCACTAGCCGCTTTCACTGTTTCAAAAGCCAAACTGACTTTTTGGAATATAGAGGAGGAGGATGATGAGGGTCACGGTGTTTGTCATCAAATTTCAAATGTTCACCTCTTTTTGAACAATGTACAAATAAAGATAACTTTGCCAAAGTTAAAGTCACAGTGAAAGGCAGACTTTGTAGAGCTTCTTGCTTCCTGAATTTGATGTATTCCCTGTTGATGTTGGGGTGGGACATCACAAGGAGAGGTTATCCAAAATGTAAACCAATGGGACATCAGTTAAGGAGAAAAGGTAGTTCAATGTGGTGGCAGGGACAGAATTGTTGTTTATTGCACTGCAAAAATACATCTTTACTGGTAATGTGAAGTAATGGGATTTAAAAAAAAAAAATACAAGAAACTTTTTTTTTTATAAATATTTATTAGTAAGTATATGTGTGTTTTGGCATGTAAAATTAGGCAAAGTGAAAAAGTATAGAAATATTTTTTAAAATGTTGTTGTTATTTCATAAGCTGGGGGCTTCCTGGGTCCTAACCTGTAGAAAGAGTGTGCGCTCAGCTTTTTCATCTGTTATCAGTTCATGTTTGCACTGCTCTTGTCTCTGCCACAGTGTTTTTGGGAAAGCTTTGTGTCCTACGCTGAAGGTCACAGTCCCTCCAGAAATAGCAGACCTTTTACAGCAGCACCGTCCCATTCAGGGTCTCTCTGACACCGTCGGAGTTTTTGGTGCTGCTGGCGTTCATTCTTTGTGACTTTACTGTCGCACCCCATGCTGTGACACTTTCTCCTTTTCACAAAACCTACCAGCAAGTCACCTCTGCCACCAGATTCACAACAGAGAGGAATAAAGGAACAGCTTTATCAGCGTCAAGTGACGCCCACTCCATGCATTCTGTACAAAACAGAGCAAGACCCTGTGAAAACAAACTCCTTTGGGCCTGTTTTTATGGAATGACTGTTGAAAGGGGCTCTTCTTCACAGCAGAAAGGCTGTCTGGAGGTTCCTTACTTAACGTCTCTGTCATAAATGATTATCCTAATATCACCTTTTATCTTTGTAACATGTAGTTTCAGGGTGATGTTTAGTTTGCAATATGTTCATCTGAATTTTCTAATATACAACATAACAGCAGGCAGTGAGGCATGACACATAAATTGAAGGAGCTCAGATAGCACATCATAATAACTTGCGCATCGTAACAGAATGTCAGCAAGCCATAATTGGAGTTACTGTCTTCTTGTGGGGAAATTAGACATAATTCTTAAATGTGAAATGACTCTGCACACTTATGAACGGAACAACACTGCTTTTGTTATTAGTCAAGACATTATGACATATCAAGAATACGTTTCTGAAATGAAATTCAACTCAAGTCGTGAGCGATCACATGCATTTACTGTGCCAACCATCGGCTATACACCTGAATTTATGAAGTGATTTGAGATACCAAGATACTTGCCATAAATAAAACAAAGCCATTACTGAGAGAGTTTTTTTTTTTTACAAATGTGATGAATTGCTTTATCAGGCAAAACTGGAAAATGGCACCGTCAGTGGTAGACAGCACCGTTCATCCTCCCTTCACCCACTGATCGTTAAACGCTTTAAAAGTAAAGGCAAATGTTTTGTGTGTTTGCATCAGTTCTGGCCCACGTCTGGACCACTCCGAGGATCGACAACGGTGACCATTTGCGGACACAACTTCGGTTTCGACAAGACAGAGAGTTTCAAGGCCTCGCTGGTGACGGTGGAGGTGGCAGGAGCTACCTGCAGACTGTCCAGACAAGACCAGATCAGCAGGTGAGAGGAGGGTGTGTGTGTGTGTGTGTAAGGAAGCATAGAGCCTCCATTAAATGCACAATTACATGGATAGACACGGAGTGTGTGTGCGCTCCTGCGTCTGTTTGTCCTTGTATTTGTATTTTTTTCAGTGCTTATATACGTATGTGCACGCTGGTATGCTTGTGAAAGAGAGTGTGTCTCCTGCATCTTTCTTTGGATGCTTGTATGCATGTGTTTACGAGAAAAAGAGGCTTTCAGACCTATAAGCTGGCGTGCTATAGGGGCAGAACAGCTTTAATAGGGCCGATTGTGCTTAACTGGGAATGTAAAGACCCCCCTCTTTGCTCCAGACTGCTGCATTCAACACATGACTCCCTTAACTGATAAATTGCTGGAAAAAATCGCTGCTTCCACACTTTTCCTCTATCCCAAAATCCACTGGGGCCATATCCGATTCAAAAGCCCCTTTTGCCCCAAACAACCTCATTATACATTTGAAAAAAAAAAAAAACACTCTGCCCACCCCATCCCAGTTGAAGATTGCCTCTTTGTGCGTTCCTGCAGCGTACTAGATGATCATTGAATTAGGCTAAATGCTGGCAGGGTATAATGCCCGGTCTGTGTGTTGTTTGGGGGGTTTGTGTCTAGTTGGACTGAGCTGCAGTGTTTGCCGGCGTCCAATGGGAACTTCACCGCATCAGGACGCATGGTGAAGGTCACCAGTGGCCACAAGGTAGCCAAGATGGAGGGCTTCTCCTTTGTGGTAAGAACTGTGTTTTTCTATTATGTGGACGGTCATATTTGTCTGTATTTATGTGTAGCGCTGCTCACTTTTCTGACAAACCTGCTTTGTTGCAAGTGGTTGTGAATCGATTTGACTTGGCACGATGTGAAAAAGGGACATAGACAGACAGACAGGCACACACACTCATGCTGACCTCATCACGGTATGTTTACTAGTTCAGGTCAAAGGTTAAAATAGTATTGATTTGGCTCTACATTGACAGAGAATGTGTAGGGGTTTTTTTTTATTTTTTTTACACGCCAAACAACCATGTGCTTTTCAATGCAAAAAATTCTCAGAAATTGCAATGATGAAATACACTCTGTCAATATATTGCACTGATAAGAGGCACAATTGTGAATTGTCCCAAGGAACACCAAATGGCACCAGCTTTTAAAGAATGTTATCATGAAAACTAACACTGTGAAATTAAACTGGTAATTCTGTTTTGTTTTTGTTTTTTTGTTTTTTTTGCTGACATTTTTAGTGCTAAATGGTTTTGGGTGTGGTGTTTATGAACTTCATTTCTCAGACATCACCTTGCAAGTCATGTGTTTTGGTTTCCATAGGCGGCGCTCTTTTCTTTACGTGTTCAGTCATGGCGGCTGTCATTGTTTGTGCTCACTTCTACCCAGTTCAGCTATTTATCCTGCAGTTCTCAGGAAGGACCAAATGCATTTTTTTTATGCACCAGCTATTAGTGAAATCACTCTTGTGGTTTCGAGACTTTGCAGTTGCATTACAAATGTCTTTATAACCACAACTGGCACCATCGTGGCCCCCAGGCTCGAAAAGAGAGAGAGAGAGAGAGAGAGATCTGAAAAGGATTCCTGTGTTGTGGGTGTAATACAATTCAGTCACGTTATACATGAAAGTGAACAGTCTGGTGAGGCTGTTGTGTTTCCAGCTGTCAGCTACTGTGACAGTTTCCTGAGAGGAGTCAGTTGAATGTTAACATTCAATCCACTAACACAACTATCTGTGCAAATGTGTTGAAGACAGTGATGGTTAGCTGACCTGATGCTGTAATTAGCCACCTAACAAGCTGACCTGTACACATAGAACTCATCAGATGTGGCAGTGATGAAATTATTATTTCCCAGAGCAAAAATTAGTGCCAGGATATTCCTCATGATGGCCTGATGGTGCGTTATATCACCTGGAAGCCATGTATTTGAAAACGTTACACATTCCCACTTTTAAAAAATATGTTCATTCAAATCATGAGCATCTAAATGCAAGACAGAGTTTTAGTAAATGTGTGGTTGTGTTGGTGCCCAGGACCCAGTGATCAGGGAGATCTTTCCAGAGTTTGGACCCAAGTCTGGAGGCACCATGCTGACCATCAGAGGAGCCTTCCTGGACAGTGGAAACAAGAGAGAGGTGACAGTGGGGCAGGCCGTCTGTAGGATCCAGAGGTCAGTCTTCATCCTTCTGTCAGTTTCTCTCTCTGCATAACCAAGACGATTATTAAAATTACTGTCGGATGTGTGTGCTCATCTTGCTCGGGCTCTCTCTCTTCGGGAGACGGTTGTAGCTCAAAGTTTAATTTGTGAGCGCAGTCACTGATTTGCTCCTTTCTCCTTTCTCTGTTTTTCTAACCCTCATCCCCTTCCTATCTTTGTCCCCCATCCTTCAATTTCATATGCCCTCATTCTTCAAGCTATCGTACAATCAAATCTGATCTTAAAGACGGTGCACACGCATGTCATAGAAATGCACTAAGGGAACTTCAACGACCATTGCACACACTAAAATGACACCGTAGTATTTCTTGTGTTTACTCATTCTCACTCCCTTTCTTCTCACCACCACCAGTGTGTCATCCAGCATGCTGACCTGTAAGACCCCCCAGCACACTGATCCGTCTAAGCAGCCGGTGAGGGTGACGATTGATTCGGTTCAGCGGCTTGCCCCCACGTCCTTCACCTACAACGAAGACCCCATCATCAACAGCATCCAGCCTTCACGCTCCTTCATCAGGTTAGGATTTTAAGCGATATGTTGTCGAAAAACAGAACCGCCTTCAAGTCAGAGTGAGTTGGGTGGACAAAACAGCACTCCCTCACTGACTGTGAAATCCTAAAAAAAAAAAAAAAATCGAAAAGCCCAATGTTTATTTTCAGTGAGGCAAAAAATGCACGACACCTGCAGTGACACGGCAAGCAGCGTACCTCAAAAAAACTCTACAGATGGTGACCATTTACTTGTGTCTTGAGTCCATTCAAAACCTTTGAGCAAATCCTGGAAAATGACCATGAAAGCGGAATACCCCTTTATTTTGAGATTCCCATGGCTTGTCTGTGTCAGCATTTCCGTCCAACCACGCTGCCTTCCTAACCGTTCAAACAGTGCCAGTGTCAGGCTGATAACGGCAGTCGCGGCCAGCAGCCCAGATAAGACAATAAGGACGTGCACCCGCCTCTTGGGAATAAATCAGCAGTATGGAAATATTTGGGATTTCGTCAGAAAGACGGGTCAACTGACAAATCACCTGGCATATGCAAACAATCCCAGTAGGAGAGAACACACCCCGGAAACATGACGAATCGAGACAGAAACAGAACTGATTGTGTAAAATGGACATGTGGTATCGTCTTATACTGATCACAGGCACTTGAACTGAATCAAATTGAAATTGAATGAAATTGAAATCGTATCATGGCTGACTTTGTGATATCGACAAATATTGTATCACTGTCCAGACAGTTGATATAATATTGTATCGTGAGGAAATTTGTGATTTACACACTGCAAAAACGCAAAATCTTACCAAGATTATTTGTCTTATTTCAAGTCAAAAATGTCTTATTACTATTCAAAATATCTCATTACACTTAAAATAAGACATGATCACCTCAGAAGTAAATTGTTTTTAGACAATTTGTTTGTTTCAAGTGAAAATTCACTTGAAACAAGTGAAAATTTACTTGTTTCATTGGCAAAATTTGCCAGTGGAAAAAGTGAAAATTCACTTGAAATAAGTGAAAATTAGCTAGAAACAAGAAATAAATTTTGCCAATGAAACAAGCAAACTTTCCCTTGTTTCAAGCAAATTTTCACTTGAAACAAGAGACAATTGTCTAAAAACAAGTTACTTCTGAGGTGATCATGTCTTATTTTAAGTGTAATGAGATATTTTGACTAGGAATAAGACATTTTTGACTTGAAATAAGACAAATAATCTTGGTTTTTGCAGTGCACTTCTGATTTATAGGGTGTAGATGCAGGATGAATACCTGACTTGTCCACCATGGTCCTGTGTTACTCTGTATGGCGTTACCGTAGCAACGTCTCTGCATCAATGCCACCAAGACAAATTTCTGTCGCCGCTCGCCTGTCGCTCCACCGTAAAAAGAAAGCGAGAGAGAAAGAGAAACCGAGGGCGACTTTGACCGAGAACGTCCGCCGATGAGCGGAGACAGATTTGTGCTCCTGTTTTACGGCGGGAGGAAGCGAGTGGGAGGTGACGAGTGGCTAAACCGCTAACGCTAACAGCAGGTCCCTCCCACTGGGAATCTACTGTATCTCTGTCTGATGCGAACGCTGACCAAGCCAACTTCCGTTCTCTTCCCCCTCCTTCTAGCGGAGGCTGCACAGTGTCGGCTCACGGCTTCTTCCTCCAGTCTGGCCTCCAGCCCCAGATGGTCCTCACCGCCGCTCACGATTCTGTGGTCTTCCATGTGGTGAGTGGCCTGGAAATGCAAAAAAAAAAATGATCTGCAACTTTAGAAGATATATATAGAGAATCCAATCCTTTGAAAACAGTGGTGCCTCCTTGGACAGAATTTACACAAAATTAAAAAATAAAAAAAGCATGAGCGTTTTTGAATAGTGGCAGGTAAATGAAGCCTTGTGTGTGTATCCTCTGTGATTTGTAAGGATCAAATGATGCATTGCAGGTAATATTTTTTTCCTCGCAAAATGGATATGGAGCATTTGGGGAAGTGAACTCTTCAAATACCTTTAGGCCCCTGTCACACGTGTGGTATTGTCATTAGACGTATTAACGCCCCCGAAAACCATCTGAAGAAAAAGAGTCTGACAATGGAAAAGTGTTAGACAAGCATGAGAAGAAAGGAAATGGAAAATCCATAGTCAATAGGATCTAGCCGTCATCACTGACTCACACAGAGCTAGGCATTAGGATGTCCTGGCTCTCCTCACCTCCGTCAGGTTTTATTCTACTTATTGCAGGAAGACAAAACACACACACACACGCACACACACACACACACATATAAGCATGAAGGCAGTCATCAGCGCTTTCGGCTGGCTGGCCGAGACAGCAGGAGTCCTGAGGTGCTCTAAATTGTCTGACCCAGAGGCTCACCAGGCTTTCAGCGCGCTGTCTGCAGGCCCTTAAAGTGTCTCAAATTGAAATATTTTGATTCAAGGCTGCAGAAAAGGTGTTAATATCTATAAAACATGCTCTTAAAGTCTTTAAGGCCATTTTAGAGGATCACAGATTGTTCTTGCGGTGAAAAACAGGAATATGATGATAGGGGGAAAATAACTACACATTATATTTTCAGGGCCACCACACGTACGCAACAGTTTATTGTATAACCTCAAAACACAAACAGTGCTAGAAACTGCTGTCACATAATATCTGGTTGAGGAATCCTTGTATTCTATAAAGAAATGGGCATAGAGCCTTAGCAAATGCCAAGATCTACAGCTTACATATCACCTGACCAGGAGGGCCCTGCTGGAATAGCACTAGAAAAAACAGAAAAGTTGGAATACTGATTTCTGGAATTTTCATTTGTGGCTGCTATTGTTTGAGGGAAGCTCGTCTCAAATGTTGTCAGGTACAAATTAGCACAGATGGAGCAAATCCAAAAGCATTTGCATCTTATTTTTCCTGGACCATAAAGTCTTTTGATAACAGAAAACTTTTGCATCCTTCATTTGCCAGTAAATGACAAGGATCTTAAGGTCAATATTTTATTGCCTTGCAGCCCATGTAATAGAGGCATAATTATTATTTATTTTGCTAATGACAGACTGACTTGGGTGTTTTTTTAATCACATTTTTTCCCCCAGTTTTTAACAGCAAATGCATGATGCACAAGTTTACCCGCACCAGTTTTTAGTCTTTCCTTCCACAGAGCACCTGTTTTTTTATAGCGGACCCAAGCAGCTCTTCTTCCTTCTGTCCTTGTCTGTTGATTTTTTTTTTTAACAACTGAGGAAGAAAATTATATGGTAAAATCCACAGTCCATACCACAGACACAGCATTCAGGGGCGGAAAAAGAGAAAAACTTGGCAGAGTCATTTCTTTGGCCGGAGTTGTGCAGCCTTACTGAGGGTTTCGGGTCGACGCCAGAGGAAAGTCAGTGCTGTCTTAAGCAATAACGGTGACCCTCTGCTGCAGTCTTATGGAGGGCTTGGATCGCAGGCTCGCAGCTTGGGTTTCACCGAAGCGGCTGCAGCAAAAGGTAACTCATCGTTTAACTCATCGGGAAAAAACAGAGGAAAGGAGAAGCTTTTCTTGCACTGCAAGAAAATCTCCAGTCCTAACAAGTCATTTCACCTCGTCCTCTCTTCTTGAATCGACTGAACGCATCTGGCAGCGGGCAAAATACTACCCCTTTGTTCACGGCCATTCATCTTATTTTTACATGTTGCTTCGGAGACAAATAAGGCAAATCTTTCCCACAGTTGCAAGAGATTGATGATTTTTCTTGTTGACACTCAAAATTTTCACACCTTACGCAAGAGTGATTTGGTCGCTAAAATGGAGATTTCCTTCAGGGTGGAGGTGACATGTTTGTAAGTGAGTCAAAACAAACAGTTCTCTGCGCAGTGAGGTGTGTGTGTGTGTGTGTGTGTGTGTGTGTGTGTGTTTAATGTTTGGCTTGGGGAGGCGGTTCGAGGACAAGCAGTGCTTTGTAATGATGTTATCTGTCACCCTGAGGCACACACTGCTGAGGGTTCAGTCAGGACACCCCGAGAAGATCATTGCCTTCGTAAAAACACACACACACACGCACATGCACACACACACACACATGCACACACGCAGTCATAGCATGAGACCTGTATCTCAAATCTTAGTCACAGAATATCAATCTGTCTCCAACCTCTCGATCTTTCTCTTCCTCCCTCTTCTTTTTCCTCTCTCTCTCTATCACACACAATCTCCCTCTTTCACACTCGCAGCACAAGAACTTTCAGTCTTTCTGTCTCTGTCCTTGCTTTCACCCTCTCGCACACACACACACACACACGTTTACAGACGCTCTCATAACTCAAGAACTCTTAAATCTCAAGACTTAAGAGTTCCCGAGAAATCTTGATGAAAGAGCATCAGTCTATCTCAGATCTGCTCCTCTCTCATCTCATGTCTTATTTTTAACCCCGCTCCCTGGCACACACAAACACAGAAACACACACACGCACACTTCAACACACACACACACTCGTCTCATGTTTCAGTTTCCCTTTCCCTGGTCATTGACCTGTGTTCGGGTCAGTGGCTGATGGGACTCTGGGGAGCTCAGGCTTCGTTACACACAGACAACATGAAGCTCGAGGCTTTGAGACGCAGGTTTGTGGCCGAAAGGTTGCTGGTTCAAATCCCCACCGGCTACATCTGAGCAGTGAACGAGTAACATTTCCCCCGTCCCTCAACATTTGAGACAGTAAACCCCCCACTCCTCCACAGGTGCTGCTCCGTGGTCAAAAGTAGAGCAGAAAAGTAGAGTATGAATGTAAAGGAGGATGTTGCACATGCTCAACCAACTTTCAAAAGCAAAAAAACAGCAGAAAGGTGAAAACTGCACATCAAGCACACAATTCACAGTTTCATGGAATAAAAGGCTTGTTGAATCCTGTGGCTGCAGTGCAGGCTCGGTTTATCTGCCGATTCAGTGGATTGAATGTTTTCTTCCACTTCTTAGATGTAAAGACAGACAGAACATAGCAGCTGCGCGCAGGTTTTACATGGATTTTCAGGCTGTAAAAAATTGAAATTTGCCCTTGCCTGCTCTGTAAGTGCTGCTTTAAAATGCACCTGTTTTTGGATTACACATGAACGAAGACAATTAAAAAAAAAAAAAAAAAAAAAGCTTGTTTTTCATTGCTAAGTTATACCATTCAAGAATATGTACACATACAGGGTGACTCAAAAAAAACGGGAATTTTTGAAGTGCGTATTGGCAGACATGAGCAAGTGGCAGCACAATTTTTAAAAAATGAAAATTCCATCATTGTTTCTTAAATGGCATGTTTTCAGGTACCAATTACTATGAATAAAATATTTTTCTTCCATCACTCTTGGTTTTATTGGATTGTTAAAAAGTTCCCGTTTTTTTGGGTCACCCTGTATAAATAAAGACATTTTCATACAAGCCATCAAAACTCTGTATGTGATAATCAACGCAGGCTGTGATTCTCTTCAAAATGAAGGAAACAATCTTTTTTTATATTCTCTCTATAGAAGAAACGTCAAGAATTTGTCATTAGGAGATGAGCTATGGCTTGGTCTCCTCGGTTCCCGAAACCCTTCCAATAACTTAGCTCAGAGTTCCTGAGTTAAAACGCAGATCATCATTGGCTCAGCAAAACACCTGAGTATGCAAAAGCTTCAAGAATGATTGAAAGAAAGAACTGAAGCACCGTCTGGCGCGGTCGTAGTTTATTGTTCCATTAAGGTATTGATTTATCTTTGGAATTGGAATAACAGACCGGAGGAGAGTGGCAACAACAAATAGAGAGGTTTTCCAGAGAGAGAACAGCAAGAGCGGCCTGGATTAAATAAGGCTATCATTACTAATGATTTAGGATGGGATCATGCCCCGTAGGGCCCCAGCTGTCGTCTGTTACATTCCTGTCAGTAAGCAGGATGAATTAAAGCTCCGCCTGGAAGGGACAGTATGAGTGTCTTATTGTCTTAAACCCTCTGAGCAGAGGCAGGGATCATCCACAAGCGGACATCCCTGAGGGTTCCGCTGCCAGCAGAACAGCACCATGGGTAATATGAGCCGGCCTGTCATCTCTGTAGAGCTGAATTCATAAAACTAAACGACGGCCTGGCGATCGGTTTCATCTCCACTGGGAGGCCGAGCCGCAGAGCCCCCGCCGACATTCAGTTCATTCAGCAAAATCTCTTCTCCAGTTGGAATAGAGTCTAGGAGATGCAAACACAGGCGCGCACACACACACACACACACACAGGCGCACACACACAAGAATGTAGATGGACATGGACACTCATGTAACAACACTTATCTCAAGCACCGCTGCGCTGACTTCTTAGCAAAGCAGGTTGCGCAGAGAAAGAAAAACACGTCTCGCTAACAACAACAACAGAGGTTTTGGGAGTCGCGGCCAGACCCGGGGCAGGAGGAGAAAAAAAAAAAAAAAAAAAAAAAATCCACCCCACTTTGACTTGATATCTGCCTCTCAGATCTCCAGTAAAGCCCAGTCTCAGCCAATCTCAGCTTTCCCACAAACATGAAAGAGACTTTTTTTTTTTTTTTTTTTTTTTTAACGATCTGTCGTGAAAAGCTGGCACGGTCACAAAGCTGAAGGGGGCTATGCACACACACACACACATATGCACAAAAAACAGCATAAAAAAGTGAACTGTGAATTTTCACATTACCGCAGCGGTTATACAACAAAGAGCCACAGAGTCACGTCCTTCCATGCCAGTGCGAGCATGCTGGGCCGCACCATCGCAGATAGTTCAGTTTAACTAGAGGCCCCGCCACAGCCAGACACCTGTTGTCTGAATTCAGCGATTGGCTTGTTTTGTGTCAGACTCCTCTTCCCATCTCAGCCCTTGCGGCTAAATCCCCCAGCTGACACCTGAACGCCTCATGAAGCCTCTTCCCTTTCCCATGCCCAGAGTCACCCCAGACTCCTCAGCTAAGGGGGACTGGGAGGACGGCGTGCCTGAAAGTTAATTAGTAACGGTGAGGTGCACTTGTGCAAGGTGCTTCAACCCTCATCTGGGGGCTGCTGGTTGTTCAGCAGGAGAGGAGTGGCTGCACTGGTATGAAAATGTGCAGCTGTATGAATGTAAAGCAGCAGGTTGGTGGAAAAGGGCACATCACCGCTGTCATGGGAAAACTTTGCAACCTTCAGTCTTGGTTGGTTTCGTGTGTGAACGTCAGCTGACATACTCCATGCGCCTCTCTGGGCTGAGAAAGTTCCACCGCACTCGGTCTGACAAGGCCACTGCACAAACTCAAAAATGCGTTGTGGTCGAGCTGAAAATGAGGCTGTTTTTTTTCTGAAGTTTTGAAATGTTGACGTTTTGGAGATGCAAGGTTTTCACTGGACAGTGCTGACACGTGCCTGGTCGACTTGCCTTGGTAAGATATGAGTAAAAAAAAAAAAAAAAAAAAAAAAAATGACTTCAGGCGTAAGAGTTTGAGTTAAAAAGTAGGAAAAAAAAAAAAAAAACACCATGACCACCCTGTGCTCTTAGTTTAGTTTTGTTTATTTGCACAGTGACTCATAAAGATATACAATATACTTTATGCACATGGGATTTCCACATATACATTCACATTGAATATATATGACACATATGAAATGTATTTGAATTTGGCACATTTTCATTTATGGACATATATGTATGTCTAACATATAAATACAGGCATCCTGCCAATTTTTTTAAGACACAACATGCCACTGTCATAAATAAATACATGTTGAGCAGGTATGGGTGCACCATGACCATGAAAGGATAATATATTGTTTCATGTCTTATATGCATACAAAATATATGTTTTCATTTTATGTACTATCAGTTACATACATATCAGCATACTGAGATAGAGTATGTATGTTTGACTTGAGTTACTTAAATGATGGCATTTCTCTGATATAGGGGCATATTTCTTCATATTTTAGATTTTTTACACAAGAAAACATAAAGGCAAACAGCACAGTCTAATGTAAATGACAACACAGCGCAGCATGCCGGAAAACAGCGGAAAACTGTGTGGGCATAAATCACTCTAGATTTGACAAGCACTTTTGTATGTGGGAGCTCCGTTATGACTTGGCTTTTTCGCAGGCTGTTACAGTAATGATCCTACTGGGACGCCACTTCCACTGTGGAGGTTTCTGGATTGCTGGTTCTCTCATCACCCCACAGTAAACCTCTCACCCTGCTCGCCGCCCGGCCCGCCGAGCGATTGTATTTACAGCTGCTCCCAAACTACGGCCGCTCACCTCCTCTACCCGCTCCGTGCAAATAAGAGGAGACATCGTGAAACAATGGAACTGACTGAGGTTTCCACTAATTCACAAGATATTTTTCCTTACTGGCCCAGGGGGGCATTTTACCCTCCAGTCCCGCCGTAGTTGGTCCCCGGTTAGGGGAGGCGGGGGGCCGGCTTGGGAGAGTTATTGGTTTGCTTTTGTTGGGTGACCCCCTTCACCCCTCTTACCCCCACTCTTACCCTCAGCTATGACTGCAGTTGCTTGGAGCGAGTCATGCGTGTGTGTGTGTGTGTGTGTGTGCGTGTGTGTGTGTGTTTATCCACATTTGAGTGTGTGTGCATGTCTGCCTGTGTGTGTCCATTATTCGTCTGCATGCATGTTCATTTGTGTGTGAGCATGTGCTTGTGTGTGTCTGTGTATGTGTGTGTGTGTGTGTGTGCGTGTGCGTGCATGTTCTCCATCTGGGCTGCTATAGCTCACTGGGGAATGAGAACTGGAAGTCTATGAAGCAGCTAGCAGGAAGTTTCAACAACATTTCAGCAGATCTGCAGCTACTGCAGTCAGCAGTGACACTCAGGGGAGCTGGAGATCAATCAAAGCGTCGGAAGTCAGATATTGACCAATTTGTCAACCTTTTTGGGGGTATAATAAACATTACAGGCCCTATAATGGTTGGCAAAATACATGATTTAGATGTGTTTTTTTTTTTTATTATTTCCAGGGATGTTTTTTTGCTGAGCAGGCATGCCTTTTTTCATTGCTGCACTGCTTCACCTCCATACAAGTGCACACAGGGATGTCATTTCAGATTTTCCCAACCATTTGGTCAGTATGATCAATTGCTAGATGCAAGTCAGCAAGCTTCGAGGCGATACTGGTCTTGAATGCACCCCTAATGTGATTTTTTTTTTATAACACTAATCCTCAATCAGTAAATCTCGGATTGATCTTTGCTTTCTCTTCTAATACTAAAAGCCACAAGACCAAAAATGAAATTTAAATGTCATTTAAAGAGACTGGAAACACCAAAAAAAAAAATTCTTGAGATGGTAACTGATATCTGAGTTGTTTGACAAAGAACACAACACATCTATACTCAAGTGCATAGGTTGAGCTGCTGTTATTTAACCCTTTGATGCATGAATTATGAAAGCTTGAGTCAAGATTTTTTTCTGATGTGTTTTTACTCTTCTTAGGGCATGAACACTTTTCTGAGTCTCCATACTTCTTTAAGGATGCAGGACTGGTATTACCATGTCATGATTCTAGTATTAATATGTTTTCAGCAACAAGAATTGACAGTCTCTGCATAAACCTCAATGGAGGGGAGCAGCAGAGAGCATTCTAACAGCTGATATGCAATTCCACCATAGAAACCATTGCATTTAGGAGAAAATGACTTTTAAACAGCTGTCCACTATAGTGACCGCTATGCGTGAAAGGGTTAAGTGAATGTAGTGAGGCAGGAAGAGCAGAACTGAAAACTGGAGTACTGTTTTTGCTTTAAGATCAAGCATGGCAATAGACCCTTTTGTCACAACAGCCACAAGGCATATGGGTTTTTCCCACTATTCCAACATGGTGGGCTCTGATTGGCCCACCAAACCAGATGGGTACGTTTAGACATTAGGTTAGAGATGGTTTGGGTTAGCTATGGATTTAGAAATTATTAAGATGAAACATTTGGTTGCAGATGGTTGAATTAGGCACAGGTTAGAAATGGTTAAGGTTAGGAAATGGTTTACTGCAGTGGACCCCTTTCACTGCTGCCATTTCCACATGAGCTAGCAGAGCAAACACAGGTGTTACAAATGACATTAATAAAGGTTCTGTTCCATTTAAGTGCAGCAGAGCCTTTCCAATGAACCAGAATGCACACCAGCAGCCACCTGGCTCTGTTAGACCTGAATGGAACAGAACCCTCATTAAGGTCATCAGTAACACCTGCACTTACCTGCTCATTTCATGTGGAAATGAGTAGATACAGGTAGGAAAATAATGTGTGGTGTCTGTCTAGGCCCCTCGGTGGGAGTTGCTGAGGAAAGGGAGACCATTTCCAGTTGTGTTTAGCGGTAATATCAACTTAACTTTGAAACTTTGAAACTGAACAGAGCAGTGTGGCCTTTTGATAACAGAGACTGTCCTCACTCTGCATGAGAGCAACAGCTAAAAGCCTAAATGCAAGCACCCACCCACTCAAGACAAACATGAAGGCACTGTTTGTTGCAGTGTTAATTTTGGCAGCTGGTTTTGATTTAGTCTTAGTCAGTCTTTTGACTATAATGCATAGTAGTTTACATCACATTTTAATCTTCTGAATTATTGTTAGTTTTAGTTGAGTTTTTGTCGACAAAATCTATAAGTTTTAGTCTCGTTTTAGTCAAATACATTTTGTGATTTTTTAAAATGAAATCAATACAGTTTCATCAAGCGCACACAGATGATTTTATATGCACTTCAGTCTGAACTCCATGCATTTAATGAAGAGCAGTGGGATAGGACCCTGCAGTGAATGTTGCTTTACTCCAAATCCAGAAAAAGTTTTTTTTAGCTGCTTCACATGTAAAATTTTAAAATGCAAATACAGTGAGTTTAATACTGATCGATGATCACATTGACTAGGCCCATCAAACAGTAGCAAAGGCCATTTACTGATAGATGTGTCAATTTTTTTCCAGGATTACAGTGTTGTTTGAATCATAGTGCGTAGCTGTGTGGCTGTGGCTGGGGAATACGGTTGGCAGCACCGCCCTTATTCAACCAATTCAACCAATGGCAGGGCAGCACACTGCAAGGCTAGAGACACTCAAGAGGGGGGATTTTTTGTCTGGCAGTCAGCTAATGACATTTTCATCCCGTCTCATCAATGAAAACCAAACATACATGTGGTCATAGTTGTTATCATCTATGGTCTATTTTTAGCTTTTAGCTCATCTCATCTTTGTCATGGAAAAAAGTTTCGCTGATGAACATTTTTCTTTATTGTCTTTGTTTGGTTTGTTGTGTTCAAAAGATTACAGGATGTGTGTGTTGACCCGAGAACCTTTCCTGCCCACTGTCTACATAGCATATCTAAACATACACCATCATTGTCCCCTCTTACCACATCACAAATATCAAAACTGATCTTTCAGTGCAGAGATGAACTGTTTGGTCAGCTCAGAGTGAGTGTGTCTGTGTGGGGAGCTGCAGTGGAGACTGCTGCCCGTCATACTTACACACAGCGTGGAGTGATGTGTGCTTTGCCTAATGAAAACACCACAATCTCCATAATCACAAGACATATCTTAAGTTCGTCAGCGCCGTTGGCTTACCACAGAAATATTGAACCACAGCTCTGGGGTCTGGGTGTAAAAATGAAAATGACAAGTGGATGCTTTGAGTTTATGATGATCCAAGGAAGCATTACAACATGTTGACAGGCAGAGAAGGGGATAATAGGGGCAATAATCACAGCTGGGCGCTTTACTGCTTTTGCTTGTCAAGTCCTATCAGCAACAACTTCAAGATTTGTGCACTCATTCATTTTTCATGTCTTTTTTTTCATTCTCAGCCTTTTATTTCTTTTTCTGGGAAGGTTGCCCCAGTAACACCTCCACTGGACGCTGTTTCTTTATAAGGCAGCTTGCTTCCCTAAAATCCCCCCTACTAACTGTTCATAAAACTGTGACTCAGTGATTGTACTATTAACTGCACTGTGTAAGAATTTGTCTTTCCCACCACTTCACATTTGGTACAATTAGACGTTGAAGGTATGAAAGGCAACAATACAACTTGTTCCATGTGTAGGAATCTGCGTGCCCTATTCATCGACTGTCTAGGATCCTACTGCATGGAGGCAAGATAATCCGTACTTTTTTCCTCCCAATTTTGTATACTTTAGGTTGTTCAGCATCCATGGAATTGAAAACATTTTCTGTAGCTTTTAGAAATATGACACATAGACCAATCCAGTTGCCAGAATAAAATGTTGCCATTGTATGTTTCTGCAAAACAAAAAATACATTGAAATCTCAACATTTCTCAACCACAAAATACATTGTATGTCTATATTTACATTTATAGCCAGTGTGGTGGAGGAAAAGGCTCATTGAGGTTAAGAAGAAGTCATGATTAAAATTAGGAAAAGGTTCATCGTCGTGGTTACGGTTAGGAGAAGGTCATGCTTAATGTCATGAAGTATTAGCTAATGCTCAGTAATATTAGTAAACTAACAGTAGCTAAAAACCAGCACAGCTCCGTCTTGACACAGGACTTGAATCCTGGTGTGCTGTTAACATCCTGTTAACTGTGCAATCCACCACCCCACCTACACCCTAATGCTGCCTTTTTTGCTCACTTTATACTATGTCTCAAAACTTGAAAATTTTACGTTTCAATGTATCATTAGTTTGCAGAAACGTCAAATTCCAGCATTTTTTCCTGGCAACTGGGCAGCATAAAGTCGTTGCTTTACAACTGTGGCACAATTTTATTTATGATTTCTGAGTGAGTAAGTTATGATTTACTGAGCTACTTCCATGTATGTGGATATAGAGCACACCAGCCTCTAGTTGGTTTGCACACTATGTTTCCCTCATGCAGGTCTCCTCCCACACCATGCATACTGCAATTCCCCTAAGCAGTGCATATGCTAAAAACCATCACACATGAACAAATGGACACAGAAATTCCAGACTTTATTGAGATGCTCCTCCTGAGTTTTGATCTCTTGCCAACTAAATACAGCAAACGTCAACTGTGCTCAGAATCTTTACTGAACACGCAAGTCAGCCGAAAATGAGACAAAACTCCCTGATACCTCAATAAAAAAGGACTTGAAGTGTTTTATGCTCCATGCCTTCTGTCTCTCACTCTGGCATGTTAATGAACACAAAAACTGGAAGGCCTCGCTGGGCTCCATCCAAGGTGGGATACAGCTCTGTTGTGCCCTCGGGCCTGGCATTTAAAAACTCGGAGGTGATTGTAAACGGGGCAGTGTCTCGTGTGATGTGATGAGTGTAAAAGAAGTTTCCAAGATGAGGATTATGGCGTAGTATGACTGAAGTGAAGAGCTGGAGGGGGCTGCAATGTGCTGCCATAAGTTTGAGGGCTGAGGGACTTTTCCCCCTCTTTCCCTGTGCGTCCATGTGTGTATGAGTGTGTTTTTGTATTTCTACCTTTATATGGACCAAATGTCCTCTCAGAGTCTTCTTCTTCTTCTTCTTCTTCTTCTTCTTCTTCTTCTTCTTCTTCTTCTTCTTCTTCTTCTTCTTCTTCTTCTTCTTCTTCTTCTCTGTCGAGTTGTGACCAGTGTTTTGGATTAAGGTTAGAATAAGGAGTGGGTTTATATTAGGGATGCCCCTGTGAACTGATGATTCAAATGTACACACACTGCAGTATTCTTCTAATATTCATCTAATAATTCATTGGTGTTGCTGTTGTTGAAAATAGGCGTACCATATGTCGCTGTAAGAAATAAATACAGGTGGAAACACTGAAACAGACGTGTTTTTAGGCATATTTAGCCCCATGATGTGTAACTCTTGACATGTTTAGAGGATAAAGAAGTTACTTAAAAGAGTTTCATTTAACAAGACAAACCTATCTGCTGTCTCATTACTCTATCTCATTATTCAAACAAAGCCACACGGTAATACAAAATTAGCCGGCAATTAAAATGTTGTTGCAGCTGCCACAATGAATTTTACAGATTTTACATACTCTAATGAGTTTGTATGACTGTGATGCTTTTGATTATGAATGATTATAATTGCTTTGGTTACTACTAAAGTGGTCTGTCAACACTGAAACTTGTGCCAATGCAATTTCTGATTGCCAGAAAGACAATAAATTACAAATAATAATAAATAAAACAAGGAATAGGTTGAATCTGATTCAAATGAGAAATTTCTTAGTCGGGTACAGCCCTACTTTTGATTAAAGTTAGAGGTCAGAGATTGGAGATCAGCAGTGAAATGTTTTCACAAGCATAGTGAAGCACATTCACTTCATGTAATTCTAGTCTTTGTGTGTGCCCTTTGTAAATGAATGCATCTCTTGTCTAGTGTGCCTGTGTGCTTGCATTTGAATGTGTGCTTAACACCACAGTATTTTAATCTAACGTGTGTGTTCATCTCTGTTTGTGTTCCCAACCGCCTGTCTCCTCCAGAGCTGTGTGTATGGTGAGAACAGGTCATCCATCCAGTGCACCACACCCTCGCTTGCCAAACTGGCCCTGCAGCCACCCATCGTCACCAAGGTGGCCTTTGTCCTGGACGGCTTCTCCACGCAACAATGGGACCTGATCTATGTGGAGGACCCGCTCTTCCAGGACCCCAAGCTAACCTCCAAGGACAACAAGAGCATCGTGGAGCTGAGGGTGAGAGTTCCCACAGTCAGTTAGAGGGGGAAAGATGATGACCCGGTGGTCAGAGAGAATGTCCTTTAACTAAGAGGTCCCAGGCTTGATCCATCAACAGCCATGTGTGCTGCAAAGTGCCCTTGAGCAAGGATGACAGTAACCTCCCTGCTTACTTGCAAATCGCTTTGGGTACACTGCAAAAACTCAAAATCTTACCAAGATTATTTGTCTTATTTCAAGTCAAAAATGTGTTATTCCTAGTCAAAATATCTCATTACACTTAAAATAAGACATGATCACCTCAGAAGTAACTTGTTTTTAGACAATTTTCACTTGTTTCAAGTGAAAATTTGCTTGTTTCATTGGCAAAATGTGTTTCTTGTTTCTAGCTAATTTTCACTTATTTCAAGTGAATTTTCACTTTTTCCACTGGCAAATTTTGCCAATGAAACAAGCAAATTTTCACTTGTTTCAAGTGAATTTTCACTTGAAACAAGAGGCAATTGTCTAAAAACAAGTTACTTCTGAGGTGATCATGTCTTATTTTAAGTGTAATGAGATATTTTGACTGGAAATAAGACATTTTTGACTTGAAATAAGACAAATAATCTTGGTAAGATTTTGCGTTTTTGCAGTGCTGAGAGAGCCTTAAGTCGAAGGGCACAGGGAGTGTGACATCTCACCTGAAGTAATGTGTCATAAAATAGATTAAAATACAAATGACCAAAGCTGCTTCAGTCAGGAAGCTGGTTGGTCTTCTCAATGGCGCACTTTTCAGAGTTAACCAATCACCATCTCACTTCCTAAATTCAAAGCTTCAAAATGTACCATAAGACTGCTGCTTCTATTTACATTACTGTTACACAGATTGTGCATATCCCGATGAGAGCTGTGTATGAACATACAAGAAAATCTAGCCTGCTTAAGTCAGTTATTGTCATGTCACATCAGTAAACATTCTCCTATAGCCTATGTGAGCTGTCCTGACTGAAATGGACAAGAGACGTGATTGCTTTGCTACCTCTTGAAGGAGAGGATGATGGAGCCCGTTCTCAAATGGAGGATGTAGCTCATATTGACACTTGGACACTGTAAGAGGCCCCTTTCTTCCCTCCAGGCACTGCTAATTTTCTCTCTCTCTGGCACTGAGACACGTTCATTTTGAATCCAATGTGACGCATCCAAAACACAAGGCAAATAGTTAGGGGGGGAGAAGCATGTCGGCCATGACCAAACCACTGGAAACCAGGATCAAGTGCGTTCCAAAAATCATCATATGGGATCACAGCCTGAAATATTTATAGTAACAATGTCACACACAGAGGTCTGCCTGAGGTCAGCTCACACAACAGCAGCTCTGGAGCCGGTGGGGTTTCAGCTCAGAGAGACTCCAGCAGGGCAGATGCTCATCAACACAGCAGCTTAAACTCCCTGCTAACTTCAGCACTCTGCTAACCCCCACAAATATACAGTGTGTTATCGGTCATTCATATTGTCAGTGGTGCTGGTGTGAGTCTGGGGAATGAAAAATAAGATAAAATGTAGATTTGATAGATTTCTTACTCCAACCTGGCCTCAAACCAGTTTGGTTTAATTCTAAGATGTTTGAACTGAATGGGTTGAACTGATATTTTGGCAGTGGGTTGATGTTAATTCTGGTTGCTGCACTTTGGCTCTCGGTCACAAACACACAAAGATATGCACATTCACATACATCACACACACACAACCATGGCTCAAGCCAAGGTGGGAAGGAAACAATACTGAAAGAAAAACAGGAAGTAGAGTCTGTTTCCCATCATTTTAACCTCAGCCCTCCAGCTCTCCATGTATTCTCTTCATGGGCTCTTATTGTTCTGCATGTCGAGGTCAAAGCCCTTGACATATTAACACCACCTTTCAAACATGCCACCACAATCCCTTAGGTCTGTTTTGAGAAAACAATGAAAAACATTTTTCTCCTCTTTTCTTTTCTTTCTTTCTTTTTTTTTTTTTTGTTGACTGCAGCTCGATGGTTAGCGGCAGCTGTGCTGAACCAATCGCATGGGATCCTAGCTCTCTTTTTTTTTTTTCCCAGGCATGACCTTGGCCCCCGACGCTAAATCCACCACCGACCCAACCTTCTCCCCCCTCTCCGTCCCCCCCCCTTCAGCCCAGACAAACCCCCACATTATACCCAGGGGGACGCTACCCAGCATCGCAGAGAAACAGGCCGCGTTTAATGCCATCTGATAACTCTGGCCCAAAATGGCCTCTAGTAAAGGGCAGATGTTGAGTTTGTTAAGCCATCTGATAACTGTAGCCCCAAAATGGCTGCCAATAAAGGATAAATACAGGGAATATTTAGCAATGACTGGCAGCTCTGTGCCAGCATGGCCACAGATAAAGGATCCAGGCTGTTTGTCTTGGCTCGTGGCCGTGCTCTTATCACTGCTGATCACTGCACGGGAGAGTGAGAAGCATCTGAACTCCAATTAGCTCCTCTCTGTGTTGCATATGCAGACATGGAACACACTAAATACGGATTGTATTGCTTTGTTATGCAGCAGTGACATTGCATGCGTCTTAATTGCAAGCACGTGGGTGTATTAGGGGTTTATGTCGCTGTGTCTGTGGACTGATCAGCCCGAGTGCAGTGTGTGTTGTGCATTTGTGTATGTGTGTGTGTGTGTGTGTGTGTGTGTGTTTGTGCGTGTGTGTGTGTGTGTTCAGAGTGCAGGAACAGGTGCGAGCCTCCACTCTGTGTCAAATTGGAAAATCCCAAGCTGTCACGCAAGGAATGTGATCATTCCCTTTATTGCCTTCTGCCACACTGCAAGTGTGTGTGTGTGTGTGTGTGTGTGAGAGAGAGAGAGAGAGAGAGAGAGTGAGGGAAAAGAAAAAAAAAAACAAGGAGAGACACAAGAGTGAGAGAGTATGAAACAAAGGGAGAAAGAGAGAGAGTGTTAGGTCGAGCCGCTGAAGTGAGACTTGTTTCACCATTTCCCATCAGTCAACACGTACTTACTAACTCAATTAAACACACACACACACACACACACACACACACATACACTAGCCTAACTCATTCACTTTCTCATACTGAGTCACACATTCACATGGAGAGCGGTTTCAGCTGCCCGTGCTTCCAGTCAGACCTCAGAGGGAGTGTTTGTTGTCGTCCCATGGAGGGTCACATGACCGGCTCCGTCTTACTCATATCAGCAGCTACAGGGTCAATTTATGTCCAAACCTCCCGATATCTACAAATCACCATAAGCCCTGACAAGACGAGCGCCTGGGCCCCTCCGCTGCGATACATCGAATTTATTGCAGTATTACCTCACCTCTCCCAGGTCATTTCTCCCCTGTTTCCCCCAGATTTGAAGCGCTCTATTTCAAAATGCCACTATAAGTTAAATAGCAAGGCTCCGGTTTAGCCTTCAGAATACAGTCCCAGGCTGTGAAACTCTGTCAACCAAGAGCCCAGGTTAATTGCCGACAAGCCTTATAAAAGACAGACAGTTTGCTTTAAAATTGCCCTTGGCAGCTTCACATGTTGGCAGGTGTAAAAAGCAATAACATGTAACAGTTTGAGTATTGAACACTGAGATTTCAGCTGGCTGACTTCCTAATTTTGGAATGAAACTCCTCATCTTTTTTTTTTATTTATCTATGATCAGTGTGCTGTCGGTGATCCAGCACTCTAGACCTGTCAGCATGTGTGGACCATGTTCCACAAATACAGGGTGACCCCAAAAAACGGGAATTTTTGAAGTGCGTATTGGCAGACATGAGCAAGTGGCAGCACAATTTTTAAAAAATGAAAATTCCATCATTGTTTCTTAAATGGCATGTTTTCAGGTTTCAATTACTATGAATAAAATATTTTTCTTCCATCACTCTTGGTTTTATTGGATTGTTAAAAAGTTCCCGTTTTTTTGGGTCACCCTGTATTTCACAATTCACAAATATGTATTTTTATAATTGTGTCTTATAAAGTCATTACAATACACTGAGTACATGCATTTTGATTTCACATAAAAATGCTAGAGGTTTTATAACGTTCAGAGCAAAATGCATGTCAAGTGATATCATTTACACATTTGCGGGTCTAGAACGTACACGAGAAATGGTCCACCTTCCTTGTCTCACACCTCGCCACCTTTCCTTCTCCCTCACCTCTCCCTTGCAGGGCGATCGAATGGACCGCGAGGCGATGAAGTGTCAGGTCCTGACTGTGTCCAACCACAGCTGTGAGAGTCTGACTCTGGTAGGAAACACTCTGGAGTGCACTGTTCCCACCGAGCTGCAGGCCACCGCCGCCAAGGAGCTGCAGGTGGAGGTGAGGCACGCACGCACACACACACACACACACACACATACACACACACACACAAGCATATTTTCACATCCAGATACATTTATACTGATATGCAGATGGCAAATAATTAAGTCCCATATGCAGTGTTTAAAAATCTTGTTTTTTCTTCAAACAATGACAAAATTTACCAATGGAATGAGATAATCCCACTTGTTTCCAGAATTTTCTTGAATCGAGTGTCATTTGCTTGAGCTTCGTGGGCTGATCGGCCTCACTCTGCCTTATTTCAAACATATTTATACTTGAATCTAGAAACAAGTGAAACTTAAGCACTAAAAAATTAAAAAATAAGATTTGAATGCTGAATATGAGAATAGTGCTTTCAGTCAGACATACCTACACACACACACACACACACACACACATGCATGCGTACACACACAAGTGCACACAGAGGTACATGCAGTGTCATTCAAGCATGTGCATACACACAAACACAGTCATCTCATTATCCACTGCAACAGCCAGTCAACGAGAACACTCAGTCCAAGCCGCATAGTCGTGTGTCTACACACACACACACACACACACAGATCCCACACATCCACTCCACTCCACTCAATGGACGTCTTGTTCCAACATCCCTGCATCTTGACGGCAAAGAAAAGCTTGTGTGTTTGCTTCAAGTGGCGTGTGTGTGTGTGTGTGTATGTCAGTGTGTGTGAGACACAGAGAGAGAGTAGAAAGAGTGGTAGGAAAATATCGAGAACTAACACTGTTGCACTACTATTAGTCATTGATGGAGCTGCGGTTAGTGTAATTAGAGCTGCAGGACACTTACAGTAAGTGTTGGGGTAAAGCACTTTGATCAGGGCCAGACTTCTCAGATTATTTTATTACGGTAATTAGTCAACATATATGTTAGTTTTTCAGTCATTGCAGTCTGTCACAGTTTTAACCCACTGAATTCTGATGTTTCCTTAAATTTCCCCTCAAGTAGCTTCACCATTAAAAAAGACACATTCTGTATCTGCGAAAGGTCTTCTAGACATATAACTAAGTCCAGTTGACCTGATTCAGTTTCCTTGAGATCATTTTATACACATTTCCCTGGAATTCAGCACGACATATTTGGGATCGCTGGAAACCTTGGAATCTCCACTAAACAAGAAAAAAAAAGTTCTCTGGGTTTGAACCAAGCTTGGCTGTACAGCGATGACAAATCCACCTGGGAGAAAATCAAAAGCCCATTTATTTTTCTGTCATAGTGTTCCATATGTTATTACTGCAAAAAAAAAAAAAGAAAAGAAAAGAAAAAAAAAAAGTGATAACCCTGCAGCATCCCATGACGACGAAAACATGCAGTCTAAGTCTGCTGCAGTGAATGAGATCAGCTTCACTCCTTCTTTAACTTTATAATGCAACTAGTTACTTTCAAGGCAAGTAACAAAGTAACTAATTACCTTGAAATCTAATGTTTCCCTACGCTGCTTACAATAGACTTAGAAGGCATTCATGTGGCCTGGGAATGTTCACGCCTCATGGAGAAGAGATGGGAAAGGAAACTTAATCCACAGAGGAAAAAGCAGAATGTTTTTAAAGTCTGTTTCCATGCAGACATATCCAACCTTCACGCTGAAATAACTGAATATGATAAAGCAGGCCTCCATGTAATGTTGTCTGTTTATATGGAAATTCCCTGTGTGTGTTGCATGCCTCAGCAGTAAAATACACTCTCTGGCCACTTTCTCAGGTCCGCCTGCACAGTCTAATGCAGTTCAGTGCATAAATAAATTCCATCAATTCTACCTTTTAAGAAAGTTTATAATGTTCACTTTTTGTTGACATTATGGAGAGTGTGTAAATTTAATTCTGTGTTTATTATTGAGGTTGTCGTTTGCAGAGGTCTTGTACTGGACGACATTATATTGAGAGGTGTTTCTACTTTTTTGTCCTCCCTATTTATATACACTGACGGGGACAGAATATTAGAAACACCTGTCATTAAAACGCAGTCCAGAAAATGCAGCACTAATTATGAGCTCAATGTCAAACATAGAAGTGAATGAACACCTCTATTACTGTGACAACAAGACAACCTGAGCATTATAGGCAGCAGGAGAGGAAACTGAATCACAGCACCTGCTTCTGAAGAGAGGAGAGGCTCAATCACTGCACAGCAAGAGGATGTCACCATAACACCTAATGATGATAGATGGACAATGCAGAATCTTGTTACAAAATGTGTGTGTAACATTACTTTAAAAAACTATTAATGCATTTTTGGATATTTATTTGTTTAGTTTTAGTTTAATTAAATTTATTTTATCCTTGTTTTGTTTTTATGTTCAAACAATACTGCAGTGTGTGTAAGTTTGAAGAAATAAACATCTAGACGTTCTAAAAAAAAAAAGAAAAAAGAAAGAAAGAAAGCAAAGTCAAACTTCACTCTATGAGCACTTATTCTGCCATTAACCCGACGGAGCCCTTGGCGACTCGCTCAGGGAAGCTGATGGAAAACACCGCATTCCTTCAGTGTTCCAGATCATTTACAGGGGACTTCAGTAACTCTACTGTCCTAATGCAGTCCCTGTCCCACCCCAATAAAACCGGCTCAGGGAGAATTTATTACAGTCTGTTGAAAAGGCCCTGCTCACAGCTGTCTTGTCATTTGAAAGCAAGTCAAGCATCATCTGACTTGAGGAGATGTGCTAAGATCAGGCCAGCGTCTGGTAGACTGGTGCTCATTTCAAATTAAAACAGCATAAAGAGGAAAGAAATCACAAGGCTTTGCCAGCACACTCCTCAGATGTGGTCGTCATTACGCTGCAATGCTCTGTAGGTTTTTCATCATAGCCTCTTGAGACCCAGCCAGTGTCTTTGTGTCCTCTGTAGTGGACATTACAGATCTGGGGCTGTAGCTTCAGGACTGCATGGCATCATGAAGATTCCTGATATGTCTTCAAAAGGACAACAGAGGGACATGTGGGACAAAAGGATGCCCCACGTTTGGGTGTTGGACCTTGTGAACTTGAAATGGAGGGTGCAAAAGATGCCTTACAACAAAATTTTGACATTTTATAGAAGAAAGAGTTCTAAAGTTCTCAAATATCACATTACATTTTTTTTTTTTTTTTTTTTTTTTTTTTTTAGAAGAATCCTTTTTTTTTTTTTTTTTTTTTTTTTTTTTGCTTGTGTGTGAGAACCTGGTGGATTCTTTCAGTGAAATTGTAGAGCATGTGAACTTTTTGGAGCATGAACTACAAGCCCATTCAATGATTAACTACAGTGGACGTCATAATCATGACCCTCAGGCACAGGAGACCCAAAAACTAAACTCATACTGTTAATATTTATTTCACAAGTTCAGTTTTCATTGATAATTCATAGGATACCTTCATGAATGTGTAAGACTACCGCCAAACATTATAGTCTTTATCACATTTAGTAAACACACAAAGTTTCAAGGAATAATCCACCCTAAAAGTGTTTGGCACTGTTGACATCTTGCCGTTATCAGTGTATCTTGCTTTTCCGGGCTGTGTTTGTCTCAGTATGGGTTTAAGGCTTCACTCTCTCCATCTTTAGTATGCTCGCTTGGAACAAACACCTGTACACAAACATCTGAATAGGTTAGAAGGGGATTAGTCAGACAAATGTCCAGCTTCATATAACCTTTCTGATCAAGCTGATATTGGATGCTGGGCTTCAGACGTCCTCACGTTGTCCTTAAAGATAGTATCTAGTGGTCCCATTAGGTTGCAGCGGCGTCGCGGCCCAGAGCAGACGTTATCTGCCTCATCGCTGTTGACTTGTGAACTGGCCTTGAGGGGAGAGCCTTTATCTCTGGGGAAGGGTCAGCTAATATCCCTTAGCTCCAAAAGCCTACACGCGCACACACACACACACACACACACACATCCACACAGGCGCACTGTCTGATCTGCAGCAGCACACAGCAGAAGAAACCTCATTTCCACCAAACCTAATAACAGCTGAGGCAATATCACTGATGTAATCTCTCCCATGTGGATGTTTGTGTGTGTGTGTGTGTGTGTGTGTAGTGATAATATTGCATACTGCATGACTGAACTCTATTTTCATGTCTTTCAAACGCTTGTGTGTGTACAATATGTATATGCATTGCAAAGTTTTACAATATGGTTGCTGAACTGCACCTTTGCTTTTGTTCATGCCAAAGGGGACAAGTTAAGTTAAGATGTATTTTTTATTACCACTTTATTACCACTTTACAGTAAGACTACCCTTATTAAGGGTATATGAATGGTTTATAATTAGGTTTTAAGTTTTTATACATCAGTGCAGGCTCACTATTTGGCAAGGTCAGATATTTAACAGAATCGATGCTGTGCAGCAGTAACTTGGTCTTGCCAAAAAGTGAGCTTGCATCAATGTATAAAAACTGTTATAACTTGTTTTATAATTGTTTATTAATGACTTATAAGGTGTTTACAACCTAATTAATAACCTAATTATAAACCCTTCATAAACCCTTGATATGGGTAATGGTATTGTAAAGCGGTACTGTATTCTTTGTTTTAGCTATTCAGACTTACAATATACAATGTGACCTGACCTTCCCCCCTCCAGTGGCGCCAGGCGGACAGCATCAGACACCTGGGCAAGGTGACGCTGGCACAGGAGCAGGACTACACGGGCCTCATCGTGGGCTGCATCCTGGTCAGCCTGCTGCTGCTGCTGCTGGGACTGCTGCTCATGTGGAAGAAGAACAAACACATCGACGGTAAGGGCAGAGAGGCGAGCGTGTGTCAGGGTCAACGGTCACTTCACTTCAGCATAACAAAAACACATTTAACATTTTAAGGATTTTTTTTTTTTTCAATTAAACTTTACTTTGATTATTTGACATGTGATTTCACACATATGAGTGGCATCATGATTTTATGAATTTCAGTAATCAGTTGGTAGGAACTAAGATCCAGTGAGGTGCTGTAAAAACAAACAAACAAACAAATAAATGAACAAATATTAAAAAGTAGAGAAAGAATTTCACTGCTTATCTATCCCATATGGAAAAAAACATATGTAAGATCATCATATGTAAGATACCTGTGAAACAAAATGAAAAAAATATGAAGGTAGGGCATATATTGGATGAAAAACTATTTTAAATACTGTTTTTTTACTGTTTTACTATTTTTTGTTTTTTTTAAGTTTTTTTGTGTGTGTGTCTGTGTGCATGTGTGTGTTCCTGCTCAAGGCTGTTACAAGGGGTTGATTGCATACGATTTCTATGGTTGACCGTCTTGTTTTGCCTGGTGGGTTTACAGTTGGTGTGTATGTGGGGCTGATGGTGATGTCATGCATTCTGGATGATGGGTTCACTGGTGGAACTGGTGGAACGCTTTCTAATCCCTCTCTAAGCAATTGTCTCTTGTCCACCCCTCCTTGTCCCTTTTTTCTCCAACTCTCCCTCCCACACTTTCTCCATGTCTTTGCCTCTCTCCTTCCTTCCCTCCCCCTCTCTCTCCCTTCCACCCTCCAAATCCAATGATGCCCCTTTGCCTCTTTCTCTTTCTCCCCCTCTCCTCCTCACCATGCCTCCTTCCATCCCTTCCATCCGTCTGTAGATCTGTCTGAGGTGTGGTATGATGGCCGGGCTCACATCCAGCATCTGGACAGGCTGGCTAATGCGAGGAGCGTCAGCCCCACTAATGAAATGGTCTCCCACGAGTCTGTGGACTATAGAACAACTCTGCTGGAGGGTACGTCAAGCACCTTTACCCCGCCCCGCCCCCCGTCCCACCTCCCACCTCGTCCCGTCGACCTGCCTCCCTGCCTGGCAGTGCATGCCTTACAAGCTCTTACCTAACACCCTCTAGCCTAAAAGGAATACACTGACTTTATTGGGAGACTGGTCAAAGCGATGAGAACATAGAAATTTAACTCCGAGCTCTCATCTTCTCACTTTTGAGATTATGCTCAGTGCTCAACATAGTGTGCACTGTTTCCATCTGTGTTTTCATCACCCGACAGGTAAGCTGACCAGCAGGCCAGTGTCTCAAAACGTGTGTATTCCTTTAAAGTCACGTGCGGTTTTGTTTCCTTTGGCCTTGGTCCTGAGGGTGTAGGGATGGGAGTTTCCTTGTATTACCTGATCCTGATGGCCAAAGCAATTTTCCTCCACTACCACAAGCTGAAGGGCTTAAGCTCTAAGGAGGCAGCCTTACTAATAAACTAATGTATCTCCTCGGGGTAGGGGACGGCTGCCGTGCGGTGCAGGATCACCTGGAAGCCAAAGAAAGCCCATATTAGGGTTTTACTTAATCCATGTATGTTTATCCTCTCTTTTTCCCTACTGTCTGTGTTTCAGAAAACATTGAGCTCATTTTGTGTGCAGGGTTCGCTGTGTCTCCCATCAACAGAGACTCTGTTGCTGCAGCTCTGCCAGCATCCATGACAGTGTCCGGTTTCTGCTTGCCTTTGTAGCACCCCTCTGTGATCATATAACACACCCGCTGTTACAGGTGCTGGCCTTTGACCGCTTCCATCTCTTTTGCCCCTCCAGACCAGGGCGGCGACAGGCCTGAGACATGCCGGGGGGCTCCTCCGATCTATGGGGGCAACGGGGAGCTGCTGACTTCCAGGTTGGGGGTGCTGGGAGGTGGGATGGGGATGGGTCTTGGTGCAGAGGGTGAGCTGGTGTCGCCCCTGCTGATGGCCCCGGTCCACATTGACCCATCCTGCCTGCACCCGGACCTGCTGAAGGAGGTGCAGCATGTGGTGATAGCCAGAGAGCAGCTACTGCTCCACCTCAACCAGGTCATCGGCAGAGGTCAGTCACAAACAGGGGGTTTTCTCTGATTTGCTGAATTTCTCTGAATACTGGATTTTTTTTTTTTCTTTTGGTGTTTTGTTTGTTTGGATTCCTTTTTTGGAGTGCTAAATGGTCATTGTTGTGGCGTTTCTGCACTCCAGTTCCCAGAGTCTGTCAATCAAACCGTAAAATTTGAAAGTTTATAAAAAAAAAGAAAAATTCAATTATTCACTTTGTGTGTGTCAATAGAAAGAGTTTTTATTGGGGGTTTAGATCAGGAAATTTAAAGGCTTTCATTATTTAGATTGGATCACTACTGTGTTACATGAATCAGCGATTGACATTAGCAAGACAGACATTTAATTATGTGAAAATGTTTTGTATGATATTACTTCAGAATCTATCATTAAAGTGCTGGTATAGAAATGATGCCAATACTACTACTACTACTAGGACAGTGATACAGTTTGTACATGTCCCTTCTGCAGGATATGTGCTGTTATAGATAACAATGAAAAGCAAGACCACAACAAAGATTTCAAATTAGCTCTCTAGTTGGCAAAGCATTATATTTGATGCAGCACATGGAATTATCAGTGGAAATCAGGAAAGTGGCCAATCCTTGGTTGACACTATTGCATATCAATGAATATACACCATTCATGTTTGCACTCATGGACTCAAATTAGTAAACTGTAATAAAAACTCATTCAACAAGTTAGCAGACCATTCCTTGTAGTTTGTGGTGACTTTTCCAAACGTCTTGGGGATCGAGCCAAAGGCGAGCAATGCTGTAGTCCAGCATGCCTGCTGCAAAAAGTGGGTACGTGTGTAAAACTATACAAAAGATAAAGTCACCCGCAAAGAGCTTAATTGCCTGCATTATCAAACCACAAGTTTGACACCCAGACATAAAATCACCTTATTTTGTGAAGTTTAAGTAGACCGCTCACAGACTGAGATCAAATTCAACACAGAGTCTGAGAGGAAAAAGGCCCACAACCCCACAGTGTCTCGAAAACACCCCCCTCGGCTGAATTATCCCCCGCAGAAAAAGAGCCTGGATTTTGAGGCCGGATTTTTAAAGTGGCGTAGGATGATTTGTTCACAGCTAGTATTCCCTTGGTCCATTGTTGGGAGTCGTAATCCAACACCCTCGGCCATCTGTGAGGACGTGATAGGAGAGCGCTGCGCTCATTTATTCCTACACCCCTCCCAGTCTGGGGCGAGCCCTCGAGTCTTAAAGAGGAGATATAATTCAATAAATGGCACAATAACTCAGGGGGGGGGGGTGGCATAGGCTGTTAGCTCCATTTTGGGTATTAATGAATAAACCTCCGTACTGGGTTTCTTGTGTTGGGAGATTTAGTGTGAGGGTGAGGATAACTTAAGCAAAACACAATTAGCTCTTAACAGTTTTATTACAGTAAAGGCAGGAGCACACTTGGAAGAGTCAGGGGTCACATTCACAAACACAGTGACAAAGTGCTCAGACCTTTTTAACTTTACCTAAAAGTTCTCTGCAACGAACACCAGCTGGACGATTTGAAGCAACTTTCATCTTCGCGAGGAGGTGTGGTTGACCCTGTCAACAGAGATGACACTTTTTTTTTAGATGCTGTCACTGGTTGATCATGACAAATAGCATTCTATATTGTTGTGTGGCTTATTTATATTGTAAAAATGAGTCTCTGTATAATAAAGAGTTAAAGCAACCTAACAACCTTACCAAGATGATATCATATTTTTAAGGAGAAATTCTTTGAAAATGTCAGCATTCAAATTTTTTTTTCAGATTTTCACCTCTGGGATCATCCCTTAGCTCCAAGATGCGTAGTGAATAAAGTCCCAGATGTGCTCGCTTTCAAAACAATTGATGTTTAACAACTGCACAATCGGTGTGTCTTTTCCAAACTTGGTTTAATTTGCAAGGTTGTGTCCAAACAGAGGGTCAAATAATTATTTTCGTTAGGTTCCTGGAACCACAACACAAACCTCTGCAAATGGACGTGATGCATTCTTCCAATCAGGATGGTCTTGTTAAGAAATAATCTCCAGGGAGCTGGGCTAATTATACAAAATCTAAAAATGGCTTATAGTTTCTGACTCCTAATTAAGCAGATAATTTGGTCAGTCACATACAGTTGTTACTATTTATGGACAAAATATGAGTACTATACAGTAGTGCTTTTAGCTGTCTAGTCTTTAGTTCCATTCTGCACAGCAATGTTGAAATTCAAGCTCCAATGCTGCAATGATGTCAATCAGGCATCAAAATTGGAAGGTCAAATGATCATCCAAAGGGTTTTGAATGCATGATGTGCAAGGTTTTTTTTAGAGTCCTCCTCCATTTACATAATAAAAATGTAAAAAAAAACAAAAACAAAAACAAAACAAAACAAAAAAGCAAGCCTTGTAATCAAATGATTGGTTTACAAGCTAAAGCAACAGATTCAGGAGTGCAGCTGGTGATGATGGGCCTTTTCTGCCTGGGATCAGTCATGAAATGTACTTATCTCTGTGGGCAGATGAGGTAATTGGAGGAGGGCTTTTAGATGTTTGAACACAAGTTTTTTAACTCACTAGCACTGACTAATGTGTTGTGTTAATACTTGTAGGTCACTTTGGCTGTGTTTTCCATGGAACTCTGCTAGAGGCAGATGGGCAGAAGCAACACTGTGCTGTCAAGTCCCTTAACCGTGAGTTTGCAATCTTATTTTAACAGATGTTTTGATAATTCTGTGAAGGTTTCCAGAGAATGCATGTTCGCTTCCAGTAATGTTATGTGTCACACCAAGAGGCTGCGCGGTGCAACCAGAGAATAACTTCACTATAGGGCAGTTAAGGGATTAAGTGCCTTGCTCAAGGGTATTTTAATGGTAATGGTTGATAGAAAGGAGACAGACACCTCAACACATACATTTACAGATCACCCCACCTGCTCTTTGTCCAGACGTATTCACATACAGCCATAGTCATTCCAGCCACTGTCATACTACATCTGTTTAAATTACATAGTAATTGTATCATATCACAAAACTGCAATGGCATTATGGAGCTCATCTCATCAGAGCCCTGAACGCTCTTCGGCTGGACGCTGGAGATGATGGTGATCAATGGGCATCTAATAGCGAGGATGGCATTAGGGTCCTCCCTAATCATGTAACCTGCCACTCTGACCATGGAGATTGATGCAGGAGAGATGTGGAGGAAAGCGCCATGCAATCCCAAGGAGCCACCCCTATCCACAGTGGGACAGGAGGGGCTCAGCTTGCCAGGGTCTCCTCCCCTGGGATTTGGTGCTATTATTGAGTTTAGCGATTCTGAAGATCCCCTGTCAATGTCTTTGTATTTGGTTTTGCCTCCGTTTTTACATTTGCAAAGCCAGTAGCTGATACTTTTATCCAAAGCAGCCTATAATGAGTGCCACAGCAGAACACGCTTTAAATTGTATCACCAAGCAGCAATATGAAGTACAATGATCAGAGCCACAGCACCCAGTCAACAGATAAAGCAAATATCGCTAGATGGAGAATACAGACAAATATAAAGATAATAAAGAGTCAGCATCCATACTTGGCAAGATTCCACGCTGCTTCTGTCCTAAACTAGGAATTGAACATCCACCTGATAGATGGCAGGAATCACATAATTCTCTTCCAAATGAAAGCGGTGGAAACCAAATGTCACTTCTTGCTGTCTGTGGAGGTAAAACCTCAGCAAAAGGCTAATCAGCTGTTTTCTCTGGGCCTAAAGAGCTTCCATGTCTAACCGGATTACAGCAGAGCCGACGGGGCTAAAGTGCGGCGACACCAGTGGCAGCGATGCAATTGGCAAATGGGAATGTGGTGCAGCGTTAGGTCAGGCTGGGGTGGGGTTGTGTGGGGAGAGTGTTGATGGAAACTGTTGCACCCAGCTTTGATTCCCATCACCCCTGATCCTCCAAAGGTGGACTGACCTTCCCACCCCAGTCACGACAGCAGGGTCATCGCCATCTTTCATCACAGTCTGAAAACTCATTTTTTAATACTTTCCAAGAAAGAATTCATGACCCTACCATATGTGATCATAACCTGTTCCATACCAGAGGCTTTGGTCAGATATGACCTCTGGACAAAACAACAAAAGTCAGATTCCTACAGCATGATTGAAAGCTTCAGAAATTTAGAGCTTCATAATAACCATCAGTTATTGCGTCCTTATGGTGATCAATATGAAACTAACAAAATTTAAGCTAAATAGTGTTTTAAGTCTATGAAGTCTTAAGTTTTAAGTCCTTCCTGTCTGTATTTTCTGTTTTTCTCCCCCATTCCTTCCCACCTCCTCCTCCTCCTCCTTCTTTAACTCTATTCCCTTTTGTCTTCTTTTTTCCCCTCCCCCCACCAGGCATCACTGACCTTGAGGAGGTGTCCCAGTTCCTGAAAGAGGGGATCATCATGAAGGACTTCAGCCACCCCAACGTTTTGTCTCTGCTGGGGATCTGCCTGCCACCAGAGGGCTCACCGTTGGTGGTTCTGCCCTACATGAAGCACGGTGACCTGCGCAACTTCATCCGCGATGAGGGACATGTAAGGGAGTGCACACACACAGCTAGCAAGATGCATTCATGTCGTAGACACAAATATTAATAATGTACAGCAAGGGAATTCAAATATAAACAACTTCAGCACCAGAACATGAATGAAATGTTTAAGAAAAAGCATTATGAAGGTGTGCAAAGTAACAATAGTAGAACATGTGGAGGCAAATAAAAAGCGAACACAGAATATAACAATATTAACAACAATTTTAAAATATACCAGAAATATGAGGGATGTTGGGTAATTAACATACTATAAGATCCAGTCGGTTTGTAAAAACAATGTTCAATCGTGTGTTCTTAAGTTACAATGAAAGTGAATAGGTAACACTTTACAATAAGAGTACAACAATTAATGTTAGTTAATGCCGTAATAAACATTAAGTAACAGGTAATAAACATTAAGTAACAGGTAACTAACTGTTAACTAATGTGTTTAAGAATCATGTACTAATGCTGTTCATGCTAAGGTATTAATTTATATTGAAGAGTTCATTTGCAAAAACAGATAAAAGCCATTCTTAAAATGAATACACCTTTTTCACTGATACTGCTTGGAGTACACACACACACACACACAAAGCATGATTTAGGATAATAAAAATGATGCCAGGCTAAATAAACATATAAAAATAGAAATAAATATAAAGTAAATTTTAATACAATTCCAAAAAGTTTAAAAAGGTTTTAAGAAATTCGAATGGAGATATCTGTTTTTGCATACAAGCTCTTCATATGTTATTTAAGGGTTATTGTAGATATTATTAACATTAGTAAATGCCATAATAATCATTAACTAACAGTTATTTAACCATTACGGCATTAAGTAACGTTAACTAACGTTAATTGTTGTACTCTTGTAAAGTGTTACCAGTGAACATGATTGAAACATCTTTGTGACTTTAAGACAATGCATTCCTTCAGAATTCAGTCGTGTTGCAAGTCAGATTGGAAAAGAGGCTAAACTCGGACTCTGCTGAAATCAGCCAGTATTCTGACAGCTGTGTTTCCTCCAGAACCCGACGGTGAAGGACCTGATGGGCTTCGGGCTCCAGGTGGCCAGAGGAATGGAGTACCTGGCCAGCAAGAAGTTTGTTCATCGAGACCTGGCCGCCAGGAACTGCATGTGAGAACCACAACCTTACAGAGTCAACATGTAGTGTATAGAGAGAGAAGTACAGTGAATTGAAGAATTATGGTAGAATAAAATAGAGTAGAATAGAATAGAATAGAATATAGCTAAGCAGAGGTAAAGTGTAATAGACTTAAGTAGAGGAACGTACATTTGAATAGAAAAGAGTAACTATGGAAGAGTGTAAAAATAGAGAATAGGAGAGAGAAAGGTAAAGTCAAAAACTAGAGAGCAGTGGGATACAATGGAATAGAACAGAATACAGTAGAATAGAATTTTCTCATATCTTAACATTTCCAGTTTGTATTTCTGGATTTTGGCTAATGGGACTCCCCAAATCTCACTGCATTGTTTTAAATAAATCTGCTTGGCCCTGACAGGCTGGACGAGAGCTACACGGTGAAGGTGGCGGACTTTGGCCTGGCCAGGGATGTCTACGATAAAGAATACTACAGCGTCCACAACAAAAGCGGTGTCAAGCTGCCAGTCAAGTGGATGGCTCTGGAGAGTCTGCAGACACACAAGTTTACGCCGAAGTCAGATGTGGTGAGGGCTCGGGCACATACACACACCTGCACACATGCAGACACACACAAACACCGATGCACACAGGCATACACGCAGACACATGCATTCATACATACAAGTATGCACGCACATCTCATTTTCCATTTTTATAAAACACTCCAATCTTTGGCATTTAAAAGTTCATCTTACCCTTTCTTTACACTGCATGAAATATTCATCTCGACAAGGAATTTTTGCTCACATTAAGTCTCAAAATCCAATTTTTTTTCCCTAAAAAGTTGAAAATTGTTGGAACATGTGAACCTGGTTTGGAAAAAAGTGGCCTGACCTAATCTCATTGGCAGATTTTTTACATTTTTTTCAAAGAAAACAAGATTAGATTGACAAGTTATGATTGACATCTGTTTGCAGCATCTGTGTTATTTTATATCCTCTTTTAGTCATTCCACGATACATGTGGTTTGCATGACTGTGACTCATTTTCTTATCTCTGGGAGAATAAACATATTTAACACGCCTGGTGTGGGCAGGAGGACGTTGGAAAATATCTTCAGACTGCAAAAATGTCCATCCAAACACATAGTTTATTCTCATGTCCAGACTTTAAATTGTTTTTCTGAAGCCAATTGAAAGATTTGGGCCACTTCACTTGTTTCCAGTGCAGTTTCCACTCAGCGGATTTAAGGAACTTTGTTGTCAGTGTCTTGAAAGAAGTCAAAATGAGGCAAATCATTCCCCTAAAATATGACACCATGTCTTATGACACGAGTAAATACACTGATACAAGCCAATTTCTTCTGGAAAAGAAATAATGAAAGTGAGAGTGTTTTGCTTTTTGAAGAAAAATAAGACAAAATAATAAGCATTATTATTGCATAATAGCATTATTATAGATAAATAGGTGTGCCCTCTCAGATGGTTGTCATTGCAACACTGCTTGAAACACAACACACACAGGAACAGTGGAGGATATGGAGGGGATGGTGTTGTTGATTCTCAGTATGTGGCTGTTTGTCACAGCAAGGAGACACATTTTGTTTCAGAAGAGAACCAGGTACTATCCCCAACTTTTGCCTGATGGAAAACCAAAAAAAAACGAGTTGAGCCACACCATGCAGTGGAAACGCAGCCAAGGTGAGCCCAGTAACGTGGCATGTGACTGGACTGTTTGTGTTGCCTCTTTGTTTCTAGTGGTCGTTTGGCGTGTTGCTATGGGAACTGATGACCCGCGGAGCCCCGCCCTACTCTGATGTGAACTCTTTTGACATCACCGTGTTCCTCCTGCAGGGGAGGAGGCTGCTGCAGCCTGAGTTCTGCCCCGACGCACTGTGAGTACACACACACACACACACACACACACACACACATGCACACAACACTTTTTCATGGTACTTTGCCTTGTCTTGTAGAGAGCCACAGCTCAGTGATTTTGCTTGACGAAAACACAGAGACCAACTGGTAGAGCTTCATTTAAATACAGCATGGACAGAGAGAGAGGGAGAGAGAGAGAGAGAGAGAGAGAGAGAAAGAGGGGCCCTTAATGGTTAACTGCTGCTACAAGAGCCATGAGAGAGAGAGAGACCCAGTAAGCTGGGAAGAAATCAAGCGAGAACAGTAAAAAACAGCCAAGGCGAGAGAAGAGTTGTCTAAGTGCATCCTTTGTGAATCCTAAACGCACCACACTTCCCAGAGGTCACTTGTCAAACAGCATGGTAACATCTTTTTCTTCTGACAATGCATGTAGTTCGAATATTTTTTTTATCACACCAGTTTTGGCCAACCGATATTCAATCCCTCTGCTGCATGAAGCAAAATCAAGGAAAATGAAAGGAAGCTCATGTTACTTCAGGCGGGACACATGAAATCACGCCAGCCAATCCAAACAAATACCAATCAAATTCAACGCCTCCAACTAGGTGATCCATTTAAGCTGTCAGCTCCTCCCCCACACCTGCGGTTTCTACCTGCCACATGCTGATGCTGAATGTGTTGCTGCTTATTCCCCCCCGAACCACTCCTGTCTGCTCCTGTTCTGGCCTCCTCCACTGCTCCGAGTTGTTTGAAACAAATGTCAGGTCTGGTCTCATGCTATGTAGATATCACCGACATCTCAGTAGTATCTGAGTTAAAGGGGAGTGCGAGGTTTCAGGTGAGGGAGGCTGAGGCCATGTTTCTCCCTTTGTAGATTACAGCGGACGGAGGTGATTCACTTCTGCAAACATTCCTGCAATTCTTCACTCCTGATCGTTCGCAGGGTTTTTTGGTGATTGCAGACGCCACAGAATACCTCAGATGTGGCTTAATGGGGCTATTTTTCTCGATTTAAAAAATTGTTGAAAAAATGATATTGGCATGATGTTTTTTTTTTTCTTCAAATTACTTTTTATGACTATGTTGTGTGCTATGCCAGCTCAAATAAACAGAAAATAAGTCTTCAGTATATTAGCACACATTATTAAATGATCACAGAGTCAGTTTATTTGTATTCAATTGTTAAATCCAGTAAAGTGAGGTCCCAGGAACTATCCCTTTAAATCATCGGATATATATAAAAGATGAATATCATATCATTGCGTTTTTGGAATGAATGTTCCATGTTATTCATATTAATTCATTCATAATTCATAATTATCCATTCAGTCTTACTTTACTGGTGTGCAAATTGCTGTAAGTGAAACACAAAAATGTCAAATTCGCAACTTTACAAACAGCCAGTTGCTAAAAACCCCACATGTGCCTCTGTTCTTGTTGTTCTGAATGGTGTCTTCCTCTCCCCCCCTGCATCCTGAAGCTACACGGTGATGATCGAGTGCTGGCACCCCAAGCCCGAGAGGCGGCCCTCCTTCTCAGAGCTGGTGTCACGCATCTCCGCCATCTTCTCCAGTTTCAGCGGCGAGCACTACGTCCTGCTCAACACCACCTACGTCAACATCGACAAGATGAGCCCCTACCCCTCCCTCCTCTCCTCCACCTCCTCCTCGTCCTCGTCCTCCGCCCCCTCCACCTCCGCCTCGCTGCCCTCCCCCTCGCACATTGGCCACCTGGAGCAAGACTGCTGCACCTGAGGTTGGGGAAATAGATTGAGGGAAGGACAGAGGGAGACCAAAAGACTCAGAGAGAGAGAGAGAGAGAGAGAAAGAGCAATGAAGACTCGCGGAGCGGCGTAGGAACTACTGTATGTACTTGCCAAACACTGGACGTTGTATGCCGAGGAAAACTAAGACAGTCGACTAATGGCTCAATGTACATAGACCGACCTTTGACTTTCTCAAGCATCGACGAATGACTGGGGCCTACACAGGGCTGACCTTATCGACGTCATCCTCCGCTTCAAAAAGAAACACTCGCCGACTTTATCTGACCTTTCGTTGACCCCGGGGAGCTTGAGGTCAGCCCTCCTGCGTCTTCTACAAGGCAATTACAAGGCCCAGGAACGCCTCCTCAAAGATTCCCAACAGACAAAGCCACAGTCGCACAAGCACAATGCCACCACTCCAACACCCGAGCGTCTCGGTGACCGCTGCGCTCACGTAAAGACGGCGTCACAGTGGAGGGGCCGGGGTGGACATTTCATATTTCCGTTCGCTGGGTGGCATGTGCTTTGATACGCGGATGTGGCTCGGGTGTTTTTCGCTGTCCGGTGACATTAATGTGAATGTTCGACAAATGGCCATGCATTGTGTTGTGTAGATAAATGTCACACCTCCGCGCTCAACTCACCGCTGAATGCCACCCTCGCACGCCCCGCTCCTGCACTAAGAGCGAATGAAGCCTGCTTTGTTATTAAGCTAGATTTTGATGGCCCCAGGTGAGTAAACCGAGGCACACTCGGAGTCGTGGCTGGCAGGGGGGGGGTGGGTAAAAGACCTGCTGCCTTCACTGGATACATTATGTGTATAATTACCCTTGGACGATTCCCTTTTGATGTGCTTGGAGAAAACGTCTTGTTGCCTTGTCGTGACTCACCTGTGTGAAATTCCCAGATGTTTCCCAGTTACAAGTATTAGGAGCGTCTTTTCTTTTTGTCTGTCTTTTTTTTTCAGGAGAGGGGGGGCACTTTACTCTGAATCGTCTCATCACAATGTCGACACAGTGCGTGTCAAAACAGTACAACTCTGACAACATGCATCCACTTGAAAGCTTTGAGGTTTTTTTTTTTTTTTTTTTCATTTGTTTGGAAAGGAGAACAGGAACAAATGGGAACCATATTTTGGATTTTTGAGGGTTGATGAATTGTCCAAGATGCTCACGTCAGGTCTTTGTCAGTTTTGCATTACTCATCTTCTATTGAAAAAAAGAACATGCTGTACCTGGCCAGATGTTTTACCTGCGAAAAACACACAAAGCTTGCAGCCGAAAGGGTTCAAGTATGCTTTGACTGATTTGACTGAAGAGCTGAAACACATTTCATATCTCATTACTTTTTTTTTTTTTTTTTTTTTTAGATGAAATCAATTTTGATGGAGATTTTGGCAAAGAACTTTTTTTTTTCATCAAGAGCCTTAAAATATATACAGCCCCATTTTTGCCCCAAAGGCCTCTTACGCCCATCTGACTCCAAACCTTCAACATGTTATTATAGTGACTATCAGTGACAGCTATACATCACTGTATTTTTATGACAGGAAGGGTAGTCGTTATGAAGAAACTTTGAAATGTTGAAATAATGCCCCCATTTGTGTTTGCTTTGTGTAGCAGATTATTGTGTTTTTGTGTTTTGTATGGCTGCTGATGCGATGCGGGCCATTGACGGACAGGTATGAATGTTTGCTATGACAAGAAAATTGCTGTACTATATTTTTGTATTGTCACTGAGCCTCCGGTTAAACCTGGTCCAATAGAAAGACCGCTACCGAGCAAATGGTGCCACGAATAATGAACAAAGCCACCCTAATCAATCCTTTGTTTTCAACACGAACCACTGCCATTTTGTAAATATGGATAAGCGATTGTATCTCCATGCATTTTACCGATATATATGTGTGTGTGCTCATACAGTGTATCTTATGATTGTTGCTGGTACATAGTGCAAACTGGAGCTAAAACCACCTTACACTACATACAGACTGCTATCATATGTGATTCTCTTAAATTTCAACTCCACCACTTTGCCTGTGCTTATCACTGTCTGTTCTATGTGTGTATGTGTGTGTGCGTGTGTGAATGTGTGTGTGTGTGTGTCTACGATTTTGTTGTCTATAAAGGAAAAAATCCTGAAGGTACATGTTGCTATGTAATGTCAGACTGACTTTCTCAGTGTAATAAAGCTATACTGTCAGAGAACCTCTGCTGAGTTTATTCCCGTTTTTACAGATTCTTTGTTTTACAAGGTAGACACCCGTTTCAGTGCATGTTAATGTGTTTTATTGGACCGAGCTGTCCACGAGGCAAAGATAAAACAAGGTTGTATATGATTGTAATTGCAAGTACCCATTTTTGAAATTGCTACCTGCTCGCCTAGGCCTGGTTTATTCCTTGCCTCATAGTTTCCATATGGTGGCTGAGGGCGATTGTGCAACTGATGCTTGACTGCATTAGTTTCAGAATGCACACTAAGGTGTGTGTAATGACTCATCGAGGTAGGTTTCAGGAAACTTTTGCATGTTTCATGTTCGGAAAGGGACAGGAGAGGCCATTGTGTTGATAAGAGTCATCATTGTTTGGATAAAGAAAGATTATTTGGCTAAAACCCTCACACTTGGCCAACACGCTCCATGCTTTCACAAGTACACAGACCTCACTTTTTGTGTGTGCCTCTTTCATTTGTTCATGGTACTTCACCCTGCGTCTTTGTTCCTATTGGCTGGAGCTGACCTCTGATCCCTCACCTTTCGCTCCCCTCTCCTCTTTCGACCCCTCGGTATTGTTGTCTAGACTTTGTCCCCCCCCCGCGTGTCTAGCCGAGCTGTGACCGTGGCTCATTACATGTCCTTTCAGAGTTGCTTGGCGACCCGGGAGGTTTTTTAGAGCCAAGCTATACAGGGCCTCACTTACATAAGCAGAAGGGTCTTCGTTTGGTCGGACAGGAGCACTCAGGCTTTTAAGCTATGTGTTCATAAACAGTCACTCTGGAGACTGCCTCGCTCTCTGCCTGTGTGGCCCTGTGTTCACTGTCCCTTTGCAACTGTTGAGAGATATTTTAAAAGGTCCCCCATGTGGCATTTTAAGTCAGGAATAAAGTGCCAAAGTGTGCAGTGCAGTGTTTTTAAGGCACACCACGGAGATGGTTCTGCCTCCACGTCATCCATTAAAACCCCCCCCTACTGCACACCTTGGAGTGGATTAGCCCGCTTTAACCATGGCCAATGCACAGTTTTTTCACAGTCAGACAGCTTAGCAAAGACGCGAGCAGCTGATTTCACAAACATCAGTGAACTTGAGGCCCACAGTATTGCAGATATTGTGGATTTTCCAAAAAAAAAAAAAAAGAAAGAAAAAAGATATATTGCACATATCTACACAAAAATGGCTCAGCTATCTCAGTGTTGCTGTTTCTGCTAATGTTAACTGCTGTAAAATAATCAGAATAATTTTAAAGCAATCAGTATTTATAAAATGGGGCAGGATGTGGTGTCTAGCGGCCAACATGGGCCAATGTTTATTTGTTTGTTGTTTGCTAATGTCAGTTTGTTATGCTACGTGTCCAATACACAAGAGTTGAGCTTTCTCACAGCAGCCATTTTGACATGAAATAGCAGGGTAAACACAGGCGTTGACATTAATTAAGGTTCTGTTCCGTTTAAGTGTGCCAGAGCCTTTCCAGTGAGCTAGCATCCTATGCTGCATTCACATCCTCATTGTATTCATGGGAAAATTAGCAGGACCCCACTTCCTAGCTTATGAAAAAATAGCATTGCCTTCATGTGCTTTGTCCCTCAGACGCAGACAGGTTGTTGCATTAGCTTATTAAGCTAATGACAAGAAGGCTAGCTTTAGGTTAAGTACTGTTTCATCAAAACACCAGCAGAAAACACTTTGGGACAAAGTTTGGGACAAATATGTCAAACATGACTCTGTGTTTGACATTTTTAGCCGTGGCTCTCTGGGGTATTATCAGATCAAATTTGTGATCGTTCATGGAAAACTGTACAGTGAGGTGACATTTTGAAATGTCACAACTCAGCCAATCCGTGTTACATCTAGAATCCCAGTTTACCCGACTTGATGGTGCGATTTTGTCGGGCGTTCATGTGCACTTCCTGCTGGGAAACTGGAATATACGATAAGGCAAACACCACATGAAGGGGGCATTAGGCCTAAATGGAACGGAACCTTGATTAATGTCATTAGCAACACCTGTGTTTACCCTGCTATTTCATGTGGAAATGCTGCTGTGAAAAAGGTCAATTTGAATGCATTCCTTCCACTAAATATTCACCCAGACTACAATATAACATAAATGAATCATTACTGAGTCAACTTTGAGACATTTCTATAATTCTGAGAGAATACCAGCAGCCTCTACTGTCCTCTCCGCTGCATTTCACATCGGTCTAAGTTTAAGAAAAACTGGAGCTCACAGTAACACCAGTGTGAGAGAGACTATCAATCGTCCTAACCATGGCCTCATCTGAGTGCTGAAATCATGCCAAGATATCACACTCACACGCATTCTTCACTTCATTCCTGAGAACTGTAAGAGGCTTTTGACTGCCTGCAGGGATATTAAAGGTCTTCTTTAATAAGATGAGTCAAGATACTTCTTGGTACTTGTATTTTTTAATGAGCAGGCAGGCCTTCCAGCTTAGTGTTTTGACTTTATTCACTGTACCAGTTGGTTCCTTGTAAAGCTTAAAGCATTTAAACTGGAGGCCTTAAAAGTAGTGACATGTCTTAAATACAGTAATTGACACCTTGCAATGACAGGTTATTTGTCCACTACAAGACTGGTGCAAACCAAGGTTAGTGGTTCATAATGTATCCTATACTTTACTGAACTCAGTTGTACCTGATGCCCTGTAACAATTCATTTCTAGTGGTCTATGGTCTTATTCTGTCCATTTACAGTTTCACCACTTTCATTAGTTCTGTGTCTTTACACACAGGCTGATTTTATGAGTTATGCTTGCTGATTTTTAAACTGGTCTCAATTCAGTTCTATCTAGCATTTTAAAGGTCTTCAGAACTCCTAATTCTGGCTTTGTATCCTGCAGATATCCTGTTATTGAGATAACAAGAGGGCAGAGAGGCAAACAGAGCACTGGGGAGTTTCATGGCACAAAGCTAGGATGGAATTTGACTGCAGGCCAGCAGGGCTACGTGTAGTTTCAGGGGTGTGCCATCTTAATCACAACACCATCTCTTGGCGAGCTTAAATAGGATAAAGACTCAAATTACTCCAGTGATATACATTTTAAGCCTCAATGAAAGAAAGGCATGTCTGCCTTTGTCTACCAGTCTATCCTCTGCTTTAACATCTCTGCTGGCTAGCCGGGCTTGATTTGTCTTTCATCTCCTTCACTCTGACTCCTTTCTCTCTGCTGCCTCCATAACTACTGGGAGTATCAATGCTGGTCACAATTTGTAAGGAGTTTCAAATAGTTTTTGCCAGTAAGAGGGTTTATGTAACAGTGGGGTAAGTTACATTTAGAACTGATTTTGTGTTTTCATTTGTCACTTACCCTTTTATGTGGTTTCTTACCTCACCAAGTTACTCATAAGTAAAAGCAACTTATTTCCCAGCTCAGAAACATGTTGCAGCAATATGATTCTGAAAACTGTATTGTTAATGATTAAAAGGCAAATTACCCGTGGTTACATGGAGACCATTTCTTCAACCAGATTGAAATTCCAGCTCTGGATGCTTAATGAAGTGATCCGATAAGATGTGTGTTTACATGCCCGAAAGCATTTAATCACAATATAACTTTTTCGACATGCACAAGGTTTTTCCCCCTGCTGTGAAGAGTCTAATCTGGCGGAAATATAAATATTATATAGGCTAAGTCACGTTCACCCATAGTTGCTCTCCCATCAGGTCATCCATACGACTGTAAAAATGAAAACTGGCTGGGTTGGACTTTTAACCTTGTGGTAGGCGGCCTTCAAACTTTTTCGATTTGGTCAGTGAATAGATGGATTCCTGTTTTGTTCAATCTTTTCTTTTCATTAAGGTTTTACATGATGTATATTCAAATTGCAAATAGGACAAAGATTCTCATTTATCATGTTTCTTGACAATATAACGTATTATACTGATACTTTTCATAGATATTTATGCATATAACATCCTCAGGATAGAAAAGGCACCAATTCTGAGGAAACACCCTTTATGTGCATGTGGGTGCTTGTTTCTTTATGCAGCCTAGTGGTGCATACTTTTGAGCTAATATGACTGTGCTTTCACTTACACTGAATGGGCCATTGTATGTCTTCTGTTCCATGTTTTCTGTAATGCTCTGTCAACCTGTCCAGGGACTGCAGATGAAAATTAAAGCTGGCACATTTGATGTAATGCTTTTAAGATGCATTATGCCCATAGAAGTGTATAAACTACAGTTGGTCCTGATGACATAGTATTCAAATTAATTTATGTGCTTTAAATTAAGCTAAATTTACTTTCCTGGGCCATAGTATTTTTGAAAAGAAATCTTATGGGACTTGCACAGTGAGAATGTTGCTTAAAAAAAGCAAGCCAATCTCATTGCAGACACTGATGATTGCTTTTTTTCCAGTTAGCAGTATGTTGTCTCCATAAGATGCCACATGCTTTTCACTTTACTTCTGTTTTTTCTTACAAGGTAAAAAGGTACCCCAAAACCTTTTGTCCCATTCTTCCTTTTTCTCGCTCTGTCTCATTCGTTGTATTTGTTTCTCTGTCTCCTTTTTCCTTTCAATACAAACTTGAAAACATGACCACACGCATGTTCAAAGACAGGACAGGTGTGCCTTTTGGTGGGAAATGAGTAAAAACTGTGTGTGATGCAGGTTTCTCTGTGGGAGTCATAGGTGAGTCAGCAGCGCTGGTATGCCACACACACGCACACACACACATGCCTACAACTGCGCACGTAGATGCACCCTTACATATACACATGCATGCAAACATACTGTATAAACATGGGTATTTAAAATATCTGAAAAGGGGGTAGCTGAATGAAAGATGCACAGACACAAACCTTCCTCAAGTTGTGTATGTAATGACTGCATTCTTAAGACGACATACTAATAATACATGTGTCACAATATGTACAGCTCTATTCAATGTTTACAGTACTGAGGCATTCCAAACAATAATAGTCTATACTAAAATATTACCATAGAAAATCTTTAATTAATTAATTAATATTTCCAACTTTGAATACTGGTAATTAAATGAAACATATTCACATAACCAATAAAACAATTTACAAAATAAACTGTGATAAGCTTAGCACATTTCTATTGTACTTATAACACCAACTCATAATTTATAACATACAACACTAACAGTGCACTTAATTAGTAACAGATATTTCGGTAACCATACACACAGGTTAGTCTATAAACTCCAGTGACAGCCATATGGTTTCTCCACAGCACTACTCCATGGACGACAATAGCATTACATGATGTTAGCACACTAGCTTATTCGTCATCATAAACTTAATTTTTTAATACAAGGACATAATAAAATATGTAATGTATATCATTTCATCTGTCACATGTAAAAGCATTCAAATACTCATATCCATACATGCGCCTATTGATACATGCTGTACATGGACATAGACATGCACTACAAATACACGTCATGCTGAACCCTTACATACACACACACACACACACACACACACACACACACACACAAACTAACGACTAAACCCAACCCAAGGCAGTCAGTGCCATTCTGACCTGCTGAGTCAAACTCCACTCACTAAGGCCCTAATGAGTTTTGGCCAGAGATAAGCAAACGAGGGAGGAAGATGGCACTGGACGGTGAAGAAGCTTTCCCTGCCCATTAACAACCACCCACCCCCACCCACCCACTCCTCCAATCATAGCTGGAATACCTTGCCTGCCTCCATCTGGAACCAAATCAGATGTTACATGGTTGGGTGGCTGCTGAGTTTAGATAAGAACTTCCAACACTACAGCAGAGGGGGCTTGTTTGGTTTTTTTTTGGTTGCCGATGCCCCCTATTGATACTGCATTGTTCATGCAGCTGAAGCCACACATCAGAGATACTGGCTGGCATGTACAAGGCATCAGGGTGTCAAAGTGGTTAGTGTTGTCACCTCACAGCAAAAAGGAGCTGACCAGGTTCAAATCAGAAGCTTTTGATTTCACAATCAAGACCTTCTGATATCAGTTTATAGTTTCCAAAACTGTTTTAGTATCTTTTTTTTTTTTTTTTTGTCAAATTTTACGAAATGCTGTGCTCTCTTTGACTGACATTGAAGCAGCAATTTAAACCTAAGGTGTTGGAACTCTCACATACTATCCGACATGAAGTGGTAGTAGACATGGTAGCAGGTAAATTAATGAACATGCAGGGCACTGGAATAATCTGTAAGGTTCATGATTTACAATTTGGTTCAGATTTCAGGCTTTTTTACTTCATAACCAGGAAAATCAAGGTAAAAGCAAATTGCTACTCACTTCTGACATTCACTGCATATTGATTTAAAGTGATTCTACTACAATCATACCCAAATGTCTTAATGGTGCAATGTAAATATACAGCAATGCCACTAATGTATTCTACTGGTACACTGATTTTATACAAAGGCATGAGAAGCTCTTCAAATATTATTCAAACCTTTTTTTTCCTGAAAATAAAATCCTGAAGTTCAGTATCTGATATTTCTAAAAATACCAAGGACATGAGTTAGCCACCGTTGTTTAAAACTTACCATGATTCCTTTCATTCCTTTTCAGTAGAAATCATTTTTTAAGAAGAGGTGTCCTAGTTTCTCCAAATAGTGCGCACCTTGGAACAAAACTCTTCATACTTTATTAGACACCATTTTTCAAAAACTGACCTGTGTCTACTGGCCTCAACAAACTAGAACTACTTTTCACATTTTGCAGTTTTCCACATTTGGTCATGAGACGTGAGATGTATGAGCAAAGCCTAAATCCATAATTCAACATGTGGTCCAGGTACTTTTTGGAGAGCGCATCTTAAATTCAGACCTACAGGCTTTTGGCTGAAGATGTTCATTCCAGCATCCAATCTTCTCCAAGGTCAACCAGTTGTACTCTACAGCCCCAGACCTGAGTTGAATCAAGTTTGTTTCCCATCTGCTGTGACGGCAGTGGTCTGGCTGTCATTTTCTCTCGTGTACAGACCAACCCCTTCCCTCACCGGGCACACTGAGGACTCAGTATGGACCTCTGATGACCATGCATCTGTAAATGGGAAAAGGCTGTATTTAGTGGTTGAAACTGGTACACACGCATAGTCCCAGACTGGGATTGTGATATGACCTTTAGAATTTGTGACGTGATAAATGTTGGTCCAGTATCTGACATTTCCATGATCATGTGCATCTTCCTGCACAATAGTAAGACTCAGATGGGCAGTATTTGCTCCTCCAGAAAAAGTGGGACAAAATTTCAAACTGGCCACACACCGCCTTCTTATTCTTGTTCTCTCTATTCTTTAGTCTTAACGAAGCATGCTTGTGATGGGACAGTTGTGCATTTCCTGGTTTAGGAAAGTGCATGAGTAACATTTTCCTGACTTTCAAGAATTAGACTTACAAGCACAGTGTTGTGTTCCTGTAAAGTAAATATGCCACAATATTTCCCATTTTGTCTTTTTCTCATACTCATATTCCTCTCTTTGCTATTGTGCATTTGTACTGATGTTTTGTATTGTTTATCTTTTTTTTTTTTTTTAGGATTTTCCACCCTCATAAGTAACAAATCTGTCTTTGACTCATTAAACTTGGCTGGAAAGGATACTGCTGCTACAATGTTGCACATTCTATTGATGCTAAAATTCATACTTTTTACATACATTTGGTTATCCATTTGTATGAAGAATGGAACGTTCATCTGAGCATTTTTATATAATATTTGTATTAACATCGGAATCCTTTTAGATGTAATCTCTATTTGCTGCTGCAGTCTAATCTAATCTAATGCTGGTGCCTTTGAGTAAGGCACTTTACCCATGACTGTTCAAGTAGAGCTGTTTATTCGTCAAAAGAAAATGACAACGCCCAGGTGTGAATATGTGGAATTCTGGATATAGGGTGCTGCTTAAAAAAAGAGAATGTATACTCTGAGGAAAGAGGTTGAAAGTTTGAAAAACACACATGGATTTTAGGAGCACTGACAGAGCATTTCATCACTGTTGTAAAGTTTAACTTAAGCTGCTAAAACTGTAATGAACTTCGATTCTCCATTTCTCCTGAATTTCTAAGTGACTTACTAGTCTGGTTTGAGCACACCTCATGAGAATAACTCCACAGTCACTCACACAATAATCTAATCACCATGAAAGGTCCAATAATCAGCTTTGGGAGTGTTGGTGTACCGAGGAATTCCATGGGAGTGTGGTCATAGCCAGCCTGGCGTTGAAAGCCCATATCTGTGGCTGGTTGGGCACCAAGGTCCCAGAAGGCCATGTGGATGCATTGTATCAGAGTGTGTGTGGGGAGGAGGGGCTGTTCAACTGTCAGCCAGTGAATCTCAAACTTTTCAGAACATAATCTTCAAACACAAGTTCATGTTCAAGGCCTTTTAATCCCTAAAAGAAGGTGGATACCATCATCTTCAGTTGTAAAAATATGAAAAATGCACACATGGTTTAAATAAAGAACAAGTCTTCAAGTTCATGAACCAATCAGACCACCACGACTAAGACACAGACCTATAAGTGCTGAAACGTGCCTCAGTTCTAGAAGATTTACAAAAGAGTCTCAGTGCATAAAACAGAAATAAATTCCTGCACCAAGAACAGATTGTATTTCCCCATTGCAACTGATTTTCTTCATTAATAATTATTGGGGAAAATCCTATTAAATGTTTTTCTTTTTCATTTTGCATGAAAATATGCTTTTGTCATAACGAATGAAAACATGATCATATATTTTCTTGTCAGCATTGTCATGTGAAAGTCTTACAGTCAGTCTGGGTTTTTTTGATGTTTGAAGTTTGAACTTCAGTTGAAGGATTACATAGTCTTAATGTGGGTTGACGCGTCTCCCATAAACCCCCTTTCAAAACCCACTGGATGAACTTCAAAATGCATGGTGTCATCAAGCAAGACACAAGTCTGCTGTTCTTAGTTCTGGAGGAGCTGACGTTTTGGAGACACAAGGAACTCGGCAGCAGCAACATCTGAGAAACCTCACCCAAGGGGGTCCAGTCCCCGGGTTGAGAATCACTGCTTTAGACCTACAGTACAAACCCACACCTATCTCTGCTGCAGCTGCCCATATTTCAGCACAGAAGCTATTGAGGTGGCACAAAGCAGACTGCACCAGATACTGTCATGAGGTGTGGAAATACAGTCTCAGTCATCTTCATGGGGCAGCCTCCACGGACTTTGAAGCTCTGCCAAGACATTTCCCACACGGATCCTCAAATGGGCGGAGACCAGAGAGGGACACAATCGCTCTACATGACATATCCAAAATGATACTTCCACACAAAAGATGTGCTCCTTTTTTATTTCGACACTTTATCATGCCATATCTCTCGTATCTCAGTGTTTGAGTGTCTTTTCAGTCTTCGGGGTGATTATTGTCTAAATGGGGACAGTGTAATGAGTATCCAAGGTGACTAATCAGCGGCTCGGGGTGAGTCACACAGCAGACCCTTTTCAGAAGCCGAGAAACTGAATTCTGTGTGGATTCTTTGGTCCCCAGGGGTGGTGAGTAGCTCCAGTGTCGACACAATGGCTGCAGTGCGGGCCATTCAACTTGCAGGCAGATTATAGGGCTTGAAAATCTCCTGTTTTGATCCTCCAACATGCCTCATCGTGAATCTGAAACGGCACAATTATTCACCCATTTGGGCTGAAGGTGGGCCTCACTAAGGTGGAGATAAACGACAATGCTGGTGGCTGTTGATGTACTAACGTTACTGTTTTGCACCAGCAGCATTGCAGTAACCCAAGCATGACTGCCAAGAGATGTTCCTGAACCAGCTGAAGTCAGACAAACTGGGCAGAAAGGGAAACAGAAGTCTGTCACAATTACCTCACAGTTCTACTGAGGTGCTAAAAGTGGAGACGCGAATTGAACAAATGAAAAGAAATCCAACTCCACTTGGAGAAACCTTACCCTTGGTGATTGAGAAGCCAGTGCATCTGTGGAGAAAATCATAATTTTAAACAATATAGGGCATGAAAAATGTGGTAAACTTTGAACTAAAATTCGAGGGTATAAATTGGCATCAGTTTGGATTAAATAGGACACATATTGTCTGAAATGGTTAAAAGAAATATAAGTGGGAAATGGATTGATGCTATAGACTGAGTAGCAAAGTAACATTTTAAACTTCAGCAATGTAATAAAGTAATCATAGAGTTATTTTGGTAGAGGTGGAGGTTATAATTAGGTCAAACTCAGTGCCCATAGACAGTGATAGATAATGATAGAGTGGACTGAAGCACCAGAGCTTTCTCTCCATTTCTTTCTTCCCCTTGATTCTCCATCCAAAGAAGGGTCATGGGTGAAAGTGGAGGTAGAGGGTTGACCGGCAGCCTCCACCATGTCATAAGACGCAATCTTATATCATGGTGTCTGGCCACTGTGGTGAGAAGCCACCGCAGTAGCAGAGTAATACAGTGGCAACATGAGTACTCACATGTCCCCACCTAAACAAACACAGAGCTGCAGCGTTGGCATGACTTGAGTTCAAAGTCTTCTCAAAAGAGGGATAAATTACAGTCTTGGAGAGAGATGGAAAAGGGCACGACGCTGGGGAAGAATTCAGCTGACACGCAACAGTTTAGATTGGATTTCTCATTTTGTAGCTCCAAACAGCCTTAGCAGTTGCATCACAAACACAGTACTTTACGCTAGAGAATTTCCTGTGTGCAAAAATTGGCTAAGTATCAGGCTAAATATAAAACAACCACACAAGCAAACCACAGGTACATGAAAACACTTGAAGCTGTTGTGGTGTGTTTGCAGGTGAAGATCAACATCAAGTCATGTTATGAATGAAGTGAATCGTCTGATAAAGAATATTAAAGATACAATGGAAACTGTCTTTACTTTAAAACACTTGAGTTATGGCTTGAGAAAAGTCTGTTGACCTGAGCAAAACGCTAACTAACTAATGATCAAGCAGGCCAATGTTAATGTTTAAATGCCACTACAAAGAAGGAGCTCTTCTTCTAGATGCCTCTGCTAGAGCACAAATTCCAATGTGCTTTGCCACAAGACAGTGTCGGTTAACTGTTGCTAATAAGCCGGCACAAATTTGATGCATCATTGCGGGAATGATCAGTTCCCAGTCCAGAAAAAGGCCAGAGGGTGCCTTATGATAAAGCATAAAGGTTCAGCGCCATGGGATCTATCTATGCTAAGAACGTATGCACTCATAAATCTTTCAATTTTTATGTAACAGACAGGGAGAGAGACAGTTCTGACTTTTGATGATCCTCTAATAAAACATATCCCTTAAGAGGAACATTCAACATGCACAGATCACAAAAGCACTACCTCACAAACCTCACCTCACACCTTAACCACACACACACACACACACACACACACACACACACACACACACACACACACACACACACACACACACATACACACACACACACACACACACACACACACACACACACACACACACACACACACACACACATACACAGATGCACATGCATGTGTGTAAGCATATCTGTGTCTGCTTATGTGTGAGTGTCATGCACAGAATACCAGGGAGATATAATGAACTATCACTTTTATTTAGTGAGTCAGTTGTGCTTGTGATTCTTTCTTCTCCTCAGTACTCATTGTGAGTGCTTTGAACCTCCTAGAACTAAAAATCATTCCATGTATGATAATATTTAACCTTTCTCCCTCTGTCTCACTGACTCGCTGTCTCTCTTCCTCTTTCTGTGGTGTTTTTTTTTTTTTTTTTTTTTTTTTTCAAGTATTAAGTTACATGTTATCTGTTCTGCTGGCAGCATGAATGGGAATGAGTCAGACACTGAAACTGATCTCAACCCTCTCTCAAGGAGACGTCAGAATATCCTCATAATGCAGTGTTAGTGCGCCATCTAGTGGCAAAAACACATATGAGATTAGTCTACATTAGTAGTTTAACACAGGGGATCCCCAATCTTTTTATGTGGAAACTTCCAAATAGAAAAATTAACATGGGTTTGCACTTTAAGTGAATGTATATTTTAGTACATATGTCTTAAAATGTTACATTTTTTTTATGGTTGAGGGAAAAGAAGGAAGAATGCTTTCTTCCATCTCAGCAGTAGCTGGTAGTAGAGGATGGTGGCTGTTCTTGGTGGATCCAGGTGTGAATGTGAATAACTATGTGAAAAAAAAAAAAGCTGTTGCTGAAAAAGAGCATACACACTCAGTCAACTTTCATTGGGCAATTGAAGCTTAATTTTAATACTCATAATTAAAATACAAGAAATAAATAAATAAATAAAACATTTGACTAGCCTTATTTATGCTGTAATAATACCACAGTAATACCACAGAGCATATGTAATATATATCTGGAACTATTCAATTTTATTATTCATGTATTATTGTTGTTATTATTGTTGTTGTTGTTTATTTCTTTATTTATCTTAGAGGTCACAAATTGACCCCATCTCAAATCACTAGAGATTGTAAATTATAAAATCACAAATTAAAGGAACATAGTTACTACATATGGACTTTTTTTTTTTTTTATCAGATGGGCTTAAACTGATCTATCTGTGGAATCCATGCTCTATCCCATAAATAAGGTGTACAATCATAAAAGCTAATTATCACAGATGAGAAAGAACCCAGATGAATTTCTTATATCAAAAACAGTTTGTGAAACCAGGAAAATTTCTCCATTTCCTGGAGAAAACATATTACCTTACTGAGCGCAGTGTGCGCTGCCCTCACTGAATGAAATGTTGCAAATCTGGAATCATGAACTGAGCTAGTGAAAGTGTTAGCAGTGTGACCCTCAAATGTGATTATTCACTTCCAAACATTTCTTTATGAAGAAATATTGTGTCTAATACTGCTACCACTAGTACACTGCAAAATTTTTTTAAAAAGTTAATCTTACCATTAATTTAGTCTTCTATTCAGTGTTAAAAAATCTTTCTTTACTGAGAACACATTATAAAATCTGCCAGTAGAAAGAGACAACCCAACTTGCTTCCAATGCTGATCAACTTGTTTCCAGATATCTCTTGAATCAAGTGATCCTACTGGGCTGATCTGCCTTATTCTGCAACCTCAGACAATAAACCGCAACCAATGAAAATCTAATTTATCTCAACTACTGGGCATCTTCAGCAAAATCCCAGAACAAACTCCAGCATTACACTGCTCTAAACAGAGAGCAGTGTTACTGATCCAAAACTGAGGCAGGCACTGACAATGAGTGCAGAAACAGGCCGACACAGACAGACATGGCTGCCAAGAGAGGACTCTGCTCATAAAACCAATTGGAGGAACATTTCCTGCTCCACTGCAGCAAATATGCTGACCTGCGGACCCAGTTCTTTACAAAAATATTGCAACTTGTGCTCAGTTCAGAGGTCTGTCATTCTCTGTTTCAAAACATGTGAAATGGTGACATATCTGTATGTTATATCTTACTGTATTTGGTACTGTATGCAGTTTTTCTATTTCACAAGATGTTCAGGTCATTATATGTCCAACTCAGTCACTGTGTTCGATGCCTGCTCCAATTCAGTTAGAAAACATTCTAAATGGGATATTAGTTAATCACATATAAGCTCATTCTGATGTGTGGTTTATGACATAAAATTAATCAAGGCGAATGGAGCCCTCTCCACTCCAGCTATTTTTTTTTTTTTTTTTTTTTTTTTTTTGATTGGTCATCAACTTGTGCACCAACTCCATTCCAATGTGGAAATACTTAATTACTGTCAATGTTGTAGTTTTACGCTGACAAAAATGCCCAAGCTTGTCCTTTGCCCTTTGGCTGACTCAAACTCCAGAGGAGCAAGACAAGAGGCGGAGTTAGCTCAGCGAGGTTAAGCTGGGCTGGTGGTTCAAACCTTGTCTTATCGCACTTTCAGACTGCTTATCTATATTATAGCAGTGGCCTCTGCTTAATTCATCATTAGAGGGCAATTCTGATTATCTGAATTACTGAACAAATGTCAGTGTGGTATTTTCAACATGGTGTACTCAGTCTTCATCAAACTAAAGACAGATGATACTCTATAGAGGCCATGTGTAAATGGATTAATGGGTGCAGGTGATAAAGACAAAATATTTTTGCTTCAACATTTTACATCGTTTGTCTCAAAGGTTTGCTTTGTGTTGACCCCGCCAATCCTGTATCAGAACTGAGTCGATAGTGCAGTGTTATGGGTTTGAATCCTGTGCAGCACTGCTTCTTAACCCCACACTGCAAAAACACAAAATCTTACCAAGATTATTTGTCTTATTTCAAGTCAAAATGTCTTATTTCTAGTCAAAATATCTCATTACACTTAAAATAAGACATGATCACCTCAGAAATAACTTGTTTTTAGACTATTTTCACCTGTTTCAAGTGAAAATTCGCTTGAAACAAGTGAAAATTTGCTTGTTTCATTGGCAAAATTTGCCAGTGGAAAAAGTGAAAATTCACTTGAAATAAGTGAAAATTAGCTAGAAACAAGAAACAAATTTTGCCAATGAAACAAGCAAATTTTCACTTGTTTCAAGCAAATTTTCACTTGAAACAAGAGACAATTGTCTAAAAACAAGTTACTTCTGAGGTGATCATGTCTTATTTTAAGTGTAATGAGATATTTTGACTAGGAATAAGACATTTTTGACTTGAAATAAGACAAATAATCTTGGTAAGATTTTGACTTTTTGCAGTGCACATGAAAATTAAGGCTGATACAGTGGCATTTTTCCTTTTAATCTCACAAAATACCATGCATTCAAATTCAAATTCTTCTGAGGGTCATATTAAGCTGAAGACTGCTTTTTGTGTTTGGATCCCATCAATTGTCGCTTCCTTTCACCTCTACTTGACCATCATATAGAGGAAAAAAAAGGCAGTTCAGACAGAAGTGCCCCAGCTTGGTCCATGTCATTTTATTGAGTCACCCTGCAGGAAAGTCAGAGAGGGGCAGCACTGGCTCAGATTTGTCAGCTGTCTCTCAAGGGCTCATCAAGCCTCATCATATCACATTTTCAAAATGCCTCGGATATGACATCCTCTTTTGATCATTGTGCTTGGCTCCCGCCCACTGCCGCTTGCAGATATTTTTATTATTATTTTTTTTTCTGATTGATAGTTGACAAGTTTGCCCGAAGTGGCTTCTTTCTAAAGCTCTATGACACATACTTTGTGATGAAGGGCTGTATAAATAGATTTGATTTGTCTCTACTGTTGCTAATTTAAATAGGTCCTGTTACTGGCACTGAAGAAATACTGATGATCAATCAGAGCTATGAATACTGACCCAAACCAAACAGCCTGAGCTGGGAATCCACCCATGTCATGACGTCATTGGGCTCTGACAAGCTGGTGGTGCCGGAAGAAAAGATGGCGGATCATGAGGAGCAGCTATCCGATGAGGAAAAGGTAAGATGCCGATTTTATCACTAGATAAACCCAAGTGGGATACTGTGGGGTCTGAATTTTGGGTTGCAAACGAATCGTTGCGTCCCGTGCAGTTTGGCGTCGAGCGCGCTGTTAAAGGTATAAAAAGAAAAAGCCAGGCCTCGGCACTACCGTTGCTGCTGCTTCTGCTCTTATTATTTTTAGCTCAACTTCCGCTCATTTGCGAGTCTCAAACGGAGGCTCCTTGTACGGTCCTGACTCAAAATAGGAACCGTGTTCATATAATGAATTATCCTAAGCTTGGCCTCCCACCCTTTTCATCGAGGGGGGACCCTGGTTGAGTGGACTAGTTGTCTGTCGGCGGCGCCGCTAGCTGCCCGTGTTAAGGAAGTTTTCATAACAGAGATCGTTAGCTGGTTAGTTAGCTTAGCCGTATCCTGCTAACACATAGATAACACGCCCTTTTCGCTGCCTGGAAATCCGCTGTGTTGGCCGCTTCTTACGGCGTTAGCTAAACACACAGATACTGTCGCAAATCCTGGTTTATGTGATCATTATTGTGACTCAAGCAGAGTATTTTTTCCAATCCGAATGACAACAATCCCATACCACAGGCTCGTTAACTAGCCGTCTAGTCCACAATGTTATTATAGCCAGTGATGTGGTGGTGAATGAAAAGGTGGCTAAAGTATGTGCTCCAGTCGGCGAACATCATCTGTCAAACTACCACAGATATAAACAAATCGATCATAGTTTCAGTTTACAATCGCAGGAGCATTAGTTAATGTTCTTTCCCTGAGATGATGCTATCCTCAACCACCGTATTTGAGTTTGACACGACTTATAATGATGTATACTTTAAGTTGCTGCAAATTTATCTCATTAACTTCCACCTCTACCACTTTCCTGGTCTTCGACACTGGTGACAGTGTATACCTGAGCATTTCTCATTTCCTCATTAGAGCGCAATGCACATACCCGGAGGCAGTATTAGAGTTGAGCTGAATAGGTCTGGGCTCTGCAAGTCACAAGCACTTTATTTTAATGTACTAATATTGCATTTTCTTTAATCGACTTTATTTTCAAACTTAATACTGCTTTCATCTCTACAGTTCCAGTAAAAGGCTTAAACAGGCTGATTTGTGTATTGCTCTCGCTGGCAATTGTATGAGGGTGGGGAAATGAATAAATGAGTGTGTGTGCATCCTGAGAGCATGTCCTAGCAAGCATGCTCATAAGGAAGTAACCCATTATAAGTAGTCATTATGTGGAATGGCTGGGAACTATCACCTGGCTATGGAATAAGTTACTTATTGCACAGCTCAGAGACAGCTACCTATTGGTTCGTTTTGTTTTGTTCCACATCAGTCTCAGTGAGTCAGAAGTTTATTAGCATGTTGGCAGCATAGAGGCCAGTGGGTGTGGTTCACTTCTTCTCGTCATCACACAGACATCAGCTCTTAGCTACCAGTTTATTTAAAAGGTTTATAAGCGAGGTGATTGCAGGGACCTTGTGATATTTGTGATCTATTGGCTTCACAGTAAATAATGTTTTCAGGCATGTGCCTTTCCACCTGAGGCTGGCCCAGAAAGCTCGGCAACTTTTAGTGCTTTTTGCTGTCAACAGGACACAAAAGTTTTTCATCCATTTACTATGGTGTTTTTCAAAATTCATGAAACACTTTAAGTGTTTGACCAGATACACTTCATCAAATGGTGTGTGCCTACCTGACAAACTGGGTGACAGAGTAGACTGTCAGTAAGAAGCAGTATTTAACTGGTGGCTGGTGTGAATTTCCTGCCCTGAATGTGAATGGTGTGGGGCAGACTAGGCTGCATTTCACATCCACGTATGTTGTGATGTGAAAGGCGCGACATTTCCGTGCAAATACTGTACTGCATTTGCATTTTGTACTTTGACAGCATCTCAGCAGCACATTAGCTCAGAGCCAGTCAGCCATCTGTTCCGGTCCCTTGCTGTGTTTTGTATAGCTCAGAAGAAGATGCCAAGGGAGGAAACAAACTGTTTCAAATACCTGATGCAGTAATGGTGGTTTCCACAATTCACTGGTTATTCTGACTCTTTAATAGGCAACCAAATATAATTTGTAGGTTAAATAAAATTAAACTCGTTGTGGTTGCTGAACTGCTAGTGACTGGTTTGGAGGATAAACTTAGCCACAGCATGACTGCCAGCATTCAAGTAATGATATCAACTTGGTCTACATATATGCAATCATTCTTTTGTTGGGCTCATAGGTCATCATTGTTGTCCCCTTCTTCTCCTTGTTCCTCTTCCTCCTCTTCTTCCCCTTCTCCCTTTTCCTCTTCTTCTCTTCCTCATTATTATTATTGTTATTATTCATAGGGATGGACTGATATATTAGTGGACTATTAGTATTGGTCAAAATCAGCTTTAAAAAACAAAACTGTTATCAGTCCAGTGTTATTTTTTCTGTTGATATTTGGCTGACTGTGAAATCGGCACTTGTATGGCCATTTTGTTTAGCAGTGTGCCACTTAATACTGCTGTTAAATTATCAGCAGTTAAAAAAGAAGAAAACAAAAACAACAGCATTGTTAAACCTGTTTTGCACCTTCTTCTTACAAACAGTTAATGGGCTCAACCACATTCCAGTACTGTTCAAGGTGGTAAAGCCTTCTTATAATATTTGAAAAGATCCATGTCTGTAGATGATGTTTTGGTATGATAAGCATTCCTGGGTGGCAGTTTGTAACAGTAATCACTTCATGAAGTGAACCACCCCTTAAGTAAATTGCATTTTAGGCACTGGTGTTTATGCTGGTTTAGGGTCATGGTCAGTACATTTGCTAGTGTTTTATAATATTGTTTGTGGTATCATTTCAAAAAATATCTTCTTAGCCTTCATTCATGTCCAGTTGTGATTTTTTTTTGTGGCAAATTCAAGTGTTTCTTACTCTTGAACTAACATTTGGGCTACCCCCTTTCACTTGGAGCATGAAACGTGGGAACTTGGCTTGGGTCTTGGAGTTGTAGCATTTATTCACTGACAAATAGCCTAAACTGTACACACATTGCTCTGCTATGTTCACAGCTGTACTGCTAACTTCATACTTTCTGCTCTGGTTGCCTGTCTCACCGTCTCTGTTCCTCTGTCTCTCAACTGCACACACACGACACATACAAGCTACGCACAAAACGGCCAGCCAATCCTCAATAGCCAGTATATTCATCTAATCCACCAAGTAAATTTTTCCACCTTGAGTGGTACCAAGAAGTGAAATTTTGGGCTCTGGACTAAAAAAATCATATAGATAATAGTATTGACCATTACAGGTGTATGGACCTCAAAAAAATATCTGTGCATTCCTAATTACTGTTTATTGAAACTAAGAAGAGCAGGTAGACACAGTTTGGAAGACTGCGTCATCAGAGTGTGTCACAGTCTGGCCATTAGTGCTTAATGCCAAGCCTCCATTTTTGTCATATACACCCTATCCTTGTCCCAGAGGAATAGAAGTTATGTGTTTGAGAGCATCAGTGTCACGCTGTAATTCCAGAAAAAGACTTGAAAGCTCCTTGATTGGGAATTGGTAAACGAACAATCTTTTCCATTCATAAATTATTGAACAGCAAGAAGAGTCTTGTCTCTGCCACGGATGCCATTCTTGTGACCTTTTGGCAGAGGCCTGCCAGCCTCCTGGTTACGGCAGAGTAGCCAGACATGGGTATTATTGGAGACTGTCTTCACGCACTCTGTTTGCTGTAGGTTTAAAAATCTTGTATCTGGGACTTCCTGTGTAGTTCAGCACTGTGGCAGGAAACTTCATGTTTTTGTCCATGGGAAACCCATATTTCACCGACCACTTTGATTATTTTACCATCCAACTGTGTTGTTACATTTGAGCAAGACCTGCACATAATGGTTGGGTTCAGGGCAAAGTGGCTGCCAGTAGCCAAACTCTTTATCTACAGCCTAAATTTAAAACCACTTGGCTGGTGGCACTTTCCCCACCCTGTTTAGCACTCTCTTGCACCTCTCCACTGAGTACATAGTTGTTTTCTCTAGCCATTTGAGGTTGGAATATGTCACAATCTAATGTCTCTAAAGGAGTCTGAGAGTCTGTGCTAAGGTTCCTGTTTTAGACCTCTCTGGTAGAAATGTGAGGGCCGGTTTGGTGAGAAGATTTAAACTCATGAAAAGGATTTTAGTCTAGAGGGGAAGTAGTGTGTTACATTTTTAGTCATAGTTCTCCCCAAGGTTCACTGACATGTGGTGCTGAGGCACTGTTCCTAATATCCACTTACACTTAATGTTGATTTGATCAGTTGTAGATTGGTTGATTGGAAAATTCAGCAGAGTAGTGCAGCAACAGTATACCTTAGATGATTTGGTGTGTGGTTTGTTGGCGGGTAACTGCTTTGTCTACAGATGCAGTGACTTTGTTAAAGGTTAAGTGCACTGTTTTTCAAAACTTAGATTAGATTGCTTGTGGTTAAATTTCTGACTGCTTGGGGAAACCTGAATGACTTACAATACCTGGACTGCGCATGGTGACTTTTTGCATGGTTTGCAATAGTTAATGGATGGTCAGACAAATCACAGCACATGCAGGATTCTGAAGCCACTTGACTCAGTCAATTGTACTACATTTTGTTTATCAATAAACTTTGTGGCTTCATTCAGATGTCTCCCCATTTTTGAGTTTGTTGAGCTGAAAGTATTAGATGTGAGTGTATTTTGTGTGCTTTCAAGCTGTGTAGGGTACTTGGTAAAACCCATGGCTGTCATAGGATATCAGGTGGTGATGTGGCCTTGTCTTGCTCTCAGCTTGAAGCTGTTTTGTGTGAACCAGCCATACGCACCCTTTCCATACCACCCACACTTCTAGTCACTGTTGGCTGTACAGTTGTGAGGCGCCTATGAATGCAATAAATGCTTTTTGCACAGCCATGTCCCTTATTTGAGGTCCTTGTGTCCTTGTCCCATGCACATCAATATGTACTGTCTTGCATTGTAAGATGTAACATTTTTCTTGACTGATATGACCAAGACAAATTTCTGTTTCTCCTTTTTCCCCACGATTTGTTTCTGTATTTAGAGCACTTGTCAGTGAAACTGATTCTGATTATTGCCTGTGGCAGCATTGGAACTTTGTATTCAGATGCCATTTCATGGTTAACTACAATTAATTGTTACAGTGAACCTTGCAGCGACATGTAGGAATTGTTTGCGTTAGCACATATATCGTATGGAGATTGTAATTTGCAGTTACAGACATTCCTCTTTGCTTTTGATGTTGTGACTGTGGTTGTTAAAAAGGCCATGAAAGATGTCTCTGCTTTAACAGTCTGTCAGTAAGAGCTAGTTGTTGCCCCATTAAAAACAATGGCACAGCCTGAGTAAACAAAAGTAGCATATAAAAAGTACAAAATTTGTGTGGCATTTTGTGTTTGCAGTCATGAATGAATGTCTGTGAAATGTAGTCTCGCAGTGAGTGGAGCATTGCACTAACATAGCCAGAGTCAGGAAAATGTATTTTCACTACAGCTCATTGGGGTGCAGTATAGCACTAATGTTGTTGGGGGTTAGGGGTTTGATTCCCACTGAGACCACTCATGTTGAAACGTGTTTAAAAACGTATGTTTTTTTTGAAAAAAAAAAAAAAAAAATCACAAAATGGTATAGTTTGGCAAGACATTCAGGCTACACCACTGACTGGTTCTGTCCATAGATTAGAAGACAAGACAAATGTCTTTTTATGACTGAAAAGAAAGATTAAATAATGTAGACCAAACATTTATAAGCTATGGTTTCAAAATGTTTTCAAACCAGGGACACCAAAATAGATGCACTTTGGACCATAGAACCTTGTTTGATAAAGGTGTTATCCACACTTATCCACCAGAAGAGCATTTGCATCGTAGTAGTTGGGGAGATAAAAGTGGACACTGAAGCCTTCATAGATTCTTTAAAGTGTACAGTGCTAACCCCATGGCTTTGGAAAATCACAACACATTTAATTTGTGTGATCTCACAGCAAAATTTTCAAAAACTGGGGAAAAAAATCTTATTTTATTAGTTTGTAAGATTTTGGTTATACTTCTTGACTTGGATGTTGCACAATGGTAAACACTCAAATAATCATAAGGCCTCACACGACACACCTCAGTCAAGTCCAACTATCTCTGCCCTCTGCTCCATTGAAGGCTGAACAGTGAATGAGGAAATGTTCTGCCAGAAAGTACATGATGCTGTTTGCCCAAAACACTTTGTGGAATTCATAGAGTCAAATGACACGGTAAATTCCCAAAATTCCTACATGGACCTTGGTTGTTAAAAACTATCTGCATGACCTACAGTCTTTGGATCAAGATGTTATACGCGTCAAATGTTGTTTTAGGGTTAACTGTCACTTAAAAGATTCTCTTGTAGTGCTAAGCTCTAGTCAGTGGAGTTTGGAAGACCCTGAAGAACCCCCTGGGTTTCCCTGGAGTCCCGCTTGGGAACTGCTGTCTTAGGCCACAGGGCCAACTTTGCTGAATGCTGAAATGTAGCTAAGAATGAAGTGAAGAATGCAAGGCCAGATGATCGCTGTCTGTACTTGCCTGCTGCTTTGTCAGAGATCTGGAGATGAGTGATGAACACTATGTCCTTTTCAGTCAAAAAACCCACGCATCTACACTCTTGTGGGGCTCAAACTTCTGCTTCATTTTAGTGTACCTTAGAGCTGGTTATTCACTCCTTTATGCTTCTAGCTAGACGACAAAACATGTTTTGTCTAGAGGCTGCAGTTGTAAACACCAAACTTTACACGATTCCAAGTAATTATGGACGGATTTTGATGGATGGAATTTGATCATTCAAATCACTTTACAGATGCTGTATTTCAAACTGGACTGTTTAGACCCTTTAGGATTTTACAGAGCTGAAAACAACAACATTAACAGACCAGGAAGGAATAACATTTTAGATCAGGTAAACATTGCCATTTAGTAATAGAAGGACATAGGAAAGTCATGGAATTTAACAACAGGGTTATGGCGAGGGCTGTGCAGACAGTAACTACAAGGGATTTAGACTGAAATAGAATAGAGCACAACAGTTTGCTACCCTAGTTGACCCAGGAGCTTCTTTAAATGCCTAGTGTTGATGTGACAAGACCAGTGGATTTACACTGTGCTCCAGGTGTTGGTGTACTGTAAGTCATAATGCAAGGCAGTGATATTCCATACACTGCATAGCAGGTTGCTCAGGGTAAAATGACACTCTCCTGAACAGGCATGTTGTAAGGGCAAGACTGAAAGTGACAGATGAACAAATCTGAGGTTGGAAAGTTAGCATCACTGAGGCTCAGCATCTCAGTGGCAGAATATTCTGGCAGTGAAAGAGTGTGAAAGTTTCACCCTTACTATACTCAAGGTGTCTGGCATGTGTGTTTTATGTCTTTGTGAGGGATATATGGAGAAATAATGAGGATATATGGGGAACAGGGGGCCTAGAGGTTGCTAGGGATGGGAAGGAAAATCGATTCAGTCACAAATAGTGATTTCTATTTTTATTGCTATGATGACCCTGCGTTGATATTTGTTCTTATTTTGGACTTTTTTTTTCACACTGGAAAAAAATCCAACTTAGAATGCACACGATCATTGTTTTTCAAAATCACACAATATTGTAATATTGCATCACAAGACGTATCGAATTGGTGTCATATTGCATCGAGAATCCCTTCTGAATCCCATCCCTACAGGTTACAGAATGCTTTTGAATGGACTGTATAAATCCCTGCATCACTCCTCCCACAAGACATGACTATCAAAGTGTGTTTAAGGAAAGCACTGCCCACCAGCCAAGGACAAAATCCAGGAGAGGGGGGAGGGAATTTTAGATTTACCCAGGTTAGTGTGGATATATCCTGATGATGCACTGAGTGGTTCCCAGGTGGGAATGTCTCAACCTGTATAAATGTGAAGCAGGGTGGTGCTGCAAAAAGGCTTGGCGCTCCTGAAAGTACTATAGTTACACAGTGGATTGCATGATTTGTGCTGATATATGAAAAAACCTTACATAGAACTACACACCTCTGCTGCTCAGAGTACTTTTCTCTTAAATGCCAGATTGTGGCCATTATTTATCCAATATAATCTTGAGCAGACCTGCCACCACATCCTTGTTTTGTCTAGCAGAGGAACATTTCTAGTTCTCCAAACTCCTCTCTCTGTCTCCAGGCCATGGGGTTATTACCGATGTATAATTGCCCCCACCCCCAGGATTCACCAACAATAAGTCTCTGCACTGCTTTTAAACCTGGCAGCGTTTGTACTGTGGCATCTCCAGGCACCAAGGCCCTCTTTGTCCTGACTACTCAGGATATTGATAGGGAGGCATGCCAGCAGAGAGGATCTTGGAGATGGTGTAGCCTAAAAATGCCTGCAGGCCAGAGTATTGCCACGTTTTCTTCCTCTTACATTTTTTTTTCATGTATCTGTAATGGTCTGATAAGGTGATTATGATGCCAGGATTAGGGTTAGTGTTTTTATGAACATCAGTGGCTGTCGTTTGGGATAAATCTTGCTCCCAAAGAGGGTGTTGGGTGGGTTAGGTTCATATTGGGATGCTTTGGTGTGCGTGTGTGTGTGTGTGTGTGTGTGTGTGTTGGAGGGGGGTGATATGGTGATGAATATACAGTGACTAAGTTGAATGAAGAGGGGCCAGCTGGTGTCTAGGCCAAGAGAGCACAAAGACGCAAGGATCACACACCACAGGGAGCTCTTTATGTCTCACATTTTCTAGAGCCTGACCGATACTGGATTTTTGGGGCTGATACTGATGTTGGGGAATAAAAGAAATTGTCTGATATGTACATAAACATGCACAAACATACTTTTTTTTTTGCAACGATCTGTCAAATATTTAGAGTTTAAAATAATACAGACAATTTAATAATTATAAATAGCTATGAATTAAAAAACGCACATAGATATAACAAAATCTATCTCTGTCTATACCAAATTTTAATCAAGGAAAAGGATCAAATATTAATTTTTTGATTATCCCAAGCATTTTTAAATTAGCCTATGTTCTGTTAAAAAAAAAAAGTTTTCATATCTCTGCATATTGGACAACATTTACACCAATACTAGTATATCTGTGATAGGCCAGAATTGGCCGATAAAATCAGCCAACTAATATATCGGTTGGGCTCTAATGTTTTGTTTTATGTCTCATGTCCTCTTTGTTGGTGTCTGTCAGTTAGCTTCAATATTATTATTCCAGCTCCTTGGTTTGCACATGCCTACGTGCCAGCCCCCCCATAACCCCCCGGCCCCTCCCCTCAAGAATCCTCTTGCAGATTAGGGAATAGGCTGTGTTGCATGAGCAGAGTGAAAGCAAAATAGCAGATGAAAAAGCCCTTGTTTGGAGATGAAGAACAGCTCTGTCCAAGATGATGACGATGATGATTGTGACTGTCACATTTAGATAAACACACCAGCTTCCACCAGCCTCTCTGCTTCGTCTCTGTTCCTGTGAATTGACCAAGTCCTTCTGTTCCCCCCCTGTTCTGGACTGTCTCTGTCTCTCTGCCACACGACAGGCCCGCACAATTCAACAGAAAAGTGCAACTATCTTAACTGTGGGCTTTAAATCAAAAGAGACTGCATTTTTTTCCTCTTAGTGGGAAAACTTGTTTCAGACTGACAAGATATTTGAACCCCACAGGAGGTTCCTGAACAAAGTCACGTGGTGTTGTGGAGAACCTCGGGCCTTAAAATCAAGTGGCACAGTAGGGATCTCTCATTGTATTCATGCTCAGTAATTCCCAAACATCAGGCTATTTTCATATTGAAATATTCATCAGAAATATCTCTCTTTTCTATAGCCCTGCTACACAGCTGAGCATTACTAGTTTGGTGCAGACTGAACCAGAACCAGCACAGTTAGTTTCTCTCATCAGACTCAGTTTAGTCACCAAGTATGATCTAACATGTACAGGGAGGTATTGTCAAATCAGATATTATAATATCTTTGATTCAGTCAAAGATATTACCTTGATATCGATTTTGCAACATTATTGTAGAGATTATTATTGGTGCATGCATAAGATATTTGCACACAAGAAATTTTTAGTAAATAGTGTCCTAATCATTAATAATGTGGATATGATGACCAAGCAGGTAGTGACAAATAACATAACAGCAAGAACATCATTCACTCTGCTCATCATTTTACCGTAATGCAGTCTTTAAAAACAGGAAAAGACAGCACTTATTGCCATGTCAAAATATAATTTTGTCCAAAATCCCATACAATATGTCTAACCACATTATTAATATAATATTGATATATATGCCGGCCCTAGTATGGACATGGGTTGCATTGTGAACTAGTGGTTAAGAAACAGTCTCAAAGCCAAGCCATCACAGGTTCAGTCACAACAACAGTGCTTGTACTCAGCATCTGTGTGCCTTAGCCTCATGATTTTTATTATTAGTGGTGATGGTAACAATTGTATGGGAACAATTGGTCTGAATCTTTGTGAAAAATGTTTTGGGGCCAATCCAGAATGTCCCTGCTGGCCTCTATTATTGTTAATAGGCACTAGCGAAGTCAAACTATATGGGGAGTTTTATTTGACAGGGTCCCAGCAGTGAGTGCTGGGAGCTGGTTAATAAAATTCCCTGCAGAGCCTCTTTGCCTCAGGCTCGGCCCTGCACAGTGGCAGCCCAATACTCCAAGCTAAACTGAAGTCTCAAAGCTCAGTGTCCCAGCAGTAACATGACTCACAGTGGGACAAAGACCCAACTTACTCACTGTCACTGTTACTTTTTATAAATGCATTAAGTTCAGTTTCCTCCTTATCCATAAAAGCATATCACCCGACGTTCACACCCTGTCAGTATAAATTTAACAGATAATGGGGTCACCACTGTGACTTTCAAACCATGATGGGTGAGGAAGCTTTCACATAGTGTGAGTTTCTCAGTGGTAAAAACCTGTCTAAATTTGTAAGTTTCTTATAAAAAAAAATAACATGCTCCTGAGATGCAGTGTCACTTAAAAACTATAGATTTGTCAATGCGATACTACAGAAAAATGTAGAAATTTCCCAGCACTGATTCTGCAATGTTTTTTTGAACAGCTAGTCCCATCTGAATGAACATACATTCACAGCACAGTGGGGGAAGACAGTACTCCCAACAGAGGGAGTAATTTTATTTTTTAAAACATTCTCTTCAGAACTATTGTTCCAAGTTACATTAATAAAAGTTTGTGAAGGTTCTCAGGAGAGTACTTTAGCAACTGCAAACACAGATCAAAAGACTGCAGCAGTAAGCTGGTAAACTAGTGCACGAGGCAGGCCACTTCCCCATGTGGTATTCACCACACCGCAAATCTATGTTAGACTGTCTCACTGTTTTATCTGGGTATTTCATAGGCAGCATGATGTATTGGAAATTGGACAGAGTTTTCATATTTTTGCAAAGCTTGTTGCTATTCATGAAGTGGCAGCCGCTCCCCTTGGGGATGGCCGCTTCCTCTGTTGTCAGGCTCGCCATTTACATTTTACATTTACATTTTAGACATTTGTGCCTAAAATGTTACTTTTCTGATGCCTGAAGTGAAACTCTTCTGACGTGCACTCCCTACACAGTTGGGTCAGCCATAGAACAAATTGGAGCTCATAGGGATTCAGTGTTTTGCTGTAGTGGTGTTTTTAACGTGGGGTCCAGGGTCCTCCAGGGGTCCTCAGTGAAATCAGGAATAGCTTGATTTTATTATTCTCATAATTTTCTAATTTAAAAAAAAATCATATGGACATGACATGGATAAATGCATATCTTCAAAACGATATATCATGATACAGTGTGTTTTCAATAATGATCTATACAAAATAACCATGAGTCACAATCACTTTTGCATAATTCTGTGAACTAAATACAAATAAAAGGCACTTTCATTTTTTTACTCCTTTTATTTGGAGGTGACATTGAACAGAACTGTGGTTTGCTTTTGCGTTCCACACTTAACTTCCATGTTGCTTGCATCTTACAGATCTCCTTATACTTCCTCGTTAAGTTTCAGAGGATGTTTCTTGCGTGTAGTCTGACATTGGCACTGGTCTGTGGCATATTTTGGACCGTACCGATTTCTGGTCGCTGTCAGATTGTTTATATACAAACAACATTCAAACAACATGAGCACACCTGGTTTTAGGTACATGTTCCTTGTCTTGGTTGCATTGAGGTCTGGTCTGTGTCAGAGTGTAGCAGGGAGTTTGTTTCTGTGTCACGCTCCTCCATGTTTGTTTGTTATTCGAGCCTACATGTAGTAGGCCTAATGGTGCATTCAAGACAGCTATGTGCTTTCCTTCCTCAGGGCGGGTGCCGGTAATATTTTATTGTCAAAAGATCAACAAGACCAACTCAAAATGGCAGTTTCACATGAAAAATATTTTTATAACTAAGAGATTTACTGAAAAAAAAGCCAACAATTTTTTTTAGATGGATAGATTATCAAATATAATAAGTTAGAAGCCAGTGTGTGAGCAGGCAGGGGGTGGGCGGGGACTATATGCATATTCACAGATCCCACATACTTGATGAGTGCAAGATTTTTAATTTTATGTTTAAGCCGTTTTAAGGGATTAAGGGATGTTTTTCATGTAAAAAATGGTTGGGGTTTAGGGGTTTAATAAATGGCTGAAGGGGGACTTTAAAACATAAGAGATTATGTTACCATTATGTACAATACATGCAAATTTAAGAATTAACACAAGCCAGAATATCTCAAAGTGGTGGTCTGGGGCTTAATAGGAGTCAGCTTGGGGGTCCAGACCCTGGAAAAATTTCAAAACCCCTGTGCAAAGAACAAAACAAAAGCAGGATAGATGCTTGCTGTCACTGCAGGTTGGAACTGATTTCTGCTGTTTCAGAATGGTCTTTCTACTAACGCCCTGATGGCCATTTATAGCCAAAAGCAGAGCATCCTGCAATGACTACAACAGTAGAAAAAGTTTTAGATACCAGCCTTACAATCAGCTATTAGTTAAGGGGCAAGAGGTCAAAGGTGAAATGCCCCGACCATAGATACACCATAAAAGCTTGTGAATGATCATGTCTGATGGAAAAAGGACAGAAAACTTGGGGAAGGGATAAAAAAAAAAATCAGCTTGTTTTCCACTGCTGCATCTTCAAATGAGGATGTGGGCAGGTTGTTTCCCTGCATTATAGGAACTGGTATGAGGTACTTACAAAAAGGACTTGTTACCCATTTTTTCCACAGCTTTTAACAGTCAAGGCTGAAATGAATGCCCTTAGTATCTCAGAAAAGCTTTCCTTTGCTTATACTCTTGCTTTTTTTCTAATGGAGTATCACTCTGCTCTACTTTCTGTGAGGGGAGATTCATTTTAAACCTCATCTCACACCACCAACCTCACCTCTTCTGCCCTCCATACGCCTAAAACAGTTAGCATGAGTTTGCTGGCAGATTTGGTTGTAATGCCATCCCTGTCCATTCCTAACCAGCCTTTATCGATCTCTCCCTCCCTGCTGTATGGGCTTTAAAGTTAATCGGATTTATTGAAATGCATGTTTTTACAGTTTTTCACTAAGGGTTTTGGTTTTGTAATGTTGCATATTGGATTGAAGCTGCTGATGTTTACTGATGTTGCATTTGCCCCCTTGAAAACCTGTTACACTGACTTTAAACTGACACAGTAATGATACAGTGGTACTCCGGATGAATCTAGTAGTACCTCTGCTAATGCATACGTTTGCATACTGGAATCCAGTCAAACTATCTCATTAGAATCAGTTCAAATTGAGAGCTCCCCATTGACATCAAGTGTAGCATAAATCAGTTTTCTAATAAATATCTTATTGATACAGTTCTCGAATATCCATTATTTCAGGTATAATAAATGGCCAATAAAAATGCTAAAATATGTTTTCAGTAAATAGACAATATCTGCACAATACACTGGCAAAACAGTTGTATTAGTATAACCCTAGTTATTTTTCACTGAAAATGTCAATTGAGATTGGTAATAGTCAATATCTTAATGCAAGGTGCAAACGCAATAAGATAATTTTCTTCCTCATCACACTGATAAACATGAGTCAAATAAGAGGTGCCCATGCCACAAAATCACAACTCATCAGAATTTTTACCCTAAGAATTGATTAAAATCCTAAACATCACCTTCAAACTTCACTTCTTGTGGCTCCTTTAACCTCGCTGAAGACCTTGCACCTTCTATCCTTACTCTTAACAATTTCTTGGATTTGACATATAGAATATCAAGATAGAAAATCAAGATTGATCTTTAGAATTTGTGTTTTGGCCTGGAAATGTAAGCAGTCTTCCAGGCTTTGGGTTTGGCTTCAGTCACTGTCTGATCCTGGAACGACATGGTACTGGGACATTAGTGGCCCTAATGGGACTTGAACTCCTAACTCTGGGAGTGTCACTGCCTTTTTTGCCCATTTAGCTGCTAATATTAACCATTCAGGGCAGGACACCCAACCACAGATCAGCATAATGTTATGTCAGTATTTCCAGCAGACAGAACAACCAGCACCCAGCAGTAATTACAGGTTGTGCTGCTAAAGTTAAAGTCTATCCATACACTTTATTGAAATGAAGGCTGGGCATAGACAGTTGAATATGGTGTCAGATGTTTGAACTAATTGAGGTGTGCTTGAGTTATCTTGTCAGCCTCATAAAGTGAAGCGCTCTCTGGTTTTTTAACACTTTCAATGAATTTAACTGCTTATTGATTAAGCTGTGTTCTAAATAAGAGACAGCTGAACGGTTTGGCAGATGGGCAACAGCTAAGGCTGTAGTGGCTGTTTATTTCTGAATTAAGTCAGTTCAATTAAAAGGAAAGGCAGGACTCCCAGCCTTGATGAAGACATACCCCAGACATCACCAGGGTTTTTTTTTTGTTTTGTTTTGTTTTTAAACCATCAAGGTCTAATTGCATTCAGCACTAAAGCAGCATTATTTATTTATTTTTTCATTTTTGATGTAATCCCAGGAATGTGTCAGGGCTGCTGATGAAGACAGTGACTTTCATTTAGTCTTTGTTGTTATTTTTGGAGGGTTTGTGTCAAACCTCAGATGTCTGGAGCGTCTTAGAGATGCTGTCTCTTCATGGAAAGTCTGTTTACACTGCTGTCCAGTGTAATGAGGGACACCCAATGCAAATGGCTTCTCCCAGAAGCATTTCAACTCTCCACACACACAGGCATACACAGACACAGACAGACACACTTATTTTTCAAGATCTGCTCAACAAGAAGTGTGTGATGAGTGCTCACACAAATGCACACACCAACATTGTGTTGTGCATTTCACATCATGAAACATACAGTAAGTGGGTCATGATCTCATGACAGAGGCTTATGCGTGCACACAAACTTTCAAATCAGCATCACACACACACACACACACACACACACACACACACATGCGCGCATGCACACACATACACACATCCTTCCTTGAATTCTTTTTTTCCCCTCAACATTGCTCATTAATGAGAATCAATCTGCAGCTCAGTGCTGAGCCGCCAGAGCACTTGTATACACACACCACTAATAAGGGCCCGGGGGAAAACACACACACACACATACACACACACACACACACTCAGATACACACATGCGGACTGAGACAGGAACTTGAACACCTTCCCTGTTCTACCGGCTTGCAAGACCGGGGGGAACCTGGCCGAGCCTCTGCACCCTGGCAGGAAGAGCGAGGTAGCGAGAGAGACGACCAGAGTCTTCAGCACATTTTCATGTCCTTATATGGTCGTGAGCCACGCAGGGGAGGGAGGGGCCGTCGTTTTGCTGTCAGTTTGACATGTGACCTGGAAACAGGAAGTGTGCTGGTGCAGCAGCAGAAGAGGAGGGGAAAGAGGGTGGGGGGGCTCAGATGTAGTGTAGACACAGAAAACTGCTGCTCATAATGAAGGAGGGAAGTCAAGTGCAATGTAACTGCCCCCACGTCTTTCATCAGTGACACAGTAACATTACACCCTCTGTTGGCCAAAACATGTACACTCTGCATTTTAGGCATTAAGCTGATGCTGAATGACAAGAAGTGCATCACTGGGCACTAAAGCTGAATGATATGGTTAAAAAAAATCATATTGTGATTCATTTTACAGATATTGCGATATGGTTCATGATTTTAGTATGACGGAGTGTTAGTTTTTGCATTATTATTCCAATTTTCATTGAAAAAGCTATTAAAATGATGATTTTGTAGTTTTTGCCATTACCTGTACCAATTAAATATATTTTTTTACATCTGGAAAATACAGTTTATAGGCCAGGACACCTCTGTAGCACCATAATATTTTATTTACAACAGTGTGTTGTCACATGGTTTACCTTTATCAAAAAATTGCAGCTCCTGTGATTTGGATATTTCACTTGGCCATATGGTGGTTTTAGTAATATTTTGATTAATTTTTCAGCCCTATTGAGCACCCTTTTTTGCAGACTTCAAAAGGAGTCAGAATATAGGTACAGTGTAATTTGAATCAGCTTTAGTTAACATTACACAGCAACCTGTGTAGATATGGCAAGACAGGAAGTGGGCTCCTATTACAGCACACAATACACACTCAACACTTGAATAATTTGTTCCTCCCAGCTGCTGTAAGTTTTTATTATGTGTGTTAGTCAAGGGCACCTCCACATCACTTATACACTTAATAAGTTTAGACCCCCTATCTGTTTTTATGCTTTTTATTTTGTATTTTAGTGTTGTTGTTGTTTCTTTTTAGTGTAATTTTTTTTATCTCTTATATAATGTTTATAGTTTTTAATGTCTGTAGGTCGTCATTGCTCTGTAGTCCACAAGGGTGTTTAAAAGGAGGCAGGCAGACAGCCATCATTCGGAAATATTGTTCTCCTTTGGACATGTGATTGGTGGGTAAAAAGACAATGAAAGTGGTTGGATTTTAGGAGGCAAATGTGCGACTTAAAGACAAGAGAAGGTTCGCATGCACTGTACCTACCTAGCTGTGTGGTAGAACGAGTCACTGATGCAGCTGAACAATTTATGCAAGCTTGTTGGAAAATTGTCTGAGTGATTAATGCTCTGTATTCATTACAACTTCCCAATAATTGTTTGAGAACGACCGATACTGGATTTTAAAGGAGTAAAAAACTTTGATTAAGGATTAAGGACTGGCCAGTATTATTTTTTATGCACAACGTACTAGCCAATATATTGGTCAGGCTCTTAATTATTAAAGTTTAAGTGAAAAAAAAAACTTGACATCCCAGCAGTGCCAGACAGCAACTCCTGACAAAAACTTACAAAAGTGAAATGCTGCCAATCCTGCCAAAGCTCTGTGAGCAGCCTGACACTTCCTCTTTTAATCATGCAGTGCTGTATATGCATTGCCAATACAGCAACCCAAACCTCTGGTCATGTCCACACTAATCTGAAGTCTGAGAACATATCTTTGTTTCTCCATTTTCCCCTTCTTTCCCACTCAAAAAAAAAAAAAAGTTTTCATCCACAGAAAACCCAATGCATGCATACTAAGACCACTGCCTTAGTATGGATGCATTGGGGTTTCGTGATGTGTGACATAATGTAAGATAGTCATGTGATCCTGACTGGAACCAAAAATGCATGCAAAGTAATGTGTTGCTGTGTGCATACCAATTAAAGAAATTAGCGTTAAGTGATTTCTGTTTCTTGGTGTGGATGGCCAACGTTTTGAAAACTTTGTGAAAACTCTAGTGTGGATGGAAAATAATTTCACACAAAAACATTGTTTTCATATTTCCCCAGATTAGTGTGACCTTGGTGTGTTTGCTGGTAATGTGTGTGACATTGGAGCTGAGCCTCCCTCTACTGAGCATCAGCTAGACACCTGGGATGTAAAGTTTACGTTGAGCTGGAGTCTTCTGTTTTGGAGGAGAGTGTGACATAGATTCATTAAGGTGGTTGTGTTTCTGACTTGCACCTCTAGGCTCACCTTGTCCTACTTTGTCTAAAACACCTGTGTCCTTGTCCTGTTTGCAGGTACGCATAGCAGCTAACTTTGTCATCCACGCCCCGCCGGGAGAGTTCAACGAAGTTTTCAATGGTGAGTGTTTCTGTGTTTGTGTCTGTGTGTCTGTCTATGGTAGAGCTGCTCGATGTCGGCAAAAATAAATCATCAGCATGTTTGGAAGCTGCTGTCGTTTTTCAACACTCTGTCACCTAGGAAAAAAAAAATGTTTACAAGAGAATAAAATACCGGTGCTAAATATTTGTTTCTTTTGAACTAGATAAAATTATCTCTGGCTTTTCGTGACCAGATATGAACTCAGAGGGTTCCTCTACTACAACAGAATGGCTTGTTTTGGATGTTCATTTAATTTTGACATTTTTTTCTGAATGAATTGTGTTTAGCTGTGTTTAGCTGTCAGACACTGACCACGTTTACATGCACACCATATTCCTGTATTATTCGGAATATCCTCAATATTCCGGTTGTGCACGTGTCATGTAAACACGCACCAAACCTGATTAAAGTCATATTCCGGTTGGAGAGAATTCCGAATCAGACCCCTGGCACATGCCTGTTTTAACCAGAATATTGTGCCATGTAAACACCTTAATTGGAAAATGCCCCATACCGGAATATTCAGTTATGTCAGCACATGCTCTACTCGCAAGGAATCCTGGGGCGTCTTTGTTGTTATGGTTACTGCGAACAGCATGGTGAAAAGCAGCAAGAGCCAGCATTTTTGGAGTGAGGAGGAGACTGCAGTCTGCCTTCAGCTAATGAAAGACTTAAATATCATGGAGTACATTGATGGGAGAAAACACAGAAATAAAAAAAAAAAAAAAAATCTTCTTCTTCTGTATTTCCGGCAGACCAGACGCCTATAGGCGTATTGCTGCCCCCCGCAGGTTGAGTGTTGCATTAAATAAGAGCGTGGAACACACCGAAACACAGGAATATGCCAAGTAACATGTAAATGGAGCTGCAGCGCATATAAACACCTTATTAGGAATATTACCTTAACCAGAATATTGACCTGAATAGGAATATGGTGTGCATGTAAATGAGCTCACTGTCAATCCATGGATAATAATCCATAATAGTGTTAAGAACCACCATGAGCTTCTTTCTGTGGTGCAGCAACTGTGTGGGACACACTTCACTTCAGAGAGCAGTCATTTTCATTTCGGGCCTATGTTGATATTTTGTTTTAAAGCTGATATCGGCTGATACTGATGACATTACGATATTACCATGCATCTGTACAATCATGGTCATTTTCAAACATAACATTTTAACACCTTGGTTATATTGAGGTAGTGTGCGCTTCATGCTGGAATGGAAAGGTGGCCCTTTGAAAACCATTTTGTTTGTTACTGACTTTTAGGAAATCCCTCTTTTAACTGGGTTTACCATCCCTTTAAAAAGATTTGAAGCACTTTAAAGCAGGCTTTAAAGCAAAACTGAAAAGCAGTATTAACAGACCAGGATGGACTAACAGGATTAGGTCATTGAAACACTGATTCAGTTATGCAAAGTCATTGAAGTTTACATCACAGGAGTTTTGTTGCAGGCTTTGTGTACATGTACTGCATTGTTTTCTTGCACTAAGTTGCACATTAGAAAAAAATGTAATTATTTTCTAATTACATGAATCATGAAAATCAGCATCACTGCTTTTCTTCTGCGTACTGAAATGCACTGAAATGTTTTGGAGAAGCGTTGAACATGAGCTGTTCAAATCGCTGTGGCACTTCAGCAAGCAAAATGAGCCTGTGATCTTTTGGCAAAATGGTAGCTCAGCCAGTAGCCTCCAACACAAGTGCTGACACCATGCTGTCAGAGTAGTGTCCCTTGTTTGTGTGTGTGTAAGTGTGTGTTTGTGTTTTGGCAGAGTTAAAGCGTCCCCCTGCCTTGATAAATGTCGTCACCTCGGAGGAGTGCCAGGGGGCTGTCTGTCTTCCTCTTATCACAGCCTGACAGCCCCCCTCTCTCCGCTGTCTCTCTCTCTCTCTCTCTCTCTCTCTCTCTCTCCCTCTCTCTCTCTCTCTCTCTCTCTCAGCCCCCCTATCCACCTTGTCCCCTCTCATCTCTGTGTGATTTTACAGCCTCTTTTCCACTGAGCTAATTCACCATGTCTGCTTCACTCCCCTGGTATGACTGCTGCACTGATTGACCTGGGGCAGTTGTGTGTGTGTGTGTGTGTGTGTGTGGGTGTGCGTGTGTCACCCTTCCTCTTCTCTTCTCACCTCCTTTTTGTTCCCTGCTGTTTTCCCTTCATCCCTCAGCCTCCCATTTTCTTCTCTCCTCCTTTCCTGCTTCCCTCTCTTCTCCTGCCCCACTTTTGCCTCTGCGCCTCGTTTACATTTCTCTCATCCTCTCCTCCCATTTTTCTCCTCTCTTCGCTTCACTCTCCTGCCCTCTCTTTCCCCCTCTCCTCCTCTCCTCCTTTCCTCTACTCTTCCCATTTTTTCTACTACTTTCCTATCCTCCCCTCTTGTCTCCTCTCCTTTTAATTGCACCCTCTTCTGTTGTTTTCCTCTCCTAACATATCTGTGTTTTGTCTCCTCAGATGTGCGATTGCTGCTCAACAATGACAATCTTCTCAGGGAAGGTGCAGCGCAGTAAGTCTCCTCTCTTGAGTTGATAAGATTTCCAGATCTCGAAAAGATTTGGGGATTGGTCAAAAGTCTTTTTAAAAGAGAAAAATTGATTTTTGTAGTGACGTGACTATACTTTTTAAGGGAACAGACCATCTGTCCTTAAGATTCACAAGTCCTTAAAATTCTAAAGTCAAAATCACTGTTTGTCGAGTTTGTATTGGTAAAAGATTTGAAGAACTGAAGGTCAGGGCAACGTACAGACTTCCACAAAGAAATTGAATTAACTAGACTTTTGTGTTTGTTCTCTCTCTGAAGTGCATTTGCACAGTACAATGTGGACCAGTTTACCCCGGTGAAAATTGAGGGCTACGAAGAACAGGTGAGTTTGTTGTTCCGCTTCCCCTAAAGGCGTGGCGGTAGCTGAGAGTTTAGAGAAGGATTGCATGAGTCCACACATTTGAGTCTACCACGTGAGCTCTGTGTCATGCTGTCCACTGTTCCTCCTGTCTTTCCTGTCACTCTGCTCCTCAGACTATCTAATCGCTCCATCACACCCGTGCCCAGTTTGTTGCCCTCTTATGGTGGCTCATGCATTTCAGATGACTCATTCAGCAGCATTACAGCACTATAATAAGAAAACTAATACCACTATTAGAGGAAAGTAGGAAATAACAAAAGGTCTTTTTATTTGTACTGAATTTAAATCAGCATCTAGGGAAAAAAGAATTACACTCCAGAGAGCCATGTAGTCATCAGGGATGCAAACAGCACGCCGAAAAGCGCAACTCGCTTTTTTCGTGGCCATTTGGGTGACTTGTGTGAATCGTGCAGATCCGATGAGTTGTTTTTTTTTAAGGGGGGGGGTCAACTTATCGATCACAGAATTGCGGACGGAATCGCGGAATTAGCCAAATAAAACAATCTATTTTTAACGCGGAATTTGACATAATAACAACTGCACCGGCACAGCACTAGCCAAAAAGCAAAGAAACTTTCCAGCTACAGCAGCGCAATGACATAGATTGTCTATCAAAGTGAAGACTTGCTACTCCACGCTATTTTCACTGGCTAACAGCAGCACACTGGCTTAGCTTGTCTATTCAGAGAAGAGGTATCACTTCGGCTTATTTTTCATATTCAATTTGTGTTATCACATGCATACTACTGCTCATTCATTGGTAGTGGAATTGTTAGGTCTGTTTGATAAGTAATTTACATTTTTAAAATAAATAATAATTTAACATATTGTTAAAAAATTAAATTAAAAAATTAAAAAATGTCTGGAGTCACGCTTACTGGTAAACACCCCCCCCCACACCCCCCACCCCGGGAGGTTCGGAAACTTCTCTCTTTTTTGAGGTCTTGCTGTTTGCATCCCTGAGTCATGATATTCATACGGTGCATTTAACCCCAAACACAGACATGGTTAAAAAAAAAAAAATCAGAATTATGAAAATGGCAGTACCTAATAGAAACAGGATAACCAGTGTTGTAAAGGGACACCAGAACACAAGAAGCAGCATTAAACTGCTCTGTAAATAACAAACAAAAAAAACATGGGGATAAGGGGGAGGGGTGGGGTGTGAAATAAAAGATAGAAGAAAGAAGTCACTCTGAATTTGACATAGTACTCTTTATTACTTTTAGTAATTTTTCTCCACTGTTATCTTTCTGCCATGGTAGCAGCCACCTGTTGTGAGTTTCTGAGAGGAGGTAGCACAGTGCTGAATGAAAGTGGCGGTGTGGTTGCTTCACTAATCATTGCACTGTCTTATGTAAAGATGTCATCATGTCCCCATGTTGCCACACCATGGGCTGAAATTCCCTCGTCTGTTACCCAGCAGGCTGTGCTGCATGTTGAGATGGAAGGCACTCAGTGGAAAGTTGAGGCTGACATCTGTGTTCCTCTCTTTGTCTTCCTCCTTCCTTTCACTCTTTTCTTTCTTTGTTTTTCCCTCTCCTGGTGGCATGCTTTTTATTCCCTCTTTGTCACGATTCTCCCCCCTCCTCCCACCGTCCTCCTTTTTATCATTTTCTCAATTTATCTTTTCCTCTTCCTTCTTTCTTTCTTGCTTTTTCCCCTCCTTTTCTACCTCCCGTGTCTTCCTCCTTTTCCTCTTCACCTGCTCAGGTCTTAATCACAGAGCATGGTGACCTTGGAAATGGCAGGGTTCTGGACCCCAAGAACAAGATCTCCTTCAAGTTTGACCACCTGAGGAAGGAGGCCAGCGATCCGCGGCCCCATGACGTCGACAGTTCCCTGGAGGGCTGGAGGAGCGCTGTTGACTCGGCTGTCAGGGCCTACGTCAAGGAGCACTACCCCAACGGGGTTTGCACTGTAAGTCCCATCCAGCCCTCTCCATAACCTCAGTGATGCACCCAACATCACTTAAAGAAGGCCTTAATCTCAAAATGAAAATACTGTCATTTATTACTTTTCCCTGGAGTCAAAACTCACTGAAGCTTTTAATACCATCAAACAAAAATGTAAAAAATCTAGCTCTTCTCTTAACCTTACATTTTAAATGTACAATGTGTTGCTTCTCCCCTCAGATTTACGGGAAAAACATTGATGGACATCAAACCATCATTGTGTGCATCGAGTGCCATCAGTTTCAACCAAAAAACTTCTGGTATGTTTGAGTGGAGGTATTTATACTGCATGCAGTAATTAAGTTTTTTTTTCTTTTTTCTTTTACACCACTGAAAATGGTGATGACTGACGGATTGAGTTTTGTTTGAGGGAGTTTAGAAGCAAAAAGCAGCACAATGTCAGGGTTTTGTTAAGCTGTATCACAGCTTTAAGAATTCCCAAAGGCATGTCAAAGTTAATTTTAAGAAGATTTTTAGTTTCAAATGTCGTTTCATTTGCACAGGACATGACTTCAGTTGGCACTCTGAGAACTTTAGATTGTTGTCCCTCCATAAACACCACTGAGCTTCCCTGATCAGGTTAATCTGATTGGATAAGGAGCACACCAATCCTCTTTGCAGATGGGTTTTATGGAGCTTATGGTATGTTGAATGTCATCATCCCATAGCTCCTGTGTGTGACCGCCACTGTTGTCACCTTGAATAGCACGGCTATTTCAGTTAGCTCAGGGTCAGTTCAGACTATGACATTAAAATTGACATGTTTGTTTTGATTGCATTTCACTTGACTGACTGGGTTTAATTTGAGCTAATAATATAAATGCCCACCCTGTTGCACTCTGTGCTTTCATGGAAGGGGCTTCCCTCGCTCTGTGATCCTTCCCAAGATTTCCTCCTGTTTTTTTTTTCTTCTCCTTTTTGGCTTTAAAGGTTTTTGGGAGTTTATTCTTGACTGCTTTGAAGGTTCAGGTCAGGGGGTGTTATTTTGTTTTCTTTAAACTGTGGGGCCCTTTGAGACTGTAAACAGTGACTAAGGGCTTTAAATAAACTTGAACTTGAGCAGAGGGACCATACGGTTTTCATGTAGAACTCGTGATCCAAGCCCTTTAGCATGAAAGAACCTTTTATTTAACCTCTTGGATGCTTTGAACATATTTTGAATTTATGAAGAAAAGCTGATTTTTTTATGGGAACTACTTATTTACATTTAAGTGACAAGAGGACTGCCATAAAACCCACCAACTTTGTATGCTGATGATTTAGCATGTGCACAAGACAGAGATTTTAGTGGTGCTGTGGTAGTGGTATTGTAATATGTAAAAGGTACTTCCCCATAAGTGTAGTCCTGTAAAAATTTCATGTTCATGTTACAGCCCATGTGTTCGGGAAGACAAGTATGTTTACTAAGAAAAACATGCAAATTGAATAATGGCCGCATTAGCATATCTGGTTATGTTAAATATGCCATGGTGGCTATATTGGAGCATTAGGCAGTTCAAGTACCGCTTGTTTCAAGTGAAGAAGGAGAGCCTTTGTTTTCAGAGTCTACCTTCTCATTCAGAATAGTATGATAGAATACTCAAATGTTACTGCAAAGCAAGGCCCTTTATTTGTATAGCACATGTCATACACAGGCAATTCAAATTGCTTTTAGAATTAAAAAAAAAAAAAAAAAGAGGAAGAATGATATTAATTTACAAAGTCCAAAATTACAGCAGCACTCTAAACTACCTTACATAACAATACAAATACAGTAAAATTAGCAGATTTGTAATGACTAAATGTCCTGAAGCAGTGTCGGGGCTTGGTAACAAAACACACCCTGCAGTGCCTGTTTACCTCGGTCTAGTTTGGAGGACATTGTTTCTCCCTGTAAGCAACACTGACTCCCCAAAGAGTTTGACACCAGTAGCTACCCTCTTTTTTGCTTGCCATTGCCCTCCTCTAACAGTAAGAACAGTGACAAATGTCTGGTTTCTCTCTGGCTCTCTACACAGGAACGGACGCTGGAGGTCAGAATGGAAATTTACCGTCTCCCCCTCTACCACTCAAGTGGCAGGCATCATGAAAATCCAGGTGTGTGTGTATGTGTGTTACCTATATATGTATGTCTTCATTTTCTTGACATCTGGACTAATTTGTTCTTTTTTCCCCACACTTGATGTTTTCATTGTTGTTGCACTGAACTAGATGTAAACCCAATGTAAGTGAATGTAACCTAATCTTCCAGGTTCATTACTATGAAGATGGAAATGTTCAGCTGGTGAGCCACAAAGAGGTCCAGGAGTCCATGTCACTTTCTGTGAGTACATCATGACCATCATGGGTGTTTACTGAAGTTGTGTTATAGAGCATGTACTGTAGCAAAACATAATAGAGTATTCCACTTAACTACCTGCTTGCAGTCTTTGGAAATACTTAATATATACCCCCTCAAGTAACTGAAATATAAAACATGAGGTTTTTTGATTCTCTCCATTCTCTCCTTTTTATTTCCTTCCCCAAATGAGGTAGCACTACCAGAGGTTGCTGTATTTGAAAGTGTAGCTTTTGTCAGGTTGATCATATTTGGTATTTGTATGTCCAGTTTATTTGCAGTGCAGATGTGTACATCTGTCCCACCCTGTCTTTACTGTGTCAGGGTCTGAAAATATCTTTTTGTTGAACCAGCCACTATATTTAGTTTGTGAAAAAAAAATGCACCAGACACTTTGATGCTTTACTAGAAGGTAGGGCCATGTTAGTTATTATTTAGTTTTGATTTTCATATAAACACACAAGCTACCATTTTCTGCTTCCCCCCTCTGCATGTTTTAACTGGAGATAAAAGCAGACCACAGACACGTCCAATCAGAGCATCTGAATGAAGAGAAGGTTTTTGGGAGTTAATGTCTCATATTCTGTGATCCCTATAACTGTGTGAACATACATGTGTTTATTTATTTATTTACTTGGTATTTTTTATTTCTACACAACTATGTGTCTGGTAAATACATTGCATTTACCCGGCACTTGCATAATCTACCCGCATTTGGTCGGGTGCTAATCCCAGACGCTGGTTTATGAAACTTTTATCCTGGCTGAAATTGTTCTAAGTGACTCATCTCCCACTCTATCTTCTATTTCTGTTTCCTCTCAGAATGAGGCTTCAACTGCAAAGGAGTTCATCAAGATCATCGAGGCTGCAGAGAATGACTATCAGGTATGTAATAATCTGAACTGGATAATTTTTTTTACCTATATTTATTGAAAAGAAGGGACAAGTTAAGCACACGTGTTCTTTTAAAAGCATTTTAGCGGTTTTAAAAGATGATTCTGGAATCCCTGAAGTCAGTTGGAATGCCGGTTTGGCAGAACCAGATCCTCAATTCCTACAGATAAAACCACTGGATTCTAGCAAACATAGAGCATAACATGAGCGTAGAGGTGACATAGCTTGTAATATTGTATACCAAGCCAGAATGAAAGAAAATTTACCAGATTAGAAATGAGATTGCATAAAAACTGGAATTGTAAGGAGATTCTTTTGTGTGTTAATAACTTACTAAAGGGATTTTGTATTGTCAGCATGAAAGAAGGAAGTTTCATCATCATGTGATTGTAAATGTAGTTGTGTACCCCGTTTCTTATCATACTGCTTCTACACATTTCCCATTCCAAATTCCAGACTTTTCTCAGATCAAAATATTTGTGTGGATTTGAAGATATTACTTGATGTTCAGTAATGTAATGGAAACCATACTTTCTGATTGGCCTGTGGTTTTCATCCTTTTAAGATGAAAGGTCATTTTGTTAAATTTATTGTTACACTTCTTGTGTGTAATCTTCAAACTTTTCAAGACCTGGAAAAACATTTTTAAGGTATGGAAATGAAAGGAAATATCCATATATTTCCTTACCTTTCAGGGCAGGTAGGAACGCTCCATTAAGGGATTTTCTAAATGACTAATTTCTTTCTTTCTCTCTGTTTTCTCTCCGTTCTTCCTTTCCCTCCAGACCGCCATCAACGAGAATTACCAGACCATGTCGGACACTACCTTCAAAGCCTTACGCCGTCAGCTTCCCGTGACACGCACCAAAATCGATTGGAACAAGATCCTGAGCTACAAGATTGGCAAGGAGATGCAGAACGCTTAAAAACAGAGGAGAATAATAAAACAGACAACCCCTCACCCCACCCCACCCCCAAACAACATTGCATGACTGGATAGTTGTATTGTCTTTGTACAAAAATTAGACAAACGGGGACAAACAAAGGTTTGGTCTCACAGCAAGATGTCACCTTACACTTCAGATGTCTACTTTTACTGATATTTTTTTATACAGACACTTAACTTCTCTGCATAGTGAATATAAAGTGATGGTGATAATCATGTTTGGGAAAGTATAACTCGAGGAAATATTACAAGACATAGGAGAAAGAGGGGGTTACTTGTATGCAAAAACACCCTTATACAATATCACGTGTGCAATATTTATTGTGTCAGTGAGACCACACCTTTAGTTTGACCTGCCGAAAAACGAATGAATTTGCAACGATGGTGAAACAAAATGATTATTGGGAGAATTCTGTCTGCATTTACAAAAGAGCTCAGATATTTTGGCTGAAATGAAAGTCTCCATCCACAACACGGTTACTGTCCCCGTGCAGTCAACAGCAACCACAAAAAAAGAAGTTCTTTGTGTTCATTGACTGGTATCTTTGGCACAAGCAGTCACCATTGTCGACCACTCAATGTTCCTGTTTCCTCATTCTGGTACTTCCCTCACGGTTTGCCCCGTATGTAAGATCTCAAGCTTGCAGCTCTCCTGGCTAAATTGCCTTTTGACTCTCCATCGTCTGAGCTGTCACTCAGCGCTGGGAGTTCATGACAACTTAACAAGCTTAATTAACAAAGTCATTAATCGCTAAGTAATGTGCATAATGTCCAATTTACAATAAAATTACAAAATATCGCTCTCTCTCCCTTCCAGTGCTTATTTTTATTAAAACGGAACCTGACTGTATTATATAACAAGGCACATTGTAATATATACCTGTATGAAACATCCTGTCTGTCAGTTTGGTGATTTATTTCCATGAGATTAATTGTAATTCAGTCACAATTATGTTGCATTAAATGACAAATTTTCTATTTACTGACTCATAATTCCTACCTTTCTTGTCTATACTACGGTGGCGTATATATATATAGAACACCACGTGTACAATATATGGCTGTGCTTCAGATCTCTAGTGCTGAACATTTTGAATATAATACAAGTGCATGTGTTTTACAAGTCACCTAATCACAATAATCTAATACTTCAGTGCAGGATTTTGCTCCCAAACTTTTTAACATGAAGTCCTTCCTACATAGATACACGTAAGCTACAAACCCTGTTTTACAAAGGAACCGTATTAACGACCCTATTAACTAAGGAGCCCTGTGCTGTGTGTGAAGAGTTCTTGTTACATACCCTTACCTCATCACACAGGTTAGTTCAAATCATACTACCTACTTAGTGTAGCTCAAATCTTAGTCTACACTTTTCCCATCAGTAATTTCAAGTATAATAAACTACATTTTAAGTCTAAACAAACAATTGATTAATTTTGTTATCACAATCCTCTAAATGTTCAAAATGCACTGGAATTGTTAAAAAAAAAAAAAAAAAAAAAAAAAAGCCATAACCCGGAGGAGGGGGGACGTTGTCCCATTAAGTGGATTTTATGGAGGATGAGAACAACACTGGACATCAAGGCAACTGATCACAGTTATGGGTTTTCAAGGTAAGAAGCTGTGTAAGAGATTAGGTGTTTTGCAATATTACTTTTTAAATGAGCAAAGGGTCATGTGGTAGGCTACTCTGAGGAACAAACTGACACTAATTAAGTGGACAAGGTGTCAGATGTTATTGTCTAATTTTACTTGGGAACTGAAGACAATTGTTTCCTTTAGTAGGTCTACTGAACCCAGAACTGGTCCAAGTCCACCTAAATCCCCCTGTCCAAGTCCTTCACATGCATTTACTTGCCCTTATCAAACAAACAAATTATCTGTTTGTCTGTCCATCTATCCATCTGTCTAGGTGTGTGTGTGTGTGTGTGTGTGTGTGTGTGTGTGTGTGTGTGTGTGTGTGTGTGTGTGTGTGTGTGTGTGTGTGTGTTTTACATGTAAAGGATAGGCCAGTATACCCAATTAAATATAGGAATTTACACAACAAAATCGCCCTGTGATCCTCTGTCACAAGAGCATTGATTGACATCCATAGCAAGATGCAATTCAAATTAAAAATTGACCGCAGGTGATTTTTGATCGGGAAACTGTTCTTGTGAGTGTGATCTTTTACATATCTATATGCTGAAGGAGGAGGACTCTGTAGTAGACCCGGTTTTAGCTGTTGGCAAGAATTTCGCTTCGTTTTTGGCTTTGCCCTTAACGTGAGCGCTATGCAAATGAACGCGAATGACTGACAGCGCCATCTTGAGGCCGTTGGGACTAACTGTCCTGGTTAGCGAACTGGCTAACTGTAGCTAACGTTAGCAGCCCAGTCTGCAGACACGTCTACAGTCCCGGCGGTGCTCCATAGACATATGTTGGACTGCTAGTGGAAGAAATGAGAGCTACAAACAAGGATTTAACAGGCCTTCATACACACACAAATTAAGGTGAGTCCACACAACGCCGTGTTTTAACGAGTCACTGAACGGCGCCGTTGACCGTGCTCACACTGTGTAAAGTTTTGATGTTTTGCAGTGAACGTTAGCCAGCCCACGTTAGCATTTAGCCTCAGCTAGCAGGCTGAGTGGGTAACCCCTTAGCCAAGTTTAAATGGAAACGTGCATAGCCAATGTTACATGTACACATGGGCATCAATAACATGTTTTGAGCTGCCATTTATTTACTTTGCCTTACCAAGCAATGTACACAACAGCACGGCAGAGCAGACCAGAATATTGTAATGGATTTATAAAAGGTTAGGGTTAGATCAGATCAACTTTCCCAGAAGAAAGTCATTGCCATGCAACCCCCCTTATCCTATAGCCCTATTGTGCCCCGGTATTTCTACTTAATTCGTTGGCCAAGTTTCATTTTTTCTTAAGTGCAGGGGGGTTCAGGGACACACTGTTAGGGATGCCTATAAAGAACTGCCAAGTTGTAAAGACATATAAAGGCACAATTCACTAGATCTCCACCTCACCACTGCTGTTAGTCTTTCGGACCTAAGTGTTTACCTTTGTTGGGTGTATGTGCTTGTGAAAGGCATCTGAATGCAGCCTCAGTCCAGTATTACAGGCAAGTTGGCATTATATGGCTCCTTGTTCATAGCAGCAAGTGATGAGTCTCCTGTGACTGTGCTGAGCAGCAGATGGAAGAATGTGGTCTTTCAGAAAGCCAGCTGGCTGGATCTAGAGAGGGTAAGAGAGCCTTTAGGCACACACAGACTGGCTGAGGAAGACATTTAGTGTGATGGAGAGGAGAAGAGAGCTTGTATTGGAACCTATCTCATACCTCAAGCACAGGCATTTGAGGTTTTCTGTGTCAAGTTTAATGTGGCTTTAGTGGTGTGACTCTCACGCAGCACTCCTCGCAGACAGCGTTGTTCATGTGCAGTTTGTGCCGTCTGAGTTGGTGGAGTGACAAACCCTAAACTTCTGCTCAGGTCTGGAAAAGTATTAAATAATTTTGATCGTCCTCAGGTCTTATTAAAAAGTTGATGGGAATGGCACCAAAACCAGGAGAATTATGTAAGGTATTGTCTTTCAGTTCCATCACATGTACTATTTGCACATGTTGCATTGACCTAAACCTACTGTCATTTTAAGTATAGTTTTGTAGTGGCTGTGAAGAGTAATCTTCAGCTGCAGGTTGTACAGGTCTAGAGGACTAGTCACTCACATCCCTATATCGGCAGATGTAATGAACAACAGATCTACCCGAAAGACTATAGCTATGATTAATTTCTAAATGGAAAATATGCATGAGCCAAGGAACTACAATCAACTTCATTTTATATGCTGCATTGTGGCTGAAATTGTTATTATTATTATTATTATTATTATTATTATTATTATCATCATCATATGCCAGATATTTTGATCATCACTGTGTCCATTACCGTTAATAATCCTAATGATACAACAAAACTGCATTATTGCCCTTTTAGCACCTCATATCAGCATCTTAATATGATAATACTACTACTACTAATAATAATGATGATGGTAATGCCAGGAACATTGATGATGATGATGGTATGGTAGGTATAGTAGTAGTAGTAGTAGTACTAATACTACTACTACTATAATAATAATGATACATTTTACATGATAGGTGCCTTTCTAAGCACCCGAGGCCACCTTACAAAATAAATAAATACATCCAGGGTCTCCAACAATGTGTCAGTTGCCGGTAACATTTGTCTTTGCCAGATAAATGAGTAAGTCACCCACAACGGGCTGGTAACTTGGTGAAACAATAACAGTTGAGTGCCTCTGTTATGGTCTTTGCCCTTTGCTTGTTGCCAGACTTTGGAACTAATCCGACTGCGTTTGTGAATTGATTTCTGCTGCACTTAATGATGAATTACGACTTTGATCCATTACATGAGTACGTTTTTTATATATTAACACAGTGCTGCTGATTAAGTACACAAAGTAGCAATGAAAATGGTTAGGATGACACATATGTATGATAAATGTTGCTCACTACTTTGGTCAGTAGAAATGATTCATGGCAGCTAGAACGTTTTACCAGTCTTTTCCAGACAAGCCAAAGAATACATTCTGGACACTGTCTACAAGTACAACAGATGTTCTAAGTGCAATGTTTCTGTATTACCGATATACCAATATTGTATAATTATGACCTATGGGATCCTAAATTATGATAGATGAGCACATATTGTTATTTGCAGCCCGTATTTGCATGCTCCCACGACAAGGAGTGTTTGACTTTGGTCACGTATTCAGCACGGCTTCCTCTTATGAGATTTGACTTAGTAACATGCAGGTGATGGGAGTCTGCTGCAAATTTATTTCTTGGAAACTTGATGGTGTGATACTGGAGGGAATTCTGCAAAGGCACTGTCACTCTGTACTCGAACTGACCTTGTGAGTATTCTGTTTCAACCATAACATCTTTTTTGTTCCTCATTGACATCTCTGCACAATGCGTTTGGGTCATCAGAGTTCCCCCCCTTCCCCCTTTACCATTCAAAAACTACTTCATTAACTCTGGGATTCCCCATCAAAACTACCTAGGGATTTCTATAACTTCTGCTTGCCAGTGATTTCCTGTATTTCCCAAATGATGTTTGGCATACCCCAGAGAACTTGTTTGGACTTGTTGCATTCAGCTATAGGAGTGCTCTTTATCGAGCAATAGCATTAGTGACAGCAAGAGAGTGAGAGTTTATATTTGGGGTGGGGGGCAAGGGTTGTGTCTTGGCTCATAACAGAACATATCTTGTGGCTGCATTGCATTATGGACTTTTCAGGCTATCAGTGACAAAACTGTTTTCTGCCCCTTTTACAACAGGCTTCTCTCTGCATTTTTGGTGAATAATGGACTGGAAATATCTGATGTCATGGCATGCACATTTGGTCACCTATTAACAAAAATAAGAGAGGTATGACACCAAGCAACAAAATAGACAGTCATGCAAAGCGCATCACCAGTAGCTGTTGTTTAACAGTGATAGTGTTTTTTTTTTAAGGCAAATCTTTCCTTTAACTGGACCTGGAAATTGCCAAAAAAAAAGGAACATTTGGCCTCGTTGCCAAACCCTCAAAACTGGGTGTAATCAGCTTAACCGTAGACACTGCTTCTTTAGTGACGTGAAGTAGACATTCTGTTTTATTTTCTTCCCCACTGCTTTTCTCCTTCCAAACTGACTCACAGATGAGAGCAAAGACAATGTTTGTGGTCAGCTCAGTGGCGAGCATCGGCCTTAGGCTTGCTGTCAACTGATTAAGTCACATCGATGTAAACATGGGAGGAAGCTTACTGAACAGCGTCTCAATATGATTGGCCTGACAGAATGGCTGGTGGATTAGTCAAACTTAAAATGACCAGCTTTTGTCTTATGGCTGGTGCTAAGCTCCCACCCTGTTTTTTAAAGAACAGTACTCACTTGAATACTCTGAAATGTCATTGCTGTCTAACATTGAGAGCCTTCCAGCATTTTATGATGAAGTGTTGTAATTTCTTTTTATATATTCACTTTTGCTTTATCTAGAAGACTTAAAGATATGCAAAATTGCAGAGAGTTGATGTAAAGGAATACTCCCATGTTTTAGGCAAAATACCCTTTTTCCGACTTACCCAGACTAAGACAAGATGTTCAATACCATTTTCACCTCTGTACGCCCAGTGGTTTGGTTCCTATGGATCGCATTTCATGTTAGCATAGCACAAAGACTTGAAGTCTTTGGGAGTCATTAGACTAGCGCTGTCAAAATGAAAATATAAACCTTACAGCCTGTCTGTATTTGTCTTATTTACACAGTGTATCATGTGTATTTGAAATACGTGTCTAATCTAATACGCAATGCTTGCTATCCATACGAACCAAACCAGGAGATGTAGTAGAGCTTAATTTCTGTAATTTCAGGATGCCTTTTAAAATTCTGGCCAGGGACAGCAGGTGAAAACTAGCCTCTCTGGCTAACTCTGACTCACTTACAGTTTGACTGTTGATTAGTGTGTATTGTCCCTGAAAAATAAAGCAATAAATAAATGTACAGAGCTGAAAACGGTATCAAACATCTTGTCTGGGTAAGTCAGAAGAAGGACATTTTGCCCTAAACGCTGGAGAATTCCGGTAAGGGAAGACTTCTCACTCATTCATTGACATGATATTCAACAGGTTTTTGTCAGTTGAGTCTAAACCATCCACACTTCACTTGCCCCTCTGCAGCACACCCTTTAATTTAGTATAACGTGATGATAATAGTTAACATAACTTGTATGACAAGGTTACCCAGCTGCCTTACAGTCTTTGATCAAATCTTTCACTGATTACATCCTATTAATAAAACAGTGTTACTGAAAGAAAGAGAGAGGCAACATAAATAATAAACCTGCTGTCATTCCAGCATTACACCAGGCTTCCTCCATTTTTCTTTGCTTGGCCTAATTAATCCTTTGACAGTAATGGTGTGCAGTACAGCACGCTATCAGTGCTCCCCGCTGTTTTACCCAAAACAAATGCAGGAACACCCCTGATTGGCCAAACGGATGGTGGTGACTCCATCCATCCGGATGAAGTTGTACTGAATTGAACACATCAGATGTTGTTATTAAAGGAATTTGAAAGGTCAGTCAATCAAGAACAACTATGAAGAATGTTACCACCAACTACAACAAGTGAAAAAGTACCTGCTAGTCAAAGTATACAGCGTTTCATTTTTTTGAAAATTAATTGAGCATATATTATGAAGTGACTGCTTCGTAATGTTCATTATGTTGCTCAGGGAATGAACTCACTGGCTGTTTTGTGGAGCTTAATGCCGTCTTTACCTAGATGACCAACCTAGAAAAGCAGTTGCAGAGCTGGAGTAGGATTAATCATGATCAGTTTCCACAAGTGTGATATTGATTCACAGTATTTAGGCTACATTACTGTTTGTAGTTTGTAGTCGCCAGTTTGAACTGAAACAAAGTCTCCATTACCCTTACTTTGATTTTTGTTTTGTGGCTCTGTAGATGGCAGCTGACGATTTGCCAGTCTCCTGTGGATAACCTAACTTGCACGCACAGCCCCATGTACCTTGTTGCATGAGATGATGACCATGTACAGTGGTTACTACTGTGCACATGCAGTGCCCTGGCTTTTATTTACTCAGCACTGGGTCACATTGTCCTTTATGTGACCTTTTTCCTTAGTGGTGGGTTGCATTAGAACCAAGTTATTTTAACTATTTTAACTCCCTTGTTTTTAAGCTTGACACATTGACACCCAAATTGACGCCAGGTCTGCTCTGCCTTTTCTACAGCGTAAATGTTCTGTATAACTTCGGCAGCATACTGGTATTGTTGACTACCAATGCGTTTTTTCTCTTTTTGAAACCTCCAATATAATCCATACAACAAGAAAAGTAAAACTGTTTATGCAGAACCAGTGAACTTATGTTCAAATCTAAAAATAAAGACACTGGAAGATAAGTTTTGCAGCTGAAAAATATGTTTTGTTAATATGACTCACATTCATATAATTAAAAGGCAGTATCTTTTCTGTATTTATTTATTTTTTTGCAGTGCAGAGAGTGAGAGTTTTTCTAGTGAAGAAAAAGCAAGAGTGGCCCCCCTCACTTAGAACACAACATTTCTTGTGGCTGCATCTGGTCTGTTGATTCTCAGTGGAAAAATCAGTATCCCTGTCTCTTCCATCATAAATTTCTCCCCGCATGTGGGTGCAAAATGGCATCACTTCTCTTCAAAGAAACTCTTGCACTTTGGCTCTCAGGCACTGACACCAGAACCTGATGTTTACTGCTGATGTTTCAGATAGCTGAGAAATTTTCTGCTTGAGGTTGTGCCATAGCATTGCAGGGATTAGATAAATACAGCACCAAACGATGAAGTAGGCCCACAAATGCAAGCTACAATAAATCACCAATAGCTACAAACAGTGTTAGTGTTTTAGTGTGGTATTCTCTTGTACAGCAGCTTCCCCCTGGTTATCACAATGTCGATTAGATTAAACAATTGATTGGACTTCAGCTGTACATCTGCAGTCTGTGTAGTTACAGTGCAGGGTTTGTGTGATACCAGTATAGCTGATGTTCATGCTTCAAACAGTTTGTCACACACCAAGATCTGCATCTGTTTTCAGTCACTCCACTCAAAAAAACACAAGATGGAGGTTGAATGGAGCAGAGCTTAAAGAAGCCAGACCCCATCCATGCATGTTTAGATTCCTTGAGCACAATGGTAAGCCATTTGTGGCACGGCATCCCAAAATGAATGGTCCCGGCCTCTGGAATTGGCACCATATTTTGAGGTGCAGCCGTAAGACTCAAACTGTCAGAGCATAAAGGGGGATTTATTGTGGTAACATAACAACTGCCAGAAGCCCTCAGTGACCATTGGAGTATTGCTGAAATTGTAGAAATGGTGTAGGATGGGTCTTTATAGTTTTGGGTGCGACTTGTTTAATGGAGAATGCCTGCAGGCTCTGACTTGAAGGCCGCTGATGATAACTACTTGTATCTGGGTTCAGACAGATTCTACAGGGCATTTTTCCCAGAGTTCGTATTCCCCAGAGCACGAATTCATAAACTAAAAATAAAACCTCTTTGAAGATAGGATTTATTTCCCTACAAACTGTCTTTTTTACTGCAAAGATTCAGACAGCACTGTCTGCCTGAGATGGGGCAACTCCGTGCGCTGAAACCTCAACTTTAAAATCGAGGTTGCTCTGGAAGATGATCTTGAAAAGTTTGGAAAATGTGCAAGTAAGTCTGGAAAGGTATTTGCAGGTTTTATGTCTCAATTCACCAACTATATGTTATTGTAAACCCATTGTCATTTAACATATTGTGGCAGTTTCAGTTTTTAAGAATAATCTTATGCTATGGAGTGATTTTTACCATGTTGATAGTTACGTTATGCGCTATGTGTGAAATTAAGGTACCGGAAAACTCTGTTACATTCCCCTTGCCACACCACACATACTCTACAAAGCCAGATTGAACTGGTGAGGGACCTTTATTTAGAATCTGTGTACCACTTCGGTAACATGATCTCAGGCAGAAATGCTTGCCCTACCTTGGACAGGGCAGGCCACCCTGCCCTGCTTGAAAAAAAGTCCTCTTCCAAAGTCTGCTTTCAATCACCTGTACCCATTGGAGAAGCCTGGTTTCATGATACTTGGATCACTGTTGAGACTTTTGCACCTTGGCTCATCTTAAGAGGTAATCCAGGGGAAACACTCCAAACTGCTGGCAGCTGGCTCGCTAATACCTGACCCAGCTCTGGCCAAGTGAGGGAAGGTCATAGCTGTTACACATGTTCACTGAATTTCCAAAGTATTAGGGACTTTTTCTCTTTTCATTAAATGCGCAAATGAGGTGAAAGGAGGCGATATAGAAAAGAGAAGCACATGAGTTAGAGGATTTTTAAACGGAGACGGTTGAAATGTGGATTGTGCAAAAGGGGCTGCTACTCAGTATCAGGAAGATGTGCATTCAGCATATCAAGTATTGGGAAATACTGTGATGTTTAGTCAAATGGAAATTAACTTGGAAAAGAAAACAGAATTGTTAGAGCAAAATGGCTTTTAAATAGACAACCCTCACCAGTATATAGTTGTTGGACCCAGCTCAAGCACAGTAGATCTCTTCCAGATAAGCTGCTCAGGAAGCTAGCTATATGTCTACAGGATATAGTGGCTGATGACTAGTTTTATTGCTACACATATTGTCAGTTTTAGAGCACATGTTCAAGAGATAACTAGTCAGATTGACAGGCATCATTCAAATTTAGCTAAACATTCACAGGCACTATCAACATTTGGCCAGTGGCTGGAGGGTATGTCCTTCCTCTCCTCTTAAGTATAGCAAGGGTGCTTGGGATAGGATATTCCAAGATTAATAGCTTGATAAAAAAAAAATTCATTATTCTTGGAGCGAGGCTGGCTAAGTAATGAAAGCAGCATGGTCCTGAAGAGCACGATTAACCTTGTGGCATTTCCAGGCTGTCCACCACCCTTAGTGTTATTTCACGTCATGTAGTGTTATTTCAGGTCAGACAAATGGGACTTCAAAATGGAAATCAACCACAACATGATGGTTGGTTAGTTGCCAAAATGGCTTGGTCTCTCAGACACAGCCAGAAATGACCAGCATTAGTCCAGTGGCTGCGTACTTCATTCTGCACTCCTGCTTTGCATACAGAGACAGTTTGATGAATGAAATGGTCGCTGTCTGGCCTATCTGTGATTGCCTTTTCGATCCTCCTGATTTGAATATGTGCACATTTTTGAATCCATGCAAACTGTATGAGAAAATGAACAACAATCCCTGTAATGCCACAGACAAAGTCTACCTGAGGTATTCATCATATGTGCTTTACCTCACATTTCATCTCATTGATAGAGAAAGTAACGCCATCTTAATTAAATTGGATGATTTTGTCTTTCCAAATAACTGAGCTACAGTAATAGGGATGTTATTGATTTTCTTATGCTGGATCATGTCTGTCCAGACTCTCAGCCCTTAGTCACACTCGGTATGTTTTTTGTTGTCTGCGGTGTTATAGCCATCTGTATGAAATTCTGCCCCACTGTCAGTCCAGAGGGCTTGACTTTCCAACGGCCTGTATACATCCGGAACAGCTGTGGAGTAGAAACGGCGCTCTGAGCCAGACAACCTGCGAGAACCAAAGAGATCGGGAAAGTGTCTGTACTCTGACACCCTCAAAAACGTGTCTACTTTGGGACAGCAAATGTCTATGCTATGTTTCAACACAACAGTAACTGTGATAATACTGCTGGTCTCTGTTGGGAGATTTCTATTCACGCAGATAGATGATAGATGGACCGACAGATGAATAGATAGACACATTATTTATCCCCGAGGAAAACTGAGGTCATAAAGTATTCCAGCTTGTACTTCACTCGTTGTGTTAACATTACAGACACAGTAATAAAGATGAACACCCAGTAACACAGACATGTGTTGCCCCAAACTAGACACATTGATGTGATGAAAACGTCTTGAGTCGGATTAGTGAGGGAAGTTTGCAAGGACATTTGCATCCAAAGTGCTTTATGTAGTAGAGTGACAGTGGACCAGTGGTTAGTGAAAGGGCCTTGATGACCACAAGGCAACTGGTTTTATTCCCTACATTGACTTGGGAAGAATCCATCTTGGTTAAGAGAATGAACAAGGTACCTAAACCCTGCAGTGCAAATGGAGCTACTCCCAGATGGCAGAACAATAGTAAAGGTTATTGGCCTACTGAGCACCATGGTTGGGCAATGTAGACTTAAGATAATATCACAATATTGCATGGTAATTTGTGGTAACAATATTCAAGATGATATGAAAAGACAATAATTTCAGTGTGCTCCACAGAATGACACTGTACAGCAGGGGGATGTAATAGTTGAAGTAGTTGTTGAATAGTTGGGGATGGGGAGAGTGATGTGAAACTAATGACGCTAATGAGTGATGTGAAACTAATGACGCTTTTGGGAAACTCTTAATTTGTTTAATTTAAGTATATTTGTGCAGCTGTTAATATACCTGGGTGGTGTGAAAAACACTGGACTTTTAGCCATGTTTGTTGTGGTGGTGAGTGAACGCTGTAGGCTATGCAGTAGGGCATGCAAAAGCGTCAGCATGTCATCATGTTACCATGTTATGTCATCATGCTGCTATATTGTTGATATCATGATATGACACTTTTTTATGTACAAACTTATGCGGTATTATCATGAATGATATGATACGGAACAGTCCTACTGAACACCTTCCCAAATGTCAGTGTGTGTAAATGTACAAGTATGAAGCAGGATGATGATGACACATGCTCAGCACGCCCACCTTGCATAACTTAGCAGTGAAAAATAGGGTTCAGCATCATTATATGTGGTTGACTCTGGCCTGTCAGGACCTTTTCAGATTAGTTCCAACATTGAAAGGAGCAGCTGAATTAGAGGTGACAGCCCACTGCTCCTGTCTCTTATCAAGTGGACTTTATTTTCCTCTCTGCTTTGTGTCTAAGCCATTTATTGCTGGAGTGGGGAATGATTTTGTGGTCAGGCCCAACACACACTAAAAAACATCTCTTCTTGTCAAAAGCAGAAATAATGAGCAAATCACCTCAGGTTGTACTTTTTAAAATTCAGCTAGAATGGATATAGATTTGATCCTTTCAGGAGTTTTATGTTTTGTTGTGATGTTTATATTCAATTGCTCCACTATGAGGCCACAATTGGCTTATTTTTGTCAGTTGATTTTACATCACTGGTCCAGATAAAGCATATTTGAGGCTGGATCAGCGCAATTCCCCCCTTTAACCAGCTGGTGTCAGCAGTGACAGGCACCGGGCTGTTGACCCAGTTAGCTGAATGGTGCCACTGCGTTTGAGTTGTGACCCAGTGGAGGTAATCAAAGCCTCGCCGACCCTCCTTTTGTCGGGGAGTCTGGTTTAAAGGGAAACTGGGGGGATGATTGTCTGTTTATCAAAGGGCTGCCAGTCACCACTTTGGTCTGCATGGGGTGGTGGGGGGTGGACTGGGCACAATCGATTTCACACCAGCTGGCTTACAGTAAATTCATTCTCGCCAGGTTGGAAAATGACCACCTGTTAAATGTTAATCTTGACCTCCATCAAAATGTACCGCTTGTTTTTTTTAATCTTGCAGCCACCTCTGGTTAGTAATCATGTATTGGAGGTCCTTTTGTACTTTAAAAATTGGGTGATCTGAATTTTGGGATGTACAAGTCAATCTGGCTGAAGGACAAAAGGTTTCTTGCCTTGATTTTTAATCAAAATATGTCACTTGAGTCACATTGCAGTGTGGACATTTAACATCCTTTTTTTGGGGTGTGTTTACTTCATGCTAAACAATTACAAAGTCCTAGTAAGCTAAGTTAACACATGGCACATGAACCAACTGAATGAAACGTCTGACTGTGCCAGTTCTTGGTGTTCTGAGTGCACACTAGCACCTCCTCCAGCCTCTGTTCATCAGTCATTATTAGCACACTTGTTCTGCTGCTCATTGAAGGTCCAGCAGCCTTCTGAATATAGACCCGTTCCACCCCCCCTCTGCACCTCCTCCCACTTACAGACTCACAGAAGGCCACGAGCAGGTCTTCTGTAGTGTGTTGGCCTTATTTTTTCTAATCAACTGTTCTCCCCCCCTCTCCCTCCTCCTCCTACTTCATTCTTCTCCTTCATTTCTCCTCTTTCCATCACTGACGGATGGCAGCACTTCTCTCACGCTTATTTTCAGTTGCCTAGCAACCAGGAGAAGATGTTTTTTCGGGGTGGTACTCATTCTCTGATGGAGGCGGGGGTGGGGTGAGGTGTGCATTGTTCAGGAATAAATGGTTCATGAATGTGATTCTAAGGAAGAGAGGTAGCAAGTAGTAGTCTTTTCAGTAATGCACTCATTAAAAGACATCGCTCCCATTCATCTGGGTTTCACCATCATTATTCCGGTGTCATGAGTGTGTGTCTTTAATCGTAATGGCAATACAAGCAGGGTACAGCCACATAATGACTCAGTGAGTCTTGGACTGCACAGCAAGAGGATGAATTTGACAGTAGGGATGGGACTGTATATAATTTTTCATGGATCACAATCAGAAACACAATAAAGTTGATTGTTGTGAATTTCCATTATCAGGCTAATTGTAAATCAGAATGATCATGAATATCCTCATCAGTGACTTGAAAAAGCTGTCTAGCTCGCTAACATACAAAACAAGCACGTTACTCATTTACTGTGCATTTACAACACAAAACTAATTGAACCATGTGAATGCTTGGATGTTAGGTTGATAGATTCTTTTTACTATTTTTAAATTATTTATTTCTTTATTTCTTTTAAATATTTTCTTCTCTCACTGTGATTACCTGCTGGGTGCTGGTCAGAGTCTGAATGTGTCTTTGTTTTTCACTAAAATGGATGTTCACTTAAAAAGTGATATGTCCTGTCTGTGATGCAATGAAATATTAGTTTATTAATACAATGTAAGGTGAACCGATTCCATTATGTTATAGTGCCATTGTAAGAGTTTTGAGCATATGTTGATGATTATGAGGATAATATTGTGAGTTGCAATTATTTTGGCCAGGATGATCGTGCAATCAAATTTTCACACTGTCCCATGCCTATCTGACAGTAAAGGCTGTTCATTCTCAGCACTTAACTATTGTAGCCAAAAACAATCTCACTGTCACTGGCTTGGAGACAGACGAACCGTTTTTCTTTCACTTAAATTGTATACGATTTAAGACTTTTCTTTGCCAAAGTGCTTCTTTGTCATCGTTCAGGATTTCATTAGATATCTCACAATCAAATTATCCACCATGTACAATGAATATATAGAGCATTTTGTCTCAGTGACACTGATGCAAGCTATTATGAGTCTTCTGTGAAGAGAGAAGTGTCAAAACTGTAATGCATTTTCCAACTAACAGCAGCAATAAATTCTCCCAGCAGGGAAGCATACTCTAACTGGTTGATTCAATTACAAAATTAGCTCTCATAACCTTGAACACAACTTCTGTCAAAACATCGGCTGTGTGTGCAATTGAGTTGTCTTAATTTTTTTGAATTAAATTAAGTAATCTGAACAGCTTGTAGCACAGGCACTACTGCACATGCTCCTGCACTTGGAATATGTACTGACACTGATGTAGAGACATGCTGACAGCTAATGTAGTAACACATGTATTAGTGTTTTAGCCAGGTTGTGCTAACCGTTGGCAGAGATTACCTCAGCCTTGCTCTGGTTTTATGATTCTCGCAATGCAACCATTACACTCCCTCCGGAGCTGCTGATCTGCATTCAGATTACACCAATGCTGATCAGGGGCAAAAATTGTGAAAAGCCAACATGAGAGCAGATTAGGCCAACTGTGATTACAGATGGGATTGCATCAAGCCGATCCCATTGCACCTCCTCCCCCTCCTCTCCTCTCAGCGGAGTGTTTGAGGGAGAGCCCCCCCGAGCAATTAACATGACCCAGGAGACATCTTCAGCTCTGAGGGACACAGGGAGGGGTGGTGCACTGCAAAAAAAAAAAAATAAATAATAAGAGGGTTACAGGGGTCCTGAAAAAGTTTTAGCTATTAAAAATATCAAAGTGTCTTAAATACAGTTACCGGAGGTCTTATTTTTTTTGCATGCAATGCAAAGTTGCCACATTCGTCCACTCACGTTTTTTTTCTCATTGATTGTCATGTCCCTTTCCCATTGTCTTTGTCTCCTATACTTCCCACATTATTTCACAACCTTTGTGGTGTGTTTTCAGTTAGAAGTAGTCTGGCTTTCCTGCTTTGTTTCATTATTTTTAGTTTTAAATTGGTTTTCAGTCCCAGGTTTCAGGTTAGCAAAGCAGTTTATTTTGGAAACAAGTGAAATCAACTCACCCTTCAATGAGATCTCTTTCATTTTAAGAAAAACAAAATCTTAACATGTGATACTGGATTTAATAACTTGTAAGCAGGGATGCAGTGGAATATCGGTATCGGCCAATATTGGCCTTGTTGACTGCCGCCGGCCTATCGACCAATAAGATGACTTACACTGACGGCAGTGTCCGATATTTATCCATTCAGTTTTGTCCAGGGCTCGAGACTAATGCTGTGCTGTTGACTGGAAAAAAACGTGCTTGGGATGGACAAACATCTTCTGCGTAATGTCTCCAGCAAAAAAAGTTTTTTTTTTTTCCCCACAGGCATTTTAGCATGATTATTACTATTAATCCTGGCAATTAGAAAATGACATTTGGATCGACCATGCATCTGTAGTGACTACAAGCAGTGTTTTCCACCACCGGGCGCTTACTACAACTTAGTGTCTCCTCTCTTGGTGTCACTGTTAGTAATCACTGCCTGTCCCCTTAGTTGACTGAGACACGAGACCTGTGAAAAATAAAATGATGCACAAACCGACTGCCAGCATCAGGGATTTGCAACTTTGGATCCGAGTAGACCTACAGGTCAGGACAGAACATGGATGAGGATTGATATCCAAGTCTGAGTTGGAGCGGGGTCACAGTTTCCTGAGACCCAAGTCTCACTGAGCTGCTGTCAGCTCCTTGTTATTGTTTGAGGCTGCATCAGTTTACATAATGATGTGTTCAAGATGTATTCAGTAAACATGAGTCTTGGACAAAGGCAAATTAATATGTTATCGTAATATGTTCAAATGTTGTCTTGCAAAGTTTTGTTTTTGTTGAAACTAAATTCTTTTTCATAAAAGTAATCTTTGTCATGTGAAAGAAGTTTATGTTAAAGATGGTATCATAAATTTGTATGCCTAAGAGGCTTAAAAGACTTTAAAACAGTTCATTTTAAAATCAACAACATGACTACGGCTGTGGCCAAGTTGTTATTCAAAATCAGTATCTGTATCGGCCTAGAAGTTCACAATCGGTGTATCCTTGCTTTTGAGACATTTTTTGCAGTGTAGGGGAAGGAGGGGGTCCCCCTTCCTCTGCTTGAGGGACAAAGACATGGGCAGAGGAGGAGGAGGAGAAGGAGGAGGGTGACCATGTGTGAGACACAAAAGAACAGAGTTCTCCGTCGATACATGCTCCCCTTTTCTATGGCTGAACTAATCCACATGCTTGCTAGCCTCACTCCATTCACAGCGGGGGCCACCGGGACGTCCGGCTGACCTCCCATCTATTTAGGCTAGCATGCTCTTGCATGGACTCAGCACTGTACCCATTCATGCACTTAACGGAGGCCTGGCTTGCGCTACCCCTTCATATTTTCCGGGAATGTGACCACTTTACTCCATGTGACGTTTACCTGCGAAGACTTCATTAAAGTTTTACAGAATGCATCAATAATGAGGCTCATCACTTAAAGCAGGTTCACCACCCGCACGTCAGACAACCCACAGCTGCTAAAAGAATCTGAAAAAGCAGGAAATCATTCAAATTTAAAAGGAAAAAAAGGATTACAATGTCTCAAATGTAATAATAGAATAGTAATAATAGTGTTATTTTATTTATTTTATGTAATAATAGTGTTAATAATATTATATTTGGCGTATGAATGTACATAGTGATGAATGGCACCAGTTTCCCAGTGTATTAATTAAGTCCGCTTCCAGTTGGTCACATTATGTTTGACCTGTATGCATGTTCACTCTTAGATTAATGCATGATTAATGAATCGGGAGTGTTATCACAGTTGGATGTCATGTCACATTTGATTTCGTGATATGTGCTTCTACTCATTCTGTCCATTTATAATTTCATCACCTATGTCCTTTCGTTTTTTTTTTTTTATTATTTAGGTTGTTAAAGTTATCTTAAATTCAGTTCTAGGTCGCATTAACAGGTCTTGAGAATTCTTAAATTTAGCTTTCTTGATGCTGCGGATAACTTTGTGCATGCTTATAGGAAAAGGGGAATGGAGAGTTGAATTAATGATCACACACTCTCGTCACAGTCTGCGTGCCTCAAATGGAAGAATCTGATGCGTTTAGTTCAGGGACGAGCTGCAAAAAGCTTCTGTCAGTCATTTCACAGCACTGATACTTTCACATTTCCATAATGTCTGCAATTGCTTTTGATAATTCATGCCCCTGTTTGTTGCTGCCTGTTTCATTGTTTGGACTTTTGACGTATGAATTGTATTATGTTTTTTTTCTTTTACGTTTTTATGAGTACTTTTGTTCTGAAACTTGGTCTCAATGATGCAGCTTGATGAAAGGTAAATCTGTGAAGTATGAAGGTACAAGAAAAAGAATTACCTTATTACCTACCTAATTGTTAACATCATTTTTTTCTTCTAACGTTCAGTTCATGTGTGATTAATGTTCTGGTGATGACTGTCACCATATGTGGCTCCCTGATAGCCAGGTGTGTGTGTTTGTTGTGTGCGCAGCAGGTAAACACACAGCGGTCTCCAGTGCCCGGCTTCATATGTTTCAGTTTGTCGAGCTGACAGACTGCAACCCCTTCCTCCCCTTCCACTGTGTGTGTGTGTGTGTGTGTGTGTGTGTGTGTGTGTGTGTGTGTGTGTGTCCTTACATGCAAGGGTTTTTCATTTCCTTGTGTCTTTTGAAGTAAACAAACCATTTTATTTGGCTGTTTTATTTCTCTTCTCCAGTCCGTGCCCCCTCACCTGCCACACCATTTTTCTCTATCTGCCCTCCTGTCCTCTTTTTCTCTCCTTCCTCTCCTTCCTCTCCTCCATTCACCTCGCCTCTCTCCTGTTGTCACCCTCTCTCTCTCTCTGTCACTCTTTCCCTCCCACTCTTTCTTTTTCCCGCTGCCTCTTTCTTCATCTCCCCTCCAAGCCCCTCAATTTCTGTCTCTCCCTCCTGCTTGCCAACCCCCCTCCGACCCCGCCTTTTCTCTTCTTCTCTTTCCTCTCTCATTTCCTCCTGGTCTGTCTCTCTTTCTTTTTCTCATTCCTTCCTTTTTTACTCTTCTGTCTCTTCTTCTCTCTCTCTCTCCTTCTTCTTTCCTGCTTTTCCTCTTTACTTCCTCCCTCTTCCCTCCTCTCTTTTACCCTCTCTCTCATCTCTCATCACCCCTGCCTTCCTCTCTCTCTCTCTCCTTTTTCACCTTGTCTCTCCCTTGTTCTTCCTCCTTGCTTGGTTCCTGCCTCCCTTCATCCCTCTCCATCCAGTAGTAGTCTGTCAGATCTTTGCAGCTCTCTCTCTCTCTCTCTCTCTCTCTCTCTCTCTCTCTCTCTCTCTCTCTCTCTCTCTCTCTCTCTCTCTCCTGACGTCACTCTCTGTTTGCATAGCTATTGTCTTACAGCGGCTGCAGCAGCGGCTCCTCACCGGATTTTGAGTTGTTTTTTCCCCCCTCCTCCTCTTCTCTCCTCTCGGCGTGAAAGCCGCTCTCTCCCCCTCTGCCTGTCCTCTCTCTCCTCTCTTTCCTCATCATTTGAGCCCACAGGCAGAAAAGATAAACAGAGAGACGAGGGAGAGAAGGAGAGATAGACTGCAGAGAGAGGGGGGCAGCGGTAGCTAGCTAGCTGCCACCACCACAGCTCCATCTCTGGATTTTTACCACACTTCGTCTCGGCTGTGGAGGATTGCTGCTTGGCTGGTGTTTTTTTTAAACATTTTTTTTTCCTAAATCCCTCTCCACAAGGCCTTTTTTCCTTCCTGTAGCTGGACCAGCAGAGTGTGTGTGTGTATGTGGAGGAGGGTTGTTAAGCAGCGACGGATAGCCGAGCCGCGGCATCTGGCCGTCTGGGAGGCAGCGACGGCCGACTGGCTGCATTGTGTTGCTTTGATGACCCCCGCTGTGTAGCTGCCTGCTCATCAACCTCCCCCCCCTTCTTCTCTCCTCCCCCCCCCCCCCCCCTCTCCCCCCCACCCCTCTCTCCTCCCTTTCGTTCTCCTCTCTCTCCATCGCAGCTCCTGGCCCAGCCATGTTCGGCACAGAGTCCTCATGTAAGTACCACCACCATCCTGTGGCCTCCTGCGTGTTTGTGCATTTGTGCATGTTTTTTTCTGTTTTCTTTTTTGTCTACGTGTGTGTTGTGCGGGGGACAAGCAGAGCGGGATGAGGCAGGAGGTGTGTACGGGGCGGTCCTCTCCTCCTGCATCCCCTCATCCTCCTCTCTCCTCTGTTGTCCTTTCTTGTTTTGCCTCCATGGTTGCTAGTGGCAGATTGCACAGTGAGAAAGCTGGGCTCTACCATTTTAGCACGGAGGCTGGCGCTGTGAGCAGCTGGCTGTGCTGTACTTTCCCCCACACACACACATACACAGATACACACACAATCTCTCATTCTCAGCCTTAATGCATGTGTGTGCATGGATGTGAGATCATCTGCTGTCACTGTGTGTGTTATTGGTCCTGAGTGGAATGGCGTGTCAGTTGGATGCTGTTGAGACGTGTTTCCTTGCATGCGGTGTGTGTGTGTGTGTGTGAGAGCATGTCAGAAGATGGATGCTTTCACTGGAGTTACCTCCTCTCCAGTGCTGTCTGCCTTCCCTCTCTCTTTTTCTGCCTCTGTCAGATGACTTTGTAGTGTTTCCAATCTACAATGCCACCAAAGCTAACATAGCACAGTGTTGTGTGTGTGTGTGTGTGTGTGTGTGTGTGTGAAATGTATGGTGTTTGTATGCGTGCATGTGTGTCTGGCGGCGCTGTACAGCCCAGCGTCCCTTAGAGAACTTGCAGTGCTGATCTGTAGGTGGGCCGCTGTCTCCAAGCGAATCCCTTCCTCCCCCCACCCCACCCTCTCAAGAGGACCTTTCACTTTGATCAATCCCATGATGCCCCACTCCACTACCAGCTTGATGCCTCAAGGAGTATCAGTCTGTGCTGATCTAATTGATTCTGTCATGGCCACACAGTCAGAGCCAAAGTAACTTTTTTTCATGTGAGATCAGAGCTAGCGTGCACAGCGGCAGCACGCTCTCTTGTTCATTTGTGCCTTGGCTCTTCAACAGAGGAGCACTGCACAGCAGCTCTCCTTCACAACACCCAAATATAAACTCCATTTAGGAAAGGGACAGTGAAGTGGATGCTGCTGTTGTGTATAGGTGCAGCCTCTAACTGAGTATGAAAGGCTGGCTGAAGGAGCCTTGCTCCTGTGATTTGAGATGCTCAACACTTGGCCAAAATGTGAGGTCATTTGAGGGTCAGATGTCCTGCCTCCACTAAGTCAGTACAGCAGCAGCTTATTCCCTCACTGGAATGTATGAGCTTTCAAAAGGTTTAGCTGTCAAGCACTATTGAAAATGCTTAGATTGCCACTTAAATAGAGGCTTTACCACTACTATAGGGATCAAGTAATATTACAGGTTATTAATAACTGAAGTGAGGAATCGATTGTAGTTAATTTTAGCCAGTGTCAGTCTAATTAGATTGTAGCTATATGGTATCTTTTGTCAGCAATGTAAAGTTAATTTCCAAATTGCTTTCAGTTTTGTGGGAAAATTACTTGTTTATATTTCAATATCTCTAAAATGAGGCTCAAGTCATCATTTCTTCAACCAAGGATTTGAGTTATCTACAGATACTTTGGATACATACTTTGGATTGGGAATTTCCCAGTTTTGGATCAATAAAGTATATCTATCTATCTATCTATCTATCTATCTATCTATCTATCTATCTATCTATCTATCTACATGTGTGCTCTGATTTTGGAAAGAAACTTTAGATCCTGCTTTATTGCCAGTTGTTTGGATATTGATAGCCAGTGGGTAGAAAGTTTTGGCGGCTCTAGGATGGCAGATAGAACAGAGTCATAGTCTATGGTTAGCACCTAGTTTATTTTGTATTTCAGATTTAACTTTCTAACAGAATATAATACTAGAATAATAGTGTTTTTTTCTGTTCACACATTGAAGAGTCTAAACCCACCAATATATTTATTACTGTCAGAGGCTACAATTTGCCTGACTCTCTGGAGTCATAGGCTGTCATTGTCTTCAAAAACACATAAAAACATCTTGCATAGACATACTACTGCACTGACTAACTTCATTTATCATTTCCAATGAGTATTTTCTTCCATTGCTTTACCACACAGAGAAGTGTCACATTTTCTGGGACTGTTTTATGTTTTTTATGCAGAAAAAAACTACTTTGACAGGATTGAAACTGCAGTGATTGTGGCATTTTGTGTTAGGAAAAATTACAGTAGTCATCTCATTTAAAATGATGGATTACAGTTTGCAACACAGCAGCATGTCTCTGAGCTGCTTTTTATGGATTTTTGAAAACAATGGGAGGCTATGACATTGGTGAGACTGGGCAAACCTGCAGTGGATCAGACGGTAGCAGCCTGTGACTGTGGCCAATACATCGGTGGATTTCGACCCTACACGGGCAAAAATAACGACAAGAAAAAATAAAATTACTATAGCATTATTTTTAAAGCGTGCATTTTTTCATTAGTCATTGAATTAGTCATTTAGCTGACACTCTGATCCAGGATGGCTTACAGTGAATGAGTGGTAGGTTGGTAGCTCAAGTGTTGCTCAAGGACACTGGCAGGACACATGGGCTGCTGCAGAGAATGAAAGTGTGACCTTTGTCTTCATGGAACGATCTCTCTAACTGTGTATTTCAGCAGAACACCAAATGGTGGTGGGGATGTATCATGGCCATGGTACATGTGAAATGGACAATGGAGATTCATGAAAATGAGCCACTGAGCAAAGTAACTGGTATTTACTTTTGATGTCTTTTGGGGAAATGTGAAAATCCAGTTGGCTCTTGATGGCTGATGCCTGCAGGAGGCTCAGCTATCTATTGTCCGCGAATCAGCCATGTTTCTCTGGTTGCTTAGATTTATAGAAAATGAATTGACCCCCACTGAGATGTTGATGGTATTGTTCAGTGTGAACCATCATAACGATCCTCTAGGCTCTGTTATAGTGTTCACCATAGCTTAGTCCTCAGGGACCATGCCATAAATGAAAGGTCACAGGTTCAGTTTCCGTGACAGTCTGTGTGTGTCTGTCAGCAGCCAGGTGTCACACAGTAAGACTCTGAACTCTTTCCTACTCAACCTCTTCATCCACTCAGTTTGCGCTGGATTAAAGTATCAACTCAATGGCTTACATGTCAAAGGTGCTACCTGCACTTTAGAATCACACCGTTTAAACACACTTCTTTACCACATTCATGTTAAGACATTAGTTTAATCACCACAAACAAATGAGCGTATTGCTGTGAATATACTGGCCACTACACAGCATTTTATGTTGTAGGATCAGTGGTTCAGATTTGGTGAGAAATCCACTCAATTGCATTACAATTACACGCAGTGAGATTGCTTTCTGGCACAAAACAGGAAGGAGGCACTATTCCCCCTTTCTCACAGTAACAGGTGGCTAAAGATGTTAAAAATTGATAAATGAGTAGTTCCCAGCATACCTATTCTTTTCAGAAACCATATCAGAATTATTTTGATAATGAGAAACTGCTTTTTAAAAATTCTGCACATGGCTTTTTTTTTTTTAATGCGCTTTAATGAACTACAGCCAACCTAGATCACAAGCCCTCATGCAGAAAAAGGTGACCGCAAGACCCTAAGAGGTTGTTTCAGACATAAGAAAGGCGACACCCACTCCTGTTAACTCAGAATGCTGTGATAAAGTTTAAATGGATGGCAAGATAAGTGATGTAACTGAAGTCCTTGGTTGACAAAATGACAACAAAATAATAACTGTACCCTTTATATCCTATACTAAATGCTGAACTTTAGGTCAGAATTTCTTTTCCAAAATGCATCCTGGGACTTTTCCTCTCTTTGGTGTTATTTACTTGAAGACTTTGAAAGCGTAACCCTTCATTAGCCCATTCTCACTGTTTTCAACAGCCAGCAGCACTTATGAATTCACCTTACTGACTCCGGTTTAACCAGAAACAACACCATCCACTTCAGACACTTCCGGACAAATGTGATTAGCTTCTCTGTGTCTCACACACACACACACACACACACACAAAGCACATTCACAACCACATAGAGCTCATTTTTTAGACACTTGACCTCATCAGATGTCTCCCTCCTCATGCGTCCACCTCCATCTTTCTTTTCAGCTCAGCGCTTTATAAACACACAGGTTTGGGTAATTGGCTGCTGCTTCCTGTCTTGCCTTCACTCCATTGGCCTGCTGTTGTAGAGGTTGCTATGAGTAAGGAATTAATCAATAGTAGTGCAATAAGCCTTCAATGGCTCAGATGGGAGTTTGTTAGTAGTCGGTGTCGTGTAGGTTTACATCTTTGCCTGGTGGGAGTATTGATTTTGTTTCTCCTTCAAATTTCAACTCTTTTTAAGTCATTCACACTTGTTTCATTAGTGTACAGTGGAAAATAGATGCTCTCATTGATGCTCTTTTTGTGCATGACTGAAATGAGTGAAACTTTAAAACCTCCCTGTTAACATCAAAGTGCTGTGGTAGTACAGGGTTGTTGCAACTAAGAGAATAGCTGAACAAAATCTTGAATTCACAAGATGCTCTAGCCATTGCAGTTAGAAAATCACCAAGCCTCTTCCTGCTATGTGGAAATATGGCGCACCTCTCACTGTACTGTCTGGTCCTGCAGGGTACACTGAATTGCTTTCATGCAGGGCTCTTAGGTCTTTGCTCCACCTAAACTGTGCATATTGTAATTCCCATAAGCGATGTGAATGGCTAAAAGGGTGGAACATGAACGAATAAACACACCGAGCCCATCTCTTAGAGAGATGCTCCTCCTGCACACCTAGTAATGTGATACTTTATTGATCTGGTCGGAGTGCATGGTCAGCTCCACAACAGCAGCTGCCAGAGATCCAGTGTCTCCACAAGACTTTGGGGGATGCTTCCAAACACAGTGTGCCTCCATACTGGCTGCCCTGCTCCTCCTGCAGGCCGAGACACAGAGAGCAGTGATGGAACAATCTTTTGGCTTGTGAAAAAGCAATACCTACCCATAACCACCACCATGATCTGCGTTTTGCAGAAAAGTGGAATCCTCAGCGAAAAAAAAAGTTGAATTCAGAGGAGGCTGAGAGGCTGAATACGATTTAGCATTAGTAGTATTTAGTATTTGACATGGGGATAATAGGCAAAAGAGTGTAGTTTTGACATCTACACATAATACATTTGTCTGGTAGAATTTTTTTTTTTTAAATCTATCATCTTGTGACCTTTCAAAGTTTTCTCACTACTGTCTGGAGCGTCCCAGCTACTGCACCACAGGAATGTCAGTCCAATTTACTCCAGACTTCCCACCGTGACAAACAGGAGGGAAAATACTGATCCAATCCCGGAAAAAATATTTGACAGTGTGGGGACTGGTTCATTCAAAATGACACCTATCTAACATTTATTATCATATTATTATCATGTCTCAGCACAACACTGGACTCTGTGCAATACCTGCGGGACTCTGTGAAATAACTGCTGTGTTTTTTACTGTTTTTACTTTTATATTTATATTTATGGCACTTTATTTATTTATTATTGCTGCTATCTGGAGTGGATTTCTCCAAACAAAATTTCGTTGTATTGTGATGAGTAACAATAAAGATCAATCAGTCAGTTTTATATTGACAACCTGATGTCTAGACAGAAGTTTGTGGATATTATGTAATAAAAAGTCATTTAAATAATAGTAATTTTTGATAATAATGTACTGAATAATTTTCAAAGTCCTGCCACATTAGCAAACTACTATTACTTTTTTCCAGATGAAGCTTCTCTTTGACAGATTTTATCCAAATTATATATAATGCCCAAATTTGTTTTTCTTTTTTCCAGTGCATATTAATCCATGTGACATTAATATACCTATTAATGCATACTGATAAATGTTAGATTGCATCAGTTCCTGTGAGATTAAAGGTCATCAGTGACATTCAGGAGTCAGTGGATAATATCAGTTATATAAGTGAGTGATGCTCTGTCCTTGCCTGATCATCTGCTGGAAGCTTATTTACAGTTGAGAGAAAAGCATCTATGATATATGTTTTTATGTGAATGATTCAGTGTCTAATTTGATAAAAACAAAATAATTCAATAGGCTTCTAGTGGGTGCCAGTTGAACAGAAAATGGTCTTTGTCCACTAACTCGGGCTGAGAATTGAGACTATTTTTGTCTAAGATGAAGATTATATATAACTAGAAGAGTGCAGATCTCTGCTAGGTGTGTCCAGGGGGCATGTGGGTGGTGAACACAAACTGTAGGGCAGGCTGTGTGTCCAGTGTGTGTGCAAAAGAGTAGTGGAATGAAGAGGAGACACCATGCCGAGTACGTCATCAAGGTGTAACCAGAGTAGATAGGCTCTATGGAGACAAATCCAAACAAGGCATTTCAGCAGCTGGCAGACATTATTGAATGTTGAATAACGTCGATATTGAATGAACAGCCACAATGCTGTTTGTTTGAATGAATACAAGCCACAATTATCTTACCATGGCGTGCAAATCTGGACAGGAACAATACCAAAAGACCAGCATGTAACCCTGACCCTAACCCTGCCCCAGCATGTACATTATCATTAGAATAACTGGCAAGAAGACATGATTCAAATTATTTGTATCTGTAGCAGCAAGACATGAATGGTTGCCATTAGCGAAAATAAATGGGGAAAAAATAAAAATAAGATTCCACAGTGAAGCAGCTGTTGATCACTTGCGGCCATTCACTACCGGCCTGTTGTAAGGAGTTAGTGCTCAGTTGCAGTATAAAACAGGTTTTTCAAAGGTTTTTTAATCACTGCCACCATGAGAGATCCTTGATCATGCGTTCATGGCTGTGCACTAAGACATATTGCGCTGATAGACCCAGTAGTATGCGAGATTAGCCGCAGACAGATACACACACAGACAGATACACATGATAAATGCATGATACCATTCATGCTGCTTCCTGGCAGAGATAATAATATTGCCTACAGCATGCCTACTTATAAGAATGAGCTTATGGAAGTGACAGTGGCAAATGGAGGCACATTTTGATTGTGGAAGGATTACTGCAGGTTATAGCTTAGTTGTATCACTCAAACATTGTATAACTGCTTATATGTCAAGGCTTGTCATTCTGGTCTTTTCATGCTGGACATTATTTGGCTTATCATGAAACAGACTGCATCGCATCATTTCTGAATGTAATGATAAGCCTGTAATAGGCTTCTAACTCTTGTTGAAACCGCCTCATGTTGTGTGAGTTATATTTGTTGTACCGTGGGTGCCTGGGTGCACAGAATAAGGTGCTTACTGAAAATGGCCATTTGATAAAAGCCAAACAGCACTCTGATGGCAGCCAGCTGTCTCTGTTGCTGTGGTAACTCACCGTAAGAGCGGCAAAACGGCAGAGTGATCGGGTTTCTGTGGTAACTGCTGACTTCTGCTATTTTTGTCTCGTGAGCTCAGATGGTGGCCGGAAAGTGAGCCAGCCAAAAAAAAAAGAGGTTTATTTTAGATAAAGCATCTTGAAAAAGCACTTTTTCCCACGGAGGGCTTTACTTATGTGTATTCTTCAGGACGATGGCCTTTGACCCTTAAATCCTCACCCAGCAGATGCCATATTTGAAAATATTTCCCCATATAATACATTTTATAGACCATTTCAGCTGCATCAGATTTGGGATTTAAGATCAGTGAACCTCTGCTTGAACCTGGTTGTGAAACTGGTGCTATAAACAGTAAAGAGCTCAATGAACAGAGCAAGACACTAACACTGCCAGGGTTAGCATCTCCACTCTGACTAGCATACTACATTTTTAAGTACTCTCTGTAATGTAAGGCGTATAGGATTAACGCCAAATGGCAGATGTTACTCATGCACAAATTTTGTATTTGTGACCAAAATCTAAATCTCTGAGCCACTAATTTGATCATTGTCAAAGGACTGATGGCTGTAAAAATATTTTCAATCATTATTATTATTCATTATGAGATTTATGATCTCATTTAAACATAAAAACAAACAAACCAACAAACTGCTATTTGAATTAAGTCGTGGTGTCTGAACTGTGAGTGAGGCACGGAAGCCCCCTGCCCCTTTCTCTGTAGAGCTGATCGAATGATGTGATGCCTTCGTCAAGGCGGTACTGACTCTCCTTCAAAACCAGATGTTGACAATTGAATTAACTCCAACACTGTATGGAGCTGATCTGCTGCAAGTGGATAGCAGCAGTGTGATTATCCTCTGCCTACTGAATGGACTATTTATAAGGCTTTTTATAACTCTACTTTCACAGTAATTTCACTTTCATAATAAAAGCAGCAGACTGCAATTCCTGCTGTCTCCTTGTGCATAGTGCTTTGATGACTCGCATTGCACTGTTGGGTCAGTGCAGCCACCACTACTCAGACCGGATCTCGGCTATTTAAAAAAAAAATTCAGAAAATATTTTTGATGTCATTTAAAATCATTTTATCGGCATTTTTCTCCCACAAAACTCCATATAGGGATATGAGGCTAATGTGAAACTATTCAACAAATTAGACCAGCTCTGAGGTCTTTTAGCCACTGCCATCCATAACCTTCAGCGCTGCACGGCCCATGCCAACAGTAACAGAGCTGAGACACTTAGTTTTAATGATTGTAGGCTTGGCCAGAACCAAGGGGGAGGTGAGGTCATTCCTGGCTCTCAATGCAATCCTGGCAGAAAACATCCATATTCAGCATGCTCATCCTGCCCACCATGGATTTTGTCATTAGCTTTCAATGTAAATGTTTGGTTTGTTTGTTCTTTTGGATTTAGAAGATGAGTGTGTCTGATTGCGAAAGACCTCATGTTTGTAACACAGTCAGCCTCTGCACATTTTTGATGAATTTAGAGAACTTCACTTGCCATATCACACAACAGCTGGAACGAGAAATTTGTTTCTTTGCAAATTCCTTATGTATGACCACTCCAGTGGGGCTCTGTATAGCACAGGGTGTGGAACAGCCAGGGCAGCACAGCATAGCAGTAACACTGCTAGAAACAAGCTTGATCCCTACCAGGGCCTACAGCAAAAAAGTCTCTTTAATCATGATACTGCGAGGCCGTTTTGATAAAACTACCAAATGATGGCAGTTATGTCATCCTGTACAGTAGGTCTGCCTCTGGACAGGGTCAGAATTATTTTTATTAGAAGTACAGGTAAACCAATGTACTCTCCAGTCAGTGTTGTCCATCTTCACTATGACAGAGGTGTCTTCCTGACCACAGTTATGGTCTGGAGAACCTGCAATTACATTTAATTTTCTTTGACAGTTTGATTTATTCATATTATTTTTCAGCAATTTAATCTTCATGTAAAGCCGTTAAGGTACCTAGTGTGTCCTCTAGAGCTGAGGATGTACGATGGATTCCCTGCTTTAAACAGCTGTTTTGCCTGAAAGATTTTCATTTGTCTGGGTTGCACTTTAGAGTTTTGGTGTCTCTTTATTGTTTCATAATAAACTTTGGGTGGAATCGCTCCAAACTGGCCATTCTTATCATTGTTTAACATGGAAATGCTCAAATCACTGTTGTCTGGTGAAAACCATGTATCACCAGAATGTTAACTTTCCAGGAAAACAGTCTTGTTTTTAGCTTGACAATTTTGGCCTTTTCAGCTTATCTAAAATTTGAAAAGGTTTCATAGCTCTTAGAATTGCACAACTTTCTTAACCTATTGATGAGCATGCAAATCCTCAAATAAAGTTAAAACATGAACATCACCAAATTTGGAGTTACATGGTTTTCAGTCGACAGTAACAGTATGTTACGCAACAGCGCAAAATATTAGTTATTGGCCACTTTAGTACAAACGATAGTGATTAAAGTATTGGTAAAAACCTGAACCCTTATTTTTGAAATCTAATTAGGAAATTAAGCAACAACCAAAAACTTACTGTACCTCCAAGTTTATCAAGTTCATCTCATGTAGTGCTAAAACCCACTGTCTTGTCTGGATGATAGTGATCCTTATCATAGTAAGGAAGAAGCCTGGCACTGGCATTGATAATGGATGAGAGATCTAAATGGGACTTTCCATATAAACCAACACTTGGAGTACAGAGGACCAGTGTTGATTAGCCAGTCAGATAAATTGGACCCTCTGCTGTGCATGGGCGAGGTGTGGGATGAAAACATCACTGTTCTTGGCAAACACCCCCAGCCTTAATCATTGTATTTGCTTGGCTAATGATGAAGAGGGAGTTTTTGGGTAGCTTGCAGAATGTGCTTCAGTGTGATTAACACCAGTGGCTGCATGATAAGGACACAATATTATTTAAGGGTAGATAGTGTTGCCTCGGAGTGTTTGGAGAGTAGTTAACTAGATATCACTCGATACATTTTTCTGCATCTGAACTACAAACATCACTCTGATTGATCTAACATCAGCAAAAGCCAACCAAGCAAGGAAAGATAAGATTAAACAGCTAAAGCATTAGAATGCATTAAGAATAAATAACGTATAGCAAGAGTGCATTTCTTTTGTCCTAGTTGCAGTGTTCATAAAGTTTATAAGTACCTTTTCATCACATTATTGAAAGCAACTCTTGTTGATTATACCATTCAGTGCTGTACTTGCAATGTGTCACATGTAGCTGTTGTATGGGCTGGTTTCTGTTTGCATTTTAAAATTCAGACAGAAACCAGCCCCTCATTCCACGCCATGCACCTCACTGCCTTAAATGTTAATGTCATCATTTTTGTGACATCATTTTTTGGCATAACTGCAACAGTTGATATAAACCGAGTCGAGGGGGAGAAATTAAACACATAAATGGTTCAGAACTTGATCTTGCAGATACCAGTCAGGATGCGTTTTGATACTGCTTTTGTGGGTCATTTGCTGTGAGGATATTTTTCATGCCCTCGAATGTTTCTGTAGCTAACAAATGGTTACAAGGGACTGAAAACAAAAGGAGAGACTGATGTGACCACCTCTTAGTCACTGACAAAACTAAGAAAACTTGTAATTTCTGTGTAGTATGAGGCTGTTCAAATACTGCAATCATACTATAAAAGGAGGAACAAATTACAAGAACAATAACTTGACAATTTTTTTCCTTTTGTTTTCAGTTCTCCAACATGCTGGCATTTCCCTCGTTACCATTGGTAACCACTCTGGCAACATTTTGTGAAAGGCCTCTATTTTTTACTGTCATTACAGAAGCAATATGACCTATGTAATTTTTAGCCTAACTTTATTCTCCAGTTAATGTGGATTTAAGCACTATTGACAGTCTTTACTGGCACATGAGTTTGTCTCCTGTTGGACAAGGTTTTGATGACCAGTTTCCTCATCATCTCACATTTCCAGGCTTTTAGAGAGGCCTGTCTTCCACACACTCATTGTTACCACAGCACTTGCTGCCCACTGATTCGTCAAAATTAATAAATATGTACATTGTGCATTCATGACTATATCAGAATTGTGGTCTCATATGAATCATCTGCATTGCTTAGGCCTAGTTTATAATACTGTCCCTTGTGTGTCCTTGAAGGAGCATACTTTACAGGGCTGTAGATGAAGAGCCATGCATGATAATTCTGCTCAGTGGTTCTTGAAGGAAGCCCAGTGCCTGATAATCTAATCGGTTCAGCAGGATCTTGTAGAGGAAATCGCCACATTTGTCATCATCATGTTCAAACGCCAACAGATACAGATGCGGCTAACCTTGTCAACCATTTAATTTCTCTGGTCTCTCTCCACCCGCCTCCTGCAGGCTCCCAGTCGGCTAAAGAGAAGCTGCTTTCTGACCAGAGGGGAAAAGGTTCAAAACAGTGGATCATGTGGGAATTGTGTGTGGTGTGAAGGTGAACGTAACATCCTACCCTCCCTGAATGACTGCTGTTGAGTTGCCCTTGGGCAAGGTGCTTAACCCTCTAATGCTCCGCTGAAGCTGGTCAGCGGCCTGCTGGAGGACTGTGTTTATATTGGGCTGCTCCCAGGTGTGAATGAGTGCAAAGCAGGTTGTTTCTTTCAAAGACCATGCACACTAAGTGAAGCCCTTGCCTAGATCTGCATTGAGGAGGCTCCCTCATGCGTTGTGCTGTTGGGTCATTGAAGGGTTGCCATGGTTACCTCTGCAGGAGGAGGCTAAGAAACACCCCGCCCCCCTTCATTAAAATCCCAGATATTGATTGGCTGGGCTGATAACTAGAGACCCCCCTGTATTTATTCCACTGTGTTACTAGAGAGAAAGCGGGATGGAGATGGCTCACAATTGCACGGGCCTGCTGTCACTTAAGGGCAGCAGCCAATCAAGACCTCTGAAGCCAGACCAAGGGCCCCACTAGTAAATGTGCTCTGTGAAAGACGGCTGGCTGCTGCTGGGTTTGCTGTATGGATGTGTACAGTGAACAGAGGTCTCAGAACCAAATCCTGCATTGTTTTTGATGGCTTTGTGGTAATAGACAGTAAAATAAACCACAGAACAGCAGTTCCTATACACTGTCTTTGTTTGGAAGGAAAAATAATAGAAGAGGCATTGTTGAGGACCCAGCTGGTGTGGTTGTGTTGGTGGCTTTCTGGCTGTCTCCGTGGAATGGAGGGTAAGTAATGCTGTTGGCTGTGTTGATTCATCTGTCCTGGGGTGGACACGTACCATAGCCGTGTCTCCTCCCTTCCAAATGGCCTGTGTATTGTGGCCCGGTACGTCGATGTTGATATTCATGAAGTCGTTGGTTTGCTCAGCGCGTGGGTGAGAGCCTGCTGGCTTTGTGTGTGTATGTGTGTGTGTGTGTGTGCGTGTTGTTTGCTTCCTTATGTCTTAGTTGTATGTGTGTGTGCATATGTCAGTGTGTGTATGCGTGTGTGCGTAGCCTCAGCTGATATCTGTGTTTACAGAGTGGCTTGCTTTGCAGAGCCAGAATAAGGCTAGGGTAGGGTAGGCCTCTCTTTTTGTGTGTGTGTGTGTGTTTTCTCGGTTTACTATTATGCTCTCTGGTTATGGAAAATCCAAATGTAAAAGGATATTTGACAGGTTGTGTTAATCAGCCTCTACAGCCCTTTGGCCAACATCTGATTGGTTGTATAGGACACATGCAGTTGGGGAACTGCCTTATCTGTCAGGCTACACTTAAAGTGAGTCACCAAGGACAGCACAGAAAGTAAATCTCTCTCTTGCTCTCTTCCACTGTCTCTTCAGTCCCAGTAAGCTATATTAGCATGAATGTAAGGAAACCAGTTCAAGTGGCATTCCAGTGCATGGCAAACATATTAGTCCATAGCATTAACCTAGGTATCATCACATAGGTTGAAAACTACATCAAACAAAATGTAGTGAATATGAGATTGTGTTACAAATTGAAGAAACCTAATTACAGAACACGGGTAGCAAACACCAAGTTTCCACAAAATGTCGCTATTATTTAGACAGAAAAAAATCATAAATAAATGAAATAAATTGTTATTCAGTAATTTCGCGCATGCTGAAGCGCTTTCCAGCAAGTCTTTTCCGCTTCAGAGAGCATTACTGTGAGTTTCATCACACTAGAGAGAAGAGAAAGTTGGAACATATTTATAAAATCCAGGGAATATTTGTCTCACACTTCTGGCTCATTCACTTGACAATTTGAACACAGTCTCATCTCAGTATGTAGCAGCATTTTGACTGACTTCATAAAGCAGCCTTGAGTTTTAAACACTTACATACTCTTCTAGTTGAATCTGATGGTCAAGGATGAAATAGCATTGTACGTTTTGTGAAATGGGATGCTGTCTTTCACTTTGTAAAGAATGCATCTTGAGGATAAAATGTTTTATCTGTTTTAAGGCCTGTGTTGAGGTTCCTAGCATTACTGTACATTGTAGTTGTTTTTGATAGGTACCCAAATCACTGTAGCTGGTCTTTTGATAAATGTAACATGCATAACAAATAACTATTATAAATGAAATGGTGGTACTACAGAGATGCCCTAGCCTACAAATTGTTTTCTCCAGACATAAGAAAATATGTCTGTTTGATGCAAACCCCAGCAAAAAGCATATCACCATCATTTAAAAAAAACAACAAAAAAAACATTTGTTTTTCAGTTTAAATGAAAATTACCATGCAAAATGACCATTTCCACTAAAGTCATGAATTACATTACAGTATTTTTTTTTTTTTTTACAATATTGTTTAGGCCTAACACAGACAGCAGCTGCAGTGATGCACTAAAAGAATACTGTAAATAAATACCACTTAAACTCTTTATGTTTCTCTTTCTGCTACTACTACAGTTTAATCACAGAGCCTTATAAAAAATATTGCCAGTGGAATGCACTGGCCAGCGACTGATCTGCCAATATTATTCCTATAGCAAGGTATTTTTTTGTTTTTCAATCCGTGTCACATACAGTACTCAAGTGTGCACACCCCCCAAGATGCATACAGTCTCTCTCTCTCTCTCTCTCTCTCTCTCTCTCTCTCTCTCTCTCTCTCTCTCTCTCTCTCTCTCTCTCTCTCTCTCTCTATATATATATATATATATATATATATATATATATATACACACACTCACACACACATAAATACATACGGAACAGATGTATACCAAATGCATGCATAAATAGGCCATACGTAAACACACACTGCACACACACACACACACACACACACACACACACACACAGTCATACTTACCTGCCACTGCTGCTTTGACAGATGCTGGTTACCTCCCGCCTTGCTCAAAGGTCAGGGGAGGCAGTTAAACTCAGACAGGCTGTGCTAGCGGTCTCATCAGTCAGGGCCAGCCATATGAGCCGAGCAATGAGGCGCTCCCTAATCGGCCCTGCCAACAAACATTTCAGGCATGAGCAGCCGAGCCAGAGTGACTTACGACTCAGGTTAGCAGGCAGGCGGCCTGGAGCAGCTCCCAAATTTGGCCCTCGTTACTCACACATTGCTTCTTATGATAATGTTTGACATTCATGTGTCTCCTTAAGCAGTGCAGCCTTACCAAGGTAAACTCATTTCTTCCTTTTCTGCATTCTGAGACTCAGTGGTTGCCAATAGGGTTTTGATTCTATATCAAAACGGTTATCATTAAATGCTGCTATTAACAAGCTTCCTCTGGAAAAGCCATACATTGCAATATTATTTCAACTCAAAGCCTCAAAAGGTCTGAATGCAGCCTTTAAATGTTGCTGTTTACTCAGTGCAATGTTTTTTTTTCATTGGGAAATCACTCCAGCGTCTTATTTTGTGATTGGGCCGGCAGTTGTTTTCATGTCCATGTTTATTTCTGTTGTGAAATTGGTTTTCTGTATTGCAAGTTGCATAAAACACCTTGAAATTAACTGGGTAAAACATGGTCAGTAGTCTGTATACTAACTGCTTTTGTGACACTTGATTCATGCTAGACAGCAAAAGTGCACTGAAGTTATTTTAATCCTTTCTCAGTCTCACTGTTCACCGGTTCCTCCTGTTTAGGACAGTGTGTCTGTTGTAGGGCACAATACAGTCAGCCTGTTCAGACACATGGTGGTAGTATTCTTAGAAGTAGGTCAGAGAAATGTTTCATTAATAGGTGATGAAATAGACTTTTATGGTTGGGTTTTGCGGTGAGAATGCACACATATTTTCATGTGACTGTGCATCTATATGAGTAATCACGTGTGTTTGAGTGAGTGCATGTGGATGTGTCTCTGTGTCTGTCTTTTATAATTCCGGTCAAGCCAGCAGTGTGCTCTCCGTCCCCTCTTCAGTAAAGGTCACATCTCCTGATGTCGGCAGTGACATTTAGTCCTGGGTCTGTCTGCTGGAATTTGTCCCCCCAGTTCACCAGATCATCATCCAACACACTCCCTGTCCACGTATCTCCATTTGAAGATCTTTGGTGGGCGTGGCAGTGAGAGAGAGAGAGAGAGGGAGGAGAGGAGATGTTTCAGGGAGCCGTTCTTTGTTGCTCAGTGGGTAGAGCATAGCACGAACACTACCAGGGATTACTGTTATTTTCCCTTTAGGGATGCCCATGCCCAGGCCCATTCCTCTAAGAGCCTTAAAGGAATTTCCTTGAGGAGCTTTATATTATGTAACATGGGGCTTGGGGCAAAAATGGCCTTGAAAGTTAATAAAAAGCCCAAGTTCTCCATTTGCATGTCACCCTGTTGACATTACTTTTACTGCCAAATATGTCCATGTGAATTCAGCTGAAGCAGGAGAAAATGGTGGTACTCACAACCAGGAGTAGATGAAAATGCTGACTTCATACAAACCACTGCATCATAAAGAATGAAAATACAGATTTTGTAAAGGCTCACCAATTAAGGGATAGAATATGTACTTCACTGGTTGGGGACAGATGAATAAAAATGGCTCTGTTCCACTTCCATAAAGCCTGTCACATGTTTCCAGCAGTGGGACAGAGCTGATACAGTTCTTAGTACATACACATTTCTACGATTTGCTTCCTTGTTTTACAGTTCAATAAAACTGGCTACAAAAAGTGCTGCTAAAAAAGTCACATCAAGGATGGCAAAAAAAATCTTGTGAGAAGTAAACAAGTTAATTTCTTGTCTTATGTAATCATCTGATTTTGCTTGTGATTCCTCATGTTCCCTCCACCCCTTTTCACCTTTATTAGCACATTGTTTTACCATGCTGAGCACCGAGTGACCTGGTGAGAAAACGGCTCAGTTAGGAATTTGTAATTAGGAATTTGTTTGTAGAGCTTACTGTGATACACGTTTCACAGCTCAGGGCCAGGAGTTGATGCCACAGGAGTAGCTGGTGGATCACTATCTTGCTCAAGGACATTTCAGCAGGGGGGGACATTGGCTATAACCTTGGGATAGAACTCGAGCCGTTCTGTTTATACGACAATCTCTTAAAACTCTGCAACATTCTGCCATGGCACCCGGTCCTCCTATTCTGGCATCAGACTTTGATCTGATTCGTTAGTTAATTGTGTGCATGAACCAGACACGGAGTCTTAATTACATTTCAGGCATTTACAATTGTTATCCAGAGTAGCTTTTAGTGAGTGTACAGGCAGAGGTTCAGTGTGATGTGTGTGATACTCTAATGATCTCTAAAGGAGGATTTAGTCTTTTCACTTTTAGCCAGGAGCTGGTAGGTACTCAGTGTCTCTCAATTTGTCCTTACTGTCCACACCAGCCCACTTACAGTGTCCCCGTTTGGGTCCTGGGATGTTGACAAGTGCGTTGACTGTTATGGCATCAGACTTAGTATGTTTGGGTTACTGGTTGGCATCTCTATCCACTAGACTCCCCTGCAGAATCATTTTATGTGAATAAACCCTATTTTCAACAATGGTTTCAGTAACTGGCTTACAGAGATGAAGCCATCCACTGCCAGGCGGACAGCAGCGTCCTCTCATCAGACTGTAGACTGACAGCAGCTGTTAGATCTGTTTCAGCACAGGCCAAGCCGGGGCTCCTCTACATAAAGACCCTTTTCTGTTAAGACGAGAGCTTCCACTTCACAGCAATGAATAGCTGCCCAGCTGCAGTTAGTTTATGTGTGTGTTTGTTAATGTGCATTTTTGTGTTTGTGTGAGTGTGTGTCCTGGGTTGGGGGTGATGGTGGGTCTCGGGGATCATCTTAGTGGCTTTTGTCCCTTTTGTCCCTATCCTCCATGTTGCTCCTTGGGATGAGACATGCCCCCAATCATAGTGTCTTTATTTCAGCTACCAGAATTCCTCATCATCTGGCCAAATGCAGGGTGGTATTTTGGAATACCAGCCATGGTGGCTAGCTGACAATAATAAAGTTAATTTCTTTGGCTGCTGTCCTTCTGGCTATCAGAGTTCCCCTCACCAGTACTGGGAGCAGCTGCTTAGTAAAGCTTTGGTTTCCCAATAAATTAAGACTCAGTTTCCGCATGTTTGCAGTCTCACTAGTGACAAGTCTGCCTAAATTTTAATGTTTGGGCTGCCTAACCTGTGCAATGGGAAAACTGATCATGTTTTGCCCAGGTGGACTCAAGCTGTACTATTTTACCCACAATGCCCAGGCTTCCGTTTCCATGCTTTGAGCAGATGTCAAGGTTAGGGTTTGCTTTGCCTAGAGGTCAGTTAGCTGTCAGTCTCTCTCAGCTGCTGAGAGAGTTTGATTGCCTCTGATGAGGGCCTTGTTTTTGTCCATTCAATCTGAAATTGCTTTGAATCATCACAGCTTAGTGGGGGAGGCACTTCCTGCACTCAGGCTGACATATGACGGATTTGGAAACGACTTACACACAACTTAAAAATCATACCCATCAAAGACAAAATGGCAGTCTGAACGGAAAGTAGTTGTTGGACAATGAGAGAAAATATCACACATGGAAAATGTCACCTGTCATCTCCAAGCTGATGTTAGGTTAATTATTCTCAGGGGGCAATTGTGTGTCAAACTGAAAACACAGGGGTTAGTGGGCACATGGTGGAGAAAGGCAGGATTGTCTCCTTCCTTCATTCTTCCCAATGGTCAGGACTGGAAAATAACTTTAAATAACCTGTTGACAGGCCACAGTGGTGGATAAATCCCTAAATTAACCTTCTGATTACCTGCCAGATTGTTGGTAGAATAGACAAACCACAGCCAGATCTAATGTTCCACCCTGTTTATAAAACACAGATCAGCACCACTCAGTGAGGCTTAATGGTTATGTGCCATGGACTCCGAGCTGTAATTTATTAGTTAGCAGGGTCTGATGTAACAGCATATTTGGTATTAAATTACATGGAAACCTGGCTTTGTTAGAAGGGCAGTGGGGTGAGAAATGGGTAAGTCATGTGGGCTGCTAATATTTATCTTGTCTGGTTTTAACTGTGGTGCATCCTCAAGCTGTAGTTACGGCTAACCCTGGTCCGCTGGTGATGTTTAATTTCCTGTCGAAACAGCACTGCCCTCTGGGAAATGCCGAGCACTGCATGTGGATGGTGTATTTTTGCATCAGTTTGTGTCTTGGATTCTCAAGAATCCTTGAATCTTTGAGTCTTTTGATGTTTTTCCTTTCACTCTTTGAGAGTCTCCTCTGTAAATGTGGCCTACACTAGTTTTATGTGAACATCCAGTGTTTGATCCTAACAGTTGCTTTTGTAAAGTACGTTCGTTTGTTCCAGAAGAGTTTCCCAGGTATTTATTAGGAAGTACTAACCCTTCTGACGTTATTGTTATTCTGTCTCCTCTTCAGTAAGCATGTTTCTCAACACCCTGACACCCAAGTTCTACGTGGCACTGACGGGCACCTCCTCCCTCATATCAGGACTCATACTGGTAAGAAGCTGTCTTTTCCTGTAGCTGACTCCCAAGACTAGTTTGATAATTAGTGATGTTGGTGTTTGTATTGATACTAATATTAATGCTGATACTGATATCAATATTGAATTTGATTGTGATGCTCTTATTGATATTTTGGTGTCAATACTGATTTTGATGATAATATTAGTAGCAGTATTGAAACTGATGTGGATATCTTCTCACTTCACTCCCATCCTGGCATCATATTAATACTGCAAGTACATCATGGCTTATTCTACCGTTGGACATATTCATTATGTTAAGAGGAGAACATATGTTTTCAGGTGTGGATGTAATTTGTTACTGTAGTTACTGATTCAAATGCAAGAACACAAGAAAATGTCTAGTAACAGTCCACAGTCAGTTTGTCCTTTACCAGCTCCGTAGTGTGGATGTGTGATTGTTTGTGTGTGTGACCACAGTTCTTTCTGCAACCTCTTCACTACACCGCTGCTGAGAATGTACTCTTGGTCATCTCGCCTACTTGCGTAAATGTTCAAATAAAAATAGAATGACTAAAGACATGACAAAAATCATTGCAGTGGGAAGTAATACACTGAAATTCTATGTGAGCTTGTTCCTACTTACACAGATATTTCACTTCTCTTTTAAGTTGTTCACAGAGACAGCCAACTGTGCATCAGTGGTTGGTCTGTATGCTAAAATAGCTCCTCTCTTAATTAACTCCCTCTTCCCTGCGGACTATTGGCCAATTTGTGTAGGCTGCTTAGAAATGATGATGTGTTTCACACATGTTCTATGAATAGATGGGGAAATATGGGAGCCAGTTGTTTTTGTAGGAGTAATACTGATCATTTCTGTGTAGTTGGAATGACCTTTGTCAAATTGCAGCTAATACACCCCATAAAACAGTGTTTTGGATCAGGATGCGTGTCTCCTATTCAGTCATGTGATTTGGCCACAGTCACCACATTCACCACATTCATGAAATGTGTTTTTTAACCTCTATTTTGATCAGGCAAGGTTCACTGAGTGCACATGCACACTCTTTAACAGCAGTACCCCGCTTCACAGTCTCATAGCTACAAGCAAGGAACATATAAAGAAGGAAGGGACAATATGTCATCGTGACAGTGTTCCAAATTTACACTGGTGCCAGACTTTGGTGCCACTAATATTGAAGTCAATTGGACTGGTATGGAAAATCCCGCTATAAACCACTATATTTCCGCTGTTTGAACCTTGACAGGACAGGCACAATCTGTTCTCAGAAACACACTGTACATAATGCAGACTGATGTTTTTATGTAGTTGTCCAGCAGCTACATAAAGCCTAGTGTGCAGCTCAGTGCTAGCCAGACAATGCTAGTGTCAGCAACATGCAAGTTTAAAATGTACAAGTCTATATATCTGATATTAACTAGTTAGAAATAGATTCATTGCTCATAAGTTTGACTGTGGCACTAACCCCCCAAATGAGGCATAAAAAGAGGGCCGGTAAACCTATTCAAACAATGACAACCACACCAAGTTTTTCCACTCTCCATAGTCCTTTGCTGTGAGTAACTGAAGGATCCAGGGAAACTGTTTGGGCTGCCTTGCTCAAATGTACCTCGGTGGTAATTGATTACCAGAAAATGAATGGAAAACTCTCCTTTTCCATTCATTTTCTGCCAGTAAGATTTCTGCTTTTTAAGCGGGGTGAATGTTTGTGTGTAGAACTGGTCTATAAGAATTTGTGCAACAAATGCACAAACTCAGCACAAGGTCAAGACTGGCTGCAGATGGATGATTAGCTCCTCTCGTCTGGCAGAAGGTGCTCATCAGTGAAATCAGCTCCTATAGTGACAGAATGAAAACCCTGCGCTCTTGGACCTTTATGGTACAAGGCTGAAAACCACTCTCCTACATCTAATACATCTAGTCCTCATTCTGATTAGGAACTCAGAGGCATATTATAGACCAGGTGGGAAATGGCCACCCGCCAGACTCTGCTCAAGTTTTAGCTTTAGGTGTCAAGATATTCTACTCTACTTCGCCATCATTATTAGAAGATCCTATATTATTCATACAGTATCATTGTCTAGTGAAATATTGAAATTAGCCAGTTTCCTAGAGTGCTTGAAAAGGCTTGAAGCTGACAGTAGACACCGCTCACAGATCCCTCTCAGTTGCTGACACAGAAAACCAAAGGAATTTAACTCAAACAACCAGCCCTGTACGCCTTCTTCCTTCAGTGAATGCCAAATGAAAAGTCAAAATACAATTTTCTGTCTTTTACTTTTTGTATCTGTTTCAGTATTTCATTAAAAATGTCGTATTGGCAGGACAGTTGCAGCAAAGGTTCCGTCAGTGTGTTTAAACACAAGACACATGATTCTCTCTCTCTCTCTCTCTCTCTCTCTCTCTCTCTCTCAGATATTTGAGTGGTGGTATTTCAGGAAGTATGGCACCTCCTTCATAGAGCAGGTGTCAGTGAGCCACCTGCGCCCCCTGCTGGGTGGAGTGGACAGCAGCTCCCCAGCAACTCCAACACCAGTAATGGGGAGGCAGACTCCAATCGACAAAGTGTGTCTGGTAAGTACCAATAATATTCATCTGATCAATACGTATAGCTCATCATTGCAAACATGGAAACTCAGTCAGTTATAAAAGTATAGCATGTAGTGTTGCATGAAGTACTGAGGAAAGCACCACAGTTCTTTGAAAATATGTATCTATGTATATTTACTTTGTTTTGCCAGAAATTCATATTGTTGGTGATTTCTGTGCTGCTTTTTTTCGTGTTGCTGCTAACAAGCAAGAGGCACAGGGAGTTGTGCAGCAGCAAGGTTTATTGTGCTGAAAAGTTTTTAGAGTTGCTCTTCCTCCCATTTAAATTATTTAAAGATCCACTGCAGTGATTTTTGACTTAGAAAAGTTTGATATTGATTTTTGACACACATGCGAGCCTGTGTGTGTGTGTGTGTGTGTGTGTGTGTTTTTTACTCCACAGTTTTTGGTGGTTAGATGGTACAAAGTTTATAGGAGTGAGAACCTAATCTTCCATACAATTGTGCTCTCTACTTCATACTATCTTTGGGACCAAATATCCAGAATTGAAATTTCAGTACCCAGCAACGATGGAGGCAGTTTTGGTACCTTTGTATAATCCCTACATTTCTAGTCTTTTGTTAAATTACATCATCTTTTGTCTGTCTCTGTCTTATCTGTGAGCTGTCTGTCTGTAATGGTATGGCTTTGAAATCAAATTTGTTATAACTGCACTGGTATCAAAGTAAAAATTTTTGACATTGTGGTAATATTAATACCATAACTTTTTTTCTACACATTTAAGCAGTGATGAGAAATTCTCAACTGATGCAATCATAATTTTTTTTTTTTTTTTAACATAGTATGAGGACGAGGGCTTCTATTGCCCCTGTACTGAATGTGATCTTCAAAAATATTCAACTTCCAAAATGTGTATTCTGTCATTCTTGGGATGCTGGGACAGTGTTATTTTAAAGCCTAATTATTGTCTTCACCATGGTCACCATGATATCATCATCATTGGCATGTATTTAGTTGACTGCTCCACAGTGCTGATTCAGGGAGTCCCAGCTCACGTTGGCTTTTTCCAGCCCAGCTGTGGTCCTGATGTGGGTCAAAGTCTCACTAATGCAGAGCACTTCAGTGCGGTTCTGCTGTGTTAACTCCTAAAAGGAGAACTAAATGGCCAAAGTGTTATAAATGTTGGAACAATTTTTCACCTGCACTGGCTTGGTACTGGCCCGGCTGGAGGCAATAAAAGGAAGTTGGGCTTGATATTAATATTTGGGGTGGATGGTTAGACTTGTTTCATATATATAGTATTTTTGTTAAAGTATAGCCAGTGTTGTTTTCTCAGTTCTCATTCCCAAAATGTGTTTGCAGCCATTCAGCTGTAATAAATGTTAAAAGGAATGTGTAATGTAGTCCTCAGGTAGAAACTGTTATCCAGAGCTCCTACAGTACCTTGAGGTACTTTCATAGCATAGGGGAAATCCAGACCCTTTTATTATTTTTTTTAAAAGATTTTTTTTTTGGCATTTCTGCTTTATTTGACAGTCACAGTAAAGATAGATAGGAAAGGCAGGGGAGAGGGGATGACATGCAGCAAAGGACCTGAGGTCAGATTCGAACCCCGGTCGCTGCGATCAGGACTAAGCCGTGGTACATGGTACACGCTCTTAACCGATGAGCCACCGGTGCGCCCATCCAGAGCCTTTTAGTGGCAGTGTGAGTGCTATGCTCTGCCTCTTGAGCCATAGAGGGAATCATACCCCCAGCCCTGGCAGTCTTAGTGCTTGCTCTACCCTTTGAGATATATAGGTCCGCTAGTGCAGATCTAGTAAATTTAAGGCTGCCTTTTTGTCTGGCTGTTCAAAAATATTCTCCAGTCATTCAGAGTGAGCTCTGCCCGGTGGCTCTTGGCTTCCATCCTACATCAGTGACGCCTTGATCACACTTAATCCGCTGAATGTGTTGTTGCTCCCCCATGGAAAGTCATTCATTTCAAATGAGAAAATCTGGTACCGCTGCATCATTCCTTTGGTTGCACTGCAGATGTTGCATGGGAAGATTTATCATGCTTAAGTGTTGATAATGCAAGCGTCTAGGGTTGACCCAAATGCTTCGAAGCTTCAAAGTTTTGATCATTGCCATTGCAGTTGACTGCAACTTTAGTATTTGAATACTTTTTTTGTGTGGTTTTTTAACAGTGCAGACAATATATTTTCTCTTGACATGAACAGATCCACCACAGCTCGGCCGTATTGCATCCACACTTGCTTCACAAAAGTTGGATGCACAGTTCATTCTCCATGTAGTGGTGTGCCCTGGACAGAATATCTGTCCTGAGATTCAGAACCTGTGGGATATGTGTCACTCTCAGAGAGAGTTGCTTCATAATACCAGTCTGCATGCCAGCATGTATAACTGATAGGAAAACAAACTCTCCTGATGGTTGATATAAGCCACCGTCATGATAGTGTCCATTCTCACTGGAACATGATGCCCACTGAGAAACAGAAGGAAGCTCTTCAAGGTGAGAAACACTGCTAAGAGATGATTTATCTTGGACCGCTGGAGAATCCTGCTTCAAACACCTGTCACTGACTGTCCCTGTATATTCTGCCTTTACCTAACAAACTTGTATCTGTAATGACTACGTCCCAGGATAGGACAGGGCCTGTGGGCACCACCTGTACCAGGACAGCTGGATTTTGCCAGTGGCACAGTGGCATTGCATTCCACGTGACCCTCCATGGCACATGGGGTTTATGGCTGCACTTTTTAGCCAACCCTTTGAACACTTTCCATTGATACAGGAGATGCAGGGTGTAGTATATTCTTTATTTTCATTATAAAGGAAGTTAAAGGCAGAAAATCTGAAATAAAGTCAGTCAGTTAGTCAACACTTTGACGTGGAGTTAATCAACCCTGTAAGGTTGAGTAACCTCGCATCCATACTGAGTATAAACAGTTATGCAGTTTCATAGTAAATCATAACCAACAACAAAACACCTCTTTTCAGATGTGTCCCTTTAAATGTACTATCTATAGATAACCTTATTAATTTCCTGCAATGTAATGTAGACTATCTTTGTGTGTAACTCCTGATGTCGCTGGCTAGATATTTCCATCCCACTCTGAGCAACACCCTGCAACCACAAAACACATCATATAGTTCTTCAAATGGCCCAGTGGAATACTCAGTTCTGATTGGTCAGTCGTGGCATACTATTAGTGTCTTAAAGTGCTCATTGGAAGCACTGTATTTCCTAGAGGTGTAACGGTTCTGAAAGTGAGACCAAAATCGCAGAACAAACGTCCACGGTCTCGAGTTGTGGTGTTGACTTTCATCTCGCTGTTCCCAAGATGGGAGATTATAAATCATCTGTACACTATTCAGCACACATGCATTAATTACTGTGACACAAACATCTGATTTGACTATGCGAGTTGCCAACTTTGGCAGCAAGATGGACGAAGGGAGACTCACAAGCAAAAAGTGAGAAGAGGCAGGCCTATGTATAACACAGCAGAAAGTGTGTACATTTTTGGACCTATAGCAGCTACAACCAGTGCTTTCTATCACAGGGGCTGACTACAACTGAGCATCTGTTCTTTTGGAGTTAATGTTAGTAATCACTGTCTGTCCCCTTCGTTGAGTGAGACATGAGACCTGTGAAAAATAAAATGATATCTGAAATGTTCCCGTGGCACCAACCATACCTCCCTGTGAAGTGAGCCAAACATGTTGCGCTATTTAACAAGAGTAAGCGATGTCACTGTTGCAGGTGAAAGTGACACACAAAAACCGAGCACCAACACCAGGGAACTGCATCTTGGCCGAGTTGGCCTACAAGTCAGGACAGAGCAGGAATGAGGATCATTACCGGCTCTAAGTTAGAACAGAGACTCAGGTCTCACTGAGCTAATGTCCGCTCCTCATTATTGACAGGTTGCATTGAGTTACATTATGATGTCTTCAAGCGCTGTTCAGTAAAAATGAGTATTGGCCGAAGGTAAATTACTATATTATCATATCATGATATGTTCAAATGTAGTCTTAAAGGGTCAATCGTAATCATAAAATTAATTTTTTGGTGAGTAAACTTGAGTAAATACAGTTGTTTGATGGAGAAATTACATCTAGAATAAAAAATGTATAATAAAAATTTCATATTTATAATAAAATGAATAGATCACATATAGCTTTAAAAAAAAAAAAATTGAAAAAAAAAAAAATGTCTGAAAAATCCACTGCATTTGGGACAGCAGAGTGTTCAGTGCACAGACAAACAGTGAGGAAGAACAAAATAAGATTATCAAATGATTAAGATTTTTGATGGAGCACCTCCTGTGTGTCACAGCTGGTTCACCATGCAGTGGAAAAGGAAGCAAAAGGCAGAACCTGAGCACTACAGCCAGACCCTTCAGGGCGTTGGGTTCATGTTGAACCTGTTGAGGTTTATTTTGTGATAATGCCTAAACAGTTTGACCTAGGCTTTGGTGTCAAGATTGGCAAACTAACCTCTCGTAACAGCTCTGTCTTGTTTGTCACTGCTTTCAAAACAAAGGAGGTTGGAGAGCGCATAGATTTGGACACAGGCCATCAAAGAAGTTAGAAAAATGCTTGATTTGGATATAAATATGGATTCTCTCACTCAACATGATCAACATGATCGCTGTACTTAAAATAATAATAATGATGATGAAACACTTACTCCAATCTCTGCTGGTCAACAGGTGATACAGTTGCTGTGTGTGTGTGTGTGCGTGTCTGTGAGAGAGAGAGAGAGAAATATATATAAAATGATGCCATAAATACTTAAATACTGCAAAATATAATGTGGCACAAACAACTGTGCACCATTCATCCATTAATCCCAACAAACTGTAATGTCCATCTCTCTGACTGCTGTGATGGTCATGTCATGTGATTGTCCGATGATGAAGAAACCCAGATGTAGTGTTATGGTCGAGACTGTAATGTATATTGTTTGTGATCTTTCCAGGCAGCTTGTTTTCACTGCAGTTTGGCCAGACCTTGCATTTGTTTATTTATTGTGTATTACATCATTCATTTTGTAAGGATAAAAAAACAGAGGTATCTGAAACTTGAAGAACCCATATGCTCACCATGCACTCTTCATTCCTCCGCTGAGAGCTGCCAGCCAAAGAGGAGGCTCTTTATGATGCTGGAGCCGTGATGAGATTATCAGTTTAAGTGTCTCTGGTTAGCGAGTGTCCCTTTTCCCCCTCCAGCAGGCTGGATGGCAGGATGCACACTTGAGCCCTTTGAAGTGCACTGAGGAGGCTCACTGTCAACTTTGCCTTTGCCACTCATCAGCGGTGTTGTTCTCTCTGTCTCTCTCTTGCAGAATGTAAAGTATGGCGAAATCCGCTCAATTTATTTCGTGGAGCTGAATATAATCGGTGAGTGACGGCAGCTGAGCTACCTGCATCTAAAAGCCCTCCACAGATCTGGGCCTTCACACTAACTCTTCTCTCTCTTTTCCACTGTCTTCCTTTTTCCTCCCTCTCTTCCCTCTGTGTTCTCGTCTGTCTTTGTCTTTTTTTCCCTTTACCTTTTTTTGCCTCTCCATTTTGTCTCCCTTTTGATCTGCTCCCTCCTTTTCTTTTGTCTCACTTTGTTCTGTCATCTGCTGTTATCGTCGTTCTCCTCTTCACCTCTGAACAGCTAATCCTCTCTCCTCTTTCTCCTCTCTTCTTTTTACCATCTGTTTTTCAATCTTCCTCTCCCTCTGATCTAGTTTCTCAATCATCACATTGTGATCTGTATGCCTCATCTTCTCATTTTCTCATATTTTTTTGTCTTTCTCCTCTTTCTATCATCTTCCTGTGATTTTCCTTTTTCCTCTTAAATTATTTATCTCTTCTTCTGTTTTCTCTTGTCTGTCTATATTTTGCTCTCCCTCTTGTTTCCTTCACTCATCTCTTTCATCTTACTTTTGATCTCACCTCCTCGTGTTCCACTGTTTTGTCATCCTCTTCCTACTTCCACTCACTCACTTGTTCAGGCTCTTCTCTCCTCTCCCCCCTCCCTCCTCCCTCCCTCCCCATCATCTGTACCTTCCAACACACAATTTCCTTCCGTTTAGTTCAATTCCAGTTTTGTTCAGTTCTGTTCAGTTCATTCTTGTCTAGTTCCATTGCATCAGCAAACTCCTGTCATAAACTGGTTTTGAAAAGTACTAACTACTGTCTTGACTACAGTTAATAGTTATTTTTTCACCATGCTGTGACAGGCCTCTTGGTCCACTCTTTGATTAGTCTAGAACAGGGTTAGTAAAACACTATTAGTCCAGTCATTTTATGAAAAAACCTAGGACAAATTGCAAGAGAAGCAAACTCAACTGATTTTGTATCCTCAGTTTGTCCTGAGTGAGGGGAAAAAAGTCCTAAGAAATCCCATTGGTGGAAAGTTTTGAAAATCACCTATTTATGACCACAAATTACCAAAAAACACTGTTTTTAACACACAGGGGAAAGGGGTTCAACATTTTACTTTCAGATATCACTATAAAAATTCACAAGTTGATTACACACACAAAGACAAGAAAAAAAGTCAATTACAAGTTCTTTGAATTATTCTGTTTACACATGCATATCACACATTATCTGATTTGATATGCGCTAATAAGGAATATCAGGAATAAATGCCAGAACAGATATTTAAACAGTGAATTAAAAGGTTACTATATATATATAGTAACCTTTTAATTCAAGGTTTCTTGGGACTTTTTTTTCCCTCACTCAGGCCAAACTGAGGATACAAAATCAGTTGAGTTTGCTTCTCTTGCAATTTGTCCTAGGTTGACCCCAATTTTGGCCTAAAATTACTGGACTATAAGCTATCTATATGTTTTGCTAAACATAGCTCTATTTGATTTCCCTAAACAATAGTTTGATGTCCTTCTTTCTCATTCTGTCCATTTGTACGTTCTTAAATTCCATTCCAGCATTAAAAACATTTTGATTTCTTAAATTTAGGTTTTCTTCACCTCTGTTTCAGATGAAAAACTGGATATGTGGCATTACGTCAGTTCAGCTGTTTGACCCTGTTACTGTTCCGCTAAATAAAAATAAAATCAATGGAAAAAATCTTTTTTTGTACTTGCAGTTTGTTTCCTGCACTTCCCACACTGGTTTGTTTTTCATCATCATGGAGCTAGAAATCTGCAGCTAGGTCTTTATGAAGGTGTCTCATATTGTGTGCATTTGTGTGTGTGTGTGTGTGTGTGTGTGTGTTCAGTTATACGTGGGTGACGGGTAGAGAGCCGCTGACATATTACGACATGAACCTGTCAGCGCAAGACCACCAGACCTTCTTCACCTGTGACTCGGACCACCTCCGCCCCGCTGACGCCAGTAAGAACCAGCACACACACACACACACACACACACACACAGTCATAAGCACACATGGGCAGACCCACACTCATTTCTCATACATTTTGATTCATGCACACAGTGGTAAGGTGAACCCTCTGACCTCTTAAATGTGTGTGTGTGTGTGTGTGTGTGTGTGTGTGTGTGTGTGTGTGTGTGTGTGTGGCCAGTTATGCAGAAAGCGTGGAGAGAGAGGAACCCACAGGCTCGTATCTCTGCTGCACATGAAGCTCTGGAGCTGGAGGAGTGAGTTCAGATTGATATTCTTTCTCTCCCTCTCTCTCTCTCTCTCTCTCTCTCGTATATGTGTGAAATCAAGGTATTTTTTTCCCCTTACATAATCCAGTCTAGTGATGGAGATTAATAATCCTGATCACCATATCTCTCCAATCAATCAGGCAGCCTTTGGAGCACATGACCTTTTCAATTAGAAAATCAGGAGGCACAGGAAATCAGTTTCAGAAACACAATGTCAGACAAATTGAACATGCTCATTGATAATTCAGTTTTTGTTTAAAGCCCTTATTCACTCAGGAAAGACTTGCTGAGCTTCATACTCTCTATCAATACGCTGCTCAGGGCTTTTCAAATGAACTCCAACCCCATCTCTGCACCCATTAGGCGTCTGCCACCAAATTGAACTCAAAGTTTCTGAGGCACCACTGGTGTGATTTCTGAAAAAACACAGAGGGATTTTTTGGCCGTGCATTCTGATTGGCCTTACGGAGGCCAATAGAAGGTCAGAATTTCAAACATGTTTACTTGTTTTCAAGGTAGAACAGGTTTATTTTTAGGAGTCTCAGGAAGCAGAGGCATGGTAGGGTTGTGTGATGCGTTCAGTGCACAGCGAAGCCGTGACAGGAGGGTGACTCAGAGGAGGACGCCTTTGATCAGCGCTCCGTCAGCCGCTGCTGAAGAATCCATGAGGTTTAACGGAGGTTTTGCAGAGCACATGTGCCTCGCAGTTTAGACAAACAAGGCAGGCTGGAAACACAGTTGATAAATGAGTGAATGAACCCATAGAATGTGAGAACACGTTAGTTTGAAAGTCATTAATAATTGAGTTTTCTGGTTAATTGATAAAGTTCAGGAAATTTCAGTAAAAGATAAACTTGAAAAATACAATCTACAGCTGAGCAGTAACCACAGAGCTTTTTCTTTTTTTCTACCCCTCTTTCTCTTCTGCCCCATTTTTCTTCCTCTCTCTCTGCTTTTCCTCCTGCTCTTTCTGGCTGTCATCACCTTCCCCTGTTCCTCCCCTGCTTTTCTTTGTCCTCCATCCTCCTCCTCCTCCTCCAGTTGTGCGACGGCATACATCCTGCTGGCCGAGGAGGAAGCCACCACCATCATGGAGGCCGAGCGCTTGTTTAAACAGGCGCTGAAGGCTGGAGAGAGCTGCTACCGCCGCAGCCAGCAGCTGCAGCACCACGGTACACAGTATGAAGCCCAGCACAGTGAGTACACACACACACACACACACACACACACACACACTTCACCATTTCAATAATAAAGTAGAAAGGCCTCAACCTCCCATGCACTCACAATAGGCTGGGAATTGTAAGGATTTGACTGATGCCTGTGCCGTTTTGGATTTCTGTTGATCTGATTCTTTATCGGCATTGTTATCACTTCAGATCAGACATGAAGTATGAAGTGTGAGCCTATGTAATTACTAAGCCATGATTTGGTTTGCATATTCAACATGTTTTCATAAAACTTTAGAGTAGTAGCATTTGAGTGTCTATATAAATTATGTATGTGTAGGAATACAATGAAACACCCCAAGTTACAAGGCCTGTTTTTTTTTTTTTTTTTTTTTTTTTTTTTTTTAACCAGTTGGATAATCAATCATATAGCTAAATTATATAACTAGTATTAAGCACAATAGCCCTCCCTTATCCTGATACTTGGTCTTTTCTTTTTGACAGCTGTAGTATGTTATTGTCTGTTTTTATAAATGATGCAGCAAGCCCTTTGGCCAGTGATAAAATAGGTGAAGAAAAATTTAAAAAAAAAAATGTTAGAAAATTGAACATGGAGCGTATACATTGTCCTTGAGGCAAATTTACTGTAATGCCCCTCTTGGGTCAGTTAGGGTCATTTTTGGCCATGCTAGATTGCAGAGGGCAAATGTATAAATGTATAACTTTCCAAATCTGATCAGTTGTGTCTGCATTGTTGAGTGTGAAAGAGCAACACTGATTCATAATCCTTCCAGTTTCTCAAGCTTCACACCTGATTTCAGCCTCATAAAATCATTTTATTCAATACGGTGTACACATTTCCCCCAGATCATTTTTTCAGATTCAATATTCTTTCTTACTTTAAACCCTGGATTCATCATAGGAAACATCAGTTGAGGCCAAGTGGTTTGTTCAATTTGTGCCCTGTTGTGTGTGTGTGTGTGTGTGTGTGTGTGTGTGTGTGTGTGTGTGTGTCCATCAGGAAGGGACACCAACGTCTTGGTGTACATAAAGAGAAGACTGGCAATGTGCTCCAGAAAGCTGGGCCGCACACGAGAAGCAGTTAAAATGATGAGAGACGTAAGTACACAGCATACCAGCAGATACACACACACACACACACACACACACAGCTTTTTGCATGAAAAAGTAAGGTGTTTGACAATATGAAGTAGCTTTCACAGGAACTGTTGATTACACTAAGAGCATCTCAGTGCTAAAACTGGAACTTCTCACTACTGTAAGATAGTTTGGATGAAAGCATTGACCAAACGGCATGTGTTAACAATATCATGATGACCCACTCAGCTCTGTCTGCTTACTGTGTTTGTGTCGCCCCCTGTCCGGTATTACATGTAACAACAGTTGTGTGTTTTCCAGTTAATGAAGGAGTTCCCTCTCCTCAGTATGTTCAACATCCACGAAAACCTGCTGGAGTCGCTGCTAGAGCTCCAGAACTACGCTGACGTCCAGGCCGTTCTGGCCAAGTATGACGGTGAGGGACACAAACACACATACACACACACACACACACATTCACACACACAGACCCATTGTGGGTGTTTGTTTGGCCCTCTTATGCAGAGCAACTAGCAATGACTGAGCAGTTGAGCTTCAGTGGCCTGTGAAAATGTACAGATATTCACAGGATGTACGACACAGTGTTAGTACGAGACAAATATATTATACAGACAAAAGTACTGGGCCACCTACACATCACACCTGCAGGAGCTTTTCTCACATCCCATTCTAAATCCACAGGCATTAATATGGAGTTGGTCCCCCTTTGCAGCAGAACAGCTTCCACTCTTCTGGGAAGGCTTTCCACAAGATTTTGGAGTGTCTCTGGGAATTTTTGCCCATTCATCCAGAGTATTTATGACACTGATGTTGGACCAGAGGGCCCGGCTCACAGTCTCTGTTCTAGTTCATCCCAAAAGTGTTGGATGGGGTTGAGGTCAGGGCTCTGTGCGGGCCAGTCAAGTTCTTCCACTCTAAACTCTGCCAGCCATGCCTTTATGGACCTTGCTTTGTGTACTGGGGCTCAGTCATGCTGGGACAGAAAGGGCCTTCCCCAAACTGGTCCCACACAAAGAATTCACAAAGAATTGTCCAAAATGTCTTTGTAAGCTAAAGTAATAAGATTTTCCTTCACTGGAACTGAGGCCAACCCCAGAAGAACCAGCCCATAACGTTATCCCTCCTCCACCAAACTTTACAGTCGGCACAATGCAGTCAGGCAGGGAACGTTCTCCTGGCATTCACCAAACCCAGACTCATCATCAGACCGCCACATAGAGAAACATGATTGGTCACTCCACAGAACACGTTTCATGGCTCCAGAGTCCAGTGGCGGTGTGTTTTACACCGCTCCATCCGACGCTTGCTGTTGTGCTTGGTGATGTGAGGCTTGTATGCAGCTGTTTGGCCATGGAAACTCATGCCATGAAGCTCCCAGCGCACAGTTTCTGTGCTGATGTTAATGCCAGAGGAGGTTTGGAGCTCTGCAGTTACTGAGTCAGCTGAGCGTTGGCCACTTTTACTATGCGCATCAGAACTAGGCAACCCTGCTCTGTAACTTCACGTGGTCTGCCACCTGGTGGCTGAGTTGCTGTGGTTCCTAAATGCTTCCACTTTGCAATAATAGCTCTTACAGTTGATGGTGGAACATCTAGGAGGGAAGAGCTTGTTTCTAGCTTGTTGCCACTGCTGCAACAAGCTAGAAACTAGCTTGTTGCAGCAGTGGCATCCTATTACATTACTATTACAGTACCATGCTGGAATTCAGTGAGCTCTTTAGAACAACCCATTCTTTCACAAATGTTTGTAAAGGCAGACTGCATGGCTAGCTGCTGGATTTTGTACACCTGAGGCAATGCGACCGAATCAAATACCTGAATTCAATGATTGAGAAGAGTGGCCCAATACTTTTGTCCATAGATTGTACACCCATACCTGAAGTGTTTCCACAGCTGAGACTCCAAAAAAACATGATGCTCAATAAATATGCTCCTTTTGGATTGCTGCTGTTTCTGTGACGTGGTATACACACACATTTTTAGTAAATGTAGACTGCATGTGTAATTGTGTTTTCAGGAGACACCTACACAAACTGCTGATTATTTGTCCATGTTGATGATGTTTGGGGTATCACAGCTGTATTCTTGGTTTTATATGTTTAAGTCAAACCAGTGAAATAAGGCACATCACATTTAACCATTAGGAAAATTAAAATCAACAACTTGGCCGACAAATGAACACCCCCGAAGCTATGAAACCCAAACTCCAGCATTCCTCTTCATTATCTCCATTGACAAGCTCCTTGGGGCGGCTGTGGTCATCTCCAACGCAGCCCCCACCCCACGTATCTCTTATGACTGTAATTCCAAACTGGTGGTACGTTCACTAAACATTCCCCAACCTCCCATCCATGTCTGCTTTGTGTCTCCTCCACAGATATAAGTTTACCCAAATCCGCAACAATATGCTACACAGCAGCCTTGCTCAAAGCTAGGGCGGTATCGGACAAGTAAGTATCATTTTTCCTGTGCTACAATGCTTACTAGGGGCCTAGCATACCTGTGCCACTATTTAAGAGTTTAAAATAGAGTGCAGAATCGCCTGGGGGGCTTTTTGTGTGAAGGAGAGAATGGGGTTTAGTGATGGCGATGTATCAGTGGGTTAAGAGTAATTGTGCTTTTAAAAGAGAGCTGCCCATAGGGCTTATGTGTGTTACTGTGAGAAGTGTTTTTGTCTTGCTACGGCCCTCTGGTCGCCCAGGGGTGAGCGGTTATTTGTAACTGCTGAAACTAACATACATCCATGCTGGCAGTGCACAATATATTGCAGAGTCAAATAAGAAGTCCAGCACACCAAGTTTCATAGGAGATGGTGCTCAGCAGAAGATGACCACAAAGACAAAACAGCTTTTTACTTGGGCAGAAAGAAACAGAGCTGCTTACAATCAAGGAATACCAAAGCCAGATCTGTGAAACGTGTATCATAGTTGATAATCTATCCATTTATCTATTGCTTTATTTCCAACTAAACGCATTGTTACACTAATATTGTCCATGTGAAGCTGCCATTTCAAGTTTTTTTATTTCTTTTTTAATAACACAGTCGTGTGGGGGGCTGGTGGAGGAGGGAGGAAAAAACTAGTCAACACACCCATAAGTGACCGGCAGGGCTTCAGTAGCTGGGTTTCCATCCACCTATTTTTATTCGCATATTCAGAAATTGCGGGGGAAAAAAAAAAAAAAAAAAAAAAACTTGGATGGAAACTCCAGAAATTCGAAAAACGGTCGAAAATTCGCAAAAAAGTTTTTACGCTTGGAGGGGTGGATTTCTCAGCGTATCGATAAAAGAAAATGGGACTTCTGGAAACAGGTTTTGCGAATAAACGATGACTGGACCGGATACCACGTCACACTTCTACGCTACAGTCTTATTATTAGTTATTGTTATTATTATTATTAGTGTCTTATTCTTTATTTAGGGATGGTTCGGTACGAAGTTAGCGCTGCCAAAATAGTAAGCAGACTTCTCCCAAGAGCCGACAAGTTCAGCAGGAATCTGTCCCTGATCAGCTGTTGAGTGTCAGCTGAGTGTTTGTTGTTATTCAGTGGACACAGACGCTATCTTATGACGTCATCTCACGGCGCACTCTCCTCAATAATCGCAAAACAAAGCTAATGGAAACAGGCATAAATTCTCATTTTCTTTTGCGCATTTTGACAAAATTCGCTCAAAAATTTCGATATATTTGCATGGAAACCAACCTACTGTGAGGAGTTTCTACCTGCGTTGGAAAATGAAATCCAGTGTTATTAGTTGTGGTAAATGAATAGTATTGTCTTTGTTACATATCACTGTTATGGTCCTTTAAGTAGTGATGATTGAGCAAGTAGGACCTCAGTTTTTTTTCCAGCACTATGAATGGTTTGTTTTCAGAATCACTTAAATCCTCAGACTGGTGTGTGTGTGTGTGTGTGTGTGTGTGCTGTGTGCAGGTTCTCTCCAGAGGCAGCGTCCAGGCGAGGACTCAGTACAGCAGAAATGAACGCAGTAGAAGCCATTCACAGAGCGGTGGAGTTCAACCCTCACGTCCCCAAAGTACGACTCAGTGCTCTGCTCCACACAGGCTGGGCCTCTGCTGTCCAGTACAGAATAACCACCACCTTCTAATACAGGGGGAAGGAATTACTACAATACTCTTTGTTCTGCTCCTGACAAAAAAATCATGCGGCAGACAATAATACTTTCACTCCGCAACAAATCAAAATGTTCCCATAATGCTGTGCTAGTTATATCCTATACTGTACTATAGTTTGACACTCATATACGTAAATGGTCACTGTGAATAATCAAAATGGCAATATTAATACTGATTTGTGTCATTAAAATAATTTGAAGATACGGTTTGAGCTGAGCAAGAACAATGGCATGGAGTAGCCACTAGAGGGCGAATGGTATCATTTCAAAGAGCTCTCCATGCTCCCTGAGGCGTCCTTTTATAAACGTATCCCTCACTAACAGCGTTCACTGCCAGTTCACATAAAAGCTTAAGCCAAGTTCAGGAAAATAAAGGCCAAAGTGGTTCAGTGGGGGTACACAGCCCCACAACCGCTGAGCAAGCATCCAGCTGCTTCTCCAAGGCCATGGAGACGGATGGAGCCAGAGGAGCCTGGCAGCCACATGAAGCTGAGCACATCTCTGTCCTCACTGCCAGTGTGATTACTGAAGACTGGAAAGAGCAGACAGACATGTGTTTTTCTGTTTGCTCCTGATCTGCTTCGTAAATGATGCTTGCACAGATTATGACCTGTCTGTGATTACAGTAATAACACTGTGGTGTTCCCATGTCAGCTGGAGACGCAGCACCTTCAACTATGCACTGTGTAAAACTGTGAATGATCAACTGAAGTGACAATCCTTTAGACTCCAAAATGTGTACTAAGCATAACCATTTTGACTCAACCAGCACATTACATGCTAATTCCATGTTTGTTTGTTTTTTACCAGTTATGTCTAAACATTTGTGTCAAATTCAGAAGCTGAGTGCTGTCACTAACCCTTGTTCAACTCTGCTCTCTCTCCCCCTTTGCCCCCATCTTTCTCTCTTTTTTCTCCTCTGCTTCCTCCCTCTCTGTATCTCTTGCTGTTTGCCCCCCCCCTCCCCTCTTGCTGTCTCCCATCAGTATCTGTTAGAGATGAAGAGTCTGATTCTTCCTCCAGAACATATCCTGAAGCGAGGGGACAGTGAAGCCATCGCTTACGCCTTCTTCCACCTGCAGCACTGGAAGAGGGTGGAGGGGGCACTCAACCTGCTGCACTGCACCTGGGAGGGCAGTGAGTACACACACACACACACACACACATACCTGAGACACATTTTTTAGTATAAAATCATTGATGTAGTTTAAATATTATCCAAGAAATGGAAACTCAGTGTTTGTTTGTGTGTGTGTGTGTGTGTGTGTGTGTGTGTGTGTGTGTATGCACGCAGCATTCAGAATGATCCCGTACCCTCTGGAGAAGGGCCATCTGTTCTACCCCTACCCCATCTGCACAGAGACCGCTGACAGAGAGCTGCTACCCAGTAAGAGACGCCCCGACACACACACACACACACACACACACACACAAAGATGCATGGATGTTTGTATCAGTGTCTTCAGAATTTCAGTACAGGTTGCATGTGATTGTTGCAACCAAAAATGTGTACAGCACTTTGTGCACTGCTGAGTGGTTTTTGCAGGTAAAGGGTGATAAAACTCACCAGTTAGCCGAAAAATAGTGCTAATGTAGCACCAAAGAGCAAATAATAGGATTTTTACAACAGCCCTCCATGAAATAAAGAGTCATATATAATCCAGTGATAGGCCTTTGAAAACGTGCTCGTCTAAGAAGCAGATGTCAGGATTGGCGTAGTGGGAAATAGTTTCTGGGGGGCAGCACGGGCGGGATGTCCCGTACTGTAATACTGAAACAAATGTTTGAAAGAGAACCAAGTGAAAAACAAAGTCCCCTCAACTTGTTCCACTCGTAGGTCCACTTGGTCCTGGTAGAGGACGACCATTCAGTCTGTCATCAGCAAAAAAAAAAAAAAAAAAAAAAAAGCATTGTTAGCCATAATCAAATGGCCATTTCACACAGAAAAACGATTAATTTTAAAAGCCCCTGCAAATATCGCAGGGACGGGTCGAATTGTCATTAATCATCGCAATCTCACATTCACAAATTCCTGGTTGGGAGAGCTGAGTGTTTGTGTGTGGACCAGAGTGTGAGCTGATGTGGAGTGTGTGTTGCTCCGCCGTCTGCCGGAGCTGCACTCAGTCCACCTGCTCAGCAGCTCGTCTGTCCTCACACACCAACTTTCACTCGATTAAGTTGGCCTGCAGCCACCGGCACCTACACACTGCCACTGTGTGTGTGTGTGTACATTTGCACATGCTCGGGAGATATTGGTGTGTGTGTGTGATCATTTTCCAGCTGTGTTTTTGAGTTTTTATTTGAAAAGGGTCTATCTCTTGACGGGACAACAGTTTGCAGCTTGTTAATGCACAAAACCATGTAATGATTATTGAAGAATTTCATGAATTGAAAACAGGATTATTTTGTCGCTGACACCCATGTAGTTCTAAAATGACACAAATGGAGTTTTAACTGATTTCAGTGACCTCAGTGACAAGAAAACAGTTTTTTAAGCCCATGACAGGAGCAATATGGCCCCCATGCATTCATGTACAGGGAAGGCTCCAGCGTGCTCTGTAGAGATGCTCTGTTTCCACGAACCTGATCAGACATGACAGCCTGCTGTTTACATGGGACCTTCACAATGTGCCACTCAGCGGGGGGGCAGTTTACCTGTAGAACCTGCACACACACTCACTAGCTGGACCCCTTAATGAGCTGATCTGAGCAGAAAATCTTCACAGGAGAATATTCTCTGTAACCTGACCTGTAAGGAGGGCTGGAGATCACCATCTGCCCCCAGTGTCCAGCAAGCAGCTTTTGTCACAGCGGCCATTTTGACACCAAAACAGCAGCTGGACACAGGTGTGACTGATGACTTTAATTAAGGTTCGGTTCCATTCAGGTGTACCAGAGGCGGGGCGGGGCGGGGCGGGGCGGGGCGCGGGGCTCACTCATGCTGGGACAGTAGTGGTTTTAGGCATGGGTGAAGCCTAAAAGGCATGTCACGTGGGGGGCGGCACGAGTGCAAAAAAAAAAAAAAAAAAAAAAAAAAAAAATCATCAGCGTTGCAAGGCAGTTTTCTATTACCGTATTCATCTGAATGTAAGACAATATTTTTTCCATTGAAAATGCCCTGAAAAAACGCCCTAGTCTAATATTGGGGTCTAAGCAAACACACATGTATTGTGCTTGCATATAAACCAGTAGGTAGGCTCGCCTGATGCTGTGATTACCGGCGAATGGCCGCATTGTGCAGTCAATAATCAACCATGTTGTCTGTGTCATTGTCTGTTGTGCTGCTGCAGCTGCGTATGAACAAAAGTTGATTTATAATGAGAGGCATATATGGCAGTCTGTGTGGCCGGCCCACCTGATGCTGACCGGTGGCTTTTTTAGGCAAGACAAAAAAATAGGCTACCTTGGGTTCCGGTTCCTTGTCATTTAAGGGCATGAATAGGTAGGGAATGTTATTTGATGTTATTTTATTTAGCATTTTAAGGATGGGTAGGGGGGGGGTGGAGTAGTAACCAAGCTGTGCTGCACCTAAATGGAACAGAACCCGAGTTAATGTCATTAGTAACGCCTGTGTTTACCGCCTGTTTCCTGTCAGAATGGTTGCTGTGATCCAGCCGCTGTCTGTAGCCAGTCAGCTCACCAGTCATCATTCATCACATACTCTTATCTTTCAGTCTGGCAGGTGGATCAATAAGTTCTTCTGATCGGGGTCAGAAGTCAGTAGATTCAGAAAGTTGTTTTCTCGCAGAAATTGAAAATCAAAGATGTTCCTAACCAATAAGAAAAAGTCCTTATAAGCAGTCTAGTAGCAAATACCATGTGACGTGGTAATCTTGAGTGTCATTCTGGGTGGAACAGCGATTCAACAGGGAGTGCAGGAGTGGCCCTAATCACTCTTAAGTATTGTGACTCATGTAAACAGTCACCAGCTGTCTGAAGGACGCAGCAAAGTACATTCTGAGATCCATGTATGTCATTTTGAAATATTTTGTACTAAACTAAAACTCTGCTCTGTGTGTGTGTGTGTGTGTGTGTGTGTGTGTCTGTGTGTGTTTGTGTCCCACGTGGAAGCAGTGTTTCACGAGGTGTCAGTCTACCCAAAGAAGGAGCTTCCCTTCTTCATCCTGTTCACGGCCGGTCTCTGCTCCTTCACCGCCATGCTGGCACTGCTCACACACCAGTTTCCCGAACTCATGGGAGTCTTCGCTAAAGCTGTGAGTACACACTCTCTCTCTCACACACACACACACGGTCCCAGAGCTGAATGGGGTCCTCCCTCAAACTGAGTGGTGACACACACCTATTAACAGCCGTGCATGTCGGAGCACAAAGGGCATTTTTTGCCTCCATGATCTGATCTTCATCTCAGCACAGAAATAACACATTTTCAAAACTCCATTTATTCCACTCAGAATCCAGTGAACGTCTTTGCCACTCCCCACATGTGGCTGCAGGTCTTACTGGTGATCATCCAGTCCATCTTCAAGTTTCTACCTTTCTTTTTTTACCATCAGTTGTTTGTTTTTTGTAGCTGCAGGTGTTTTGGGGAGCTGGCTGTGTCGTGCCAGCATGTCTTACCCCTGCAGCCTGAGTACGAGTTGTTTGGAAAGGATGCTCCAGTCACAGGCTCCTGTCAGTCTTCCACTGTGGCCCACAGCTGGCACATTTCACATGTGGATCTCTGACAACAAAAAATAATAAAGCTGCTCTTGCTGCGTGCTCTCTTTGCGGAGTGGGCGTACTTTGCCTGAAAATTTGAACTCAGTCCACTCAAACAGCACCCACCTGAGATTCAGTCCCCCCTGCAGGTCCTTCCCGCCCCCGTGCACGCTTCTGTGTGTGGCCCCGAATGCGATGCAGTGCCATTCTGGAGCAGCACGAAGCTGAGCTCTGTGCAGCCACAGTGCAGCAGGCAGAATCACAATCACCCGGCCGTCATTATGGCTTTATTGTATTATGTGCATGCATTTATCAATGAAGTAGTAACATTACCAGTGTGCTCAAAAATGTTACTCCCCTCATGACGTAATAATCACATATTAATGAAATAGTGTAATGTTATTACATCATGTAGTATTTTGTAGTTTTATTCCATGTTCAGCATATAGGAGTGACATTTTATGAAACGTTAGTTATTATATTATGTAGCAGCTAGTAGCAGGATGAGTTGCTTCGGAAAATGGCGAGACGTTAATGAAAAAGTTGATTTCCTCCCCCCAGTGCCCACCCACCCTACCAAACACCTTCCCACCTGCCCCCCATGTATCCACAGCCGCCACCGGAGGGCGCTGTCCCCCCCCCCTGGCTGCAGCCTGTGGGCTGGCGGTGCTGCACCCCGCCCCTGGAATGTGGGTGAGCTCATCTCTCTCCCCCTGATGTGACACTATCAGCAGATCCCATCTCCCCTGCTGGCGGGGGGGGCGAGGAGCGCTGGGCTGATGTGTTTTGGTTGGAGCAGTGGAGCAGTGCGGAGAGCTGTTGGCACTCACACACACACTCGCTCAGCCTCACACTCACCATGCTCTGTCCAGTAGTGAACACAGGCACCTATGCTCTTGGACTGACACTGATATTCTAAATAGTGAATGTATTTGCTCAGTGAGTAAACACATTCAGTTTCTTGTTTAGATTTGGTTGAGCAGGTGCTGATGGGCGGTGGCTCTGGGCTGGACATGCATGTTCTCCTCGTGTCAGTGACAAAAAAACAAAACATGTCTGTCAGGTTCATGTTCCTTGACCAAGGCGCTGGCATGGAGCTGCACCGCTCCTAAGACGATGGGCCAAATGCAGATTGAATTTCCCTAAGGAGATTAATAAAAGATAACTGAAAGGAATACTCGTTTTGGGTGTTTTGGGCAAAATACCCTTTTTCAGCTTCCCCATACTGAGACAAGATGTTTGATACCATTTCCACCTGTGTACATCCAGTGGTTCAGTTCCAGTGGGTAGCATTTCCTGTTGGCTGAGCAGAAAGACTGGGAGCCTATGGGAGTGAAGGAAACAGTCAAACTCACGTGCTGATTGGCCAAACAGTCGTTCTGTTAATCTGCACTCGGTTGCTCTTCCTCAGACACACATCCTCAACCAGATATGTGTCTCCGAGAACTGCAGTTGAATTGCAAGAGCTCAGTTTGAACAGAGAGACGTGACTGTGGAAGTTTACAGAGTTGAGCTTTCATTTAGGATCAAATAGTTTCACAACATGAAGTTCACTTTCAGCTTCACTGGAACTCAGTTCCAAGCCACTGAATTTAATTTCAAAATAATACTATTCACATTCAGTTCTTTGGTGCAGTTCTTCATGCAGTTCTTCAAGAGCAGTTCAAATTCACATGTAAATGTCTAGTGACACATAGTTCTGCCTATAAACTCCTTATAATAACTTGATTACATTTTAGTTATCCAGAAAGAATTGTCAGATTTTTGTTTTTTCTAACAAAATAATTTCTTTACTATCTCACAGCTATTTTTCCAAGTAAAAGGCATGATTCTGCCCTGCTCATTCAAACCACAGGGCCTAACCTTGTGGATGAATAAAGTCACATTACTCAACATAGAGTGTGTCAATGTGACACTCACATTAATATTACAATGTGATGTTAAATTTCGCTCTGACTTATTCACACCATTCGCTTCCATGCATTTTTGATGTGCATGTAAACGTGGCCGCTTATTGACTGTTGCGGGGATCAACCCTGCCACCCACCTGGTTCAGATACACGCAGCACACGGCCTTTGAAGTCGTCTTTGAAGTTGGAAGACAGATCTGTGATAGTTTGTGTGAGGCAGACGTCAGAAGTACCACTGCAGTCCCTGAGCACAGATCAGAGGCCACGGAGCAGATCGCTGCAGGGGGATAAGAGGGCAGGAGAGCTGGTGTCTGAACAGAGACCCCTCTCTCCTCTTCCTCTCACCCTGCTCCGGCTTTTATCTGCCATCTGAACAAGTGGAAGCCTCCATGACCTGCTGTCGCTTTGGTGGAGCCCCTATCCCCCCCACCCCCCCCACTGCCTGTTGCCAAAACAGCAACCTGAGGACAGGGCCTGACAGCACACTGTACTCACACCACAAACTGGAGAAGTGTATGGGATGGAAAAACCTGTGTTCTCCATTCCTGGGAAGTAACAGACAATGATGCTCTGCCTTGACTGGTTCAGAAACATCTGTGGAAATTAACGCTTTACAAGAGGAGAGGAGAAGATGTGTGATTTGTTCACATTATAGTCTTTAGAAGTGCCGATGATGACATTAGCATTTCATCATTTCTTTTTTTGGAACGTCTGGTGTAGTTAGAAATAATGAAGATGCTGATATCTGATACAGAAAAAAAAGATCCTCAAATCAGCTAGATAAAAAAAAATGTAATTAAAGCCCCCCTCTACTCAAAAATGTGTTTTTATTATGTTCATGTCCCCTAAAATGGCTGACCTTGACTACACTGATGAGTATCTGAGGAAAGGTTGTCACTCCAGGAGTTTTCACAACCCTCTCCTGAAGGTGCAGGTTTCTGTGCACACCCATACGTCCCAAATCTGACAGTCTGTCCCGTCTGTTGATGGGGTGCTGCTTTACCTATTAGCTCTGCTGGTGGCGGTGCTGATGCAGCACAGGCGGCCGTGTTTTGTATTAAAAAAAATAGCAAGACCAACTCAAAATGGCTGCTTCACATAAACAATAGCAGCATAACTGAGATTTGCTGAAAAAAAATTTCATGTTTACCTTATGAAATATGGCACAATGTTCAGTGTTGTGGGAAAGGACTTTCTTGTCCTGTGAACAGAGCTCTGGTTATGAGTCAGCGTGTGTGTGTTTGATGTTTTTTTTTACATGGAAATCTAAATTTGTAATATTTATTAACATTATTTTTAAGGGCTTAATAAATAATTAGAGGGGGGCATTATAACCCTAGTTTGAAGAGAACACACTGGACGGGCAGAGGCTCCTTGAAGTCTTTGCTTGTCCACCTTAGAAGCTGTGGCTCCTGTGAAAGTCGACCCCAGGTTCTCTGTTAATTGTCCTCCCTGCATTAACGTGGACATGTGGACATGTGGAGTTGAACATTGTTCTCAATCATCATCTAATTCTTGGACAGCATTTCAAAAAGTCTTACTTTTTCCACCTTATGAATATTTCAAAAATGAGACCAGTTTCAAATTTCAACAAGGCTGAGGCAGTTGTTCATGCTGATATTTCATCTCTTTTGAACCAGTGAACTTTAACTCCTTATTTCCTTACCTTCACCAAAAGTTGAACAGTTGTAGATCTTGCAGAACTGTCAGGTTTTCATGTAAAAAGACAAGATTAATGGTTAATGTCCATTTTAGCAGAGTTCAAGATTTAAATTCTCACATTTAAAGCATCCAGGCATATTTCTCCAAATGCACTGTGAGCTGGTGTGCAGCCTGAGCTGGACTGACACACACACCCAGGCTGAGACCTGGATCCCACGCCAAAGTTTGTCAGCCTGCAGCTTTCCAACACAAGCTGGATGTTACTGCCTGTTGTGATGCTCTCCCTCTCTCTCTCTCTGTCGCTGCCTGCAGTTCCTCAGCACACTGTTCGCTCCTCTGAACTTCATCATGGAGAAGGTGGAGAGCATCCTGCCATCCAGCCTCTGGCACCAACTTACCCGCATCTAACCCGGACCGACCCAGAAGCAGGACCCGAAGCCGACCTCCATCCAGACAACAGCTGAACTGAAACCCAGATGCGCTGGACTGGACTGACACACCTTTGTGCCAAGCTCACCGAGTTCAAACCGAACCCGCCTGACAAAGAGGATGAGGTGACGGTTGGTGGAGGAGAGGATATGGCATAAAAGAAGGCAAAACAATGAAATTCTGAATTGGTTTTGACTTTATTTGATATGTTTGCATTTTTTGGGGTTTCCAGTCATGTAAAGCCTTTTTTTTTTGTTGTACAAAAAGAGGTGATCAATTGCCATCATTAAAAAAGTGAAAAGACAAAAAAATACAATAAAGGACTTTTTGTGTATTGCTGCAAGCCAGCTTTTTCCGACATTTTGATTAAAATGATACTAAGGGTTGTAATCACAGAAAAAGGCAGCGACGCAGTGAGTCCACTTTAACTGCATCTTCCACTGATCCCAGTCCACTGAAGACGCGTCCCTTGTCCACATGCTTTTCAGATGGAAGTCCCCGTCCTCCAGGCTCATCTCCTTCATCCAGCTTAACTGATGCTTAAAGTGTTGATGACTCCTGTTGCTATGTTTAAAAAAAAAAAACACTACAATTGTAGGACACAGCCCCTTTGTGAATACTAAAATATGTTTTTCTTGCAGTCTGTGCTTGAGTGATAAAAGCACTTTGACAAGCTCAGTGCTGTCAGAAACACAGAGCAGCTACTGCTTTCCACTAGAAATGAGAAAAGTCTAACTGCTGTGATCAGAACTGCTCCAGGCCACATATACAAGATGTCTACATACTGGGCTGTGATTGGCTTGCATGATAGGAGGAGGAGAGTAACGATTGGCTTGCAGGATTTGAGGAAGTGAAGCGTGTTAGTTGCTGCTTTAGATTTGCAGTGTGGTTACAGTTATGGTTCCATACACTGTACAGCTAATTTCCTCTTAAATTAGATCAGGCGCATATTTACATACACAAATAAAGCCCTGTCCGGCTCAGCAGTCTGTCGGATGCAAGATGCCAATACTTTGCATGATATTCTCAAAGAGGCAAAAAACAAAAAAAAAACTCACAAACTTCAGAGTCCTCATTTAGACGTTTGTGTTCAAGCACTGTAGGCATATGCAATGTATTTTTCAAAGGTCATGTGATTTACCTTTAGCTGTGAATAAGAATATTGTTTGATTTAATCGCTGAACCCACTTGTGGGGAATGTCCTGTGACTCAGGTTGACCTGTGCAAGCAGGCCCATCAGGACGGGGCTTCACAACACATCTCAGATGGCCATTTTTACACTTAGGAGGGAATAAAATACAGTGGATTGAGAGAAGAAATGATACAGGATTTCTACATTTGCATCACAGGATGACTGGACTGTATCGACTAATGTGCATGAAAAGTTAGTGTTTTAATTACTTTATTCAAACCCCCACTGAGTATCTCCTGACAGTTGTGGTGAGAAAAAACTGGCGGTATTTCATTTCAGTCATGTTTGTTCATGCTCTCGTCTTCCTTTGGCACTTGAAATAAGTTAGTTGTGTCCAACTTCCAGACGAGTTTGAAAGCTACAGTGAAGTGACTTAAATCAACAGTGAGTGGGTTTCCATGCCCAGTGTTTTCAGTAACGGTCCATGAGATAAGTCATCTACATGAGTCCTGAGACAGGCTTCAAATAACCACTTCATTGTCTAAAATGTGAGTTTAAGTTAATTAATTTCCACCATAATTTGGAATGGAATGGAATTTTACAGTTAAAACTTTGCTTTCAAGAATCCCATTTTTGTAAGAGGATAAAAAATAGCCAAGCTGAGAAAATATTTACAGCCTTTTTGAAAATGATGAACATATTGAACTGATTTTTTTTTTTTTTTTTTAATCCAGCCCCTGCTTTACATCAAGAAAAGGACCACAGAGACTGCAAAAAAATGAACAGTAAATGACTGAAAGGCTTTAATAGTTCAATGCATGTTAACCAGAAAATCTACACTATTGCACTTACTGTACATATAGACGCATTCACTGAAGCATCAAGTGCCGGGGACAAAGTGCCAAAACAGACACTGGAAGACCTATAATGGTTGAGACTGATTACCAGGGTGTATGAGGGACATGAGATTCGTACCATGCCGTTTAAAGAACTAGACAGCTCTTGAGGGTTGCTCTGGAAACAAGTAAAATTTGCAGATTTTTTTCCCCTCTTGTTAAAGATTTAGAGACACTTTACCATATTAAATATCTAACTTGCTGTAGTCGACATTTGTCTCGATGTGTAGCGTCTAACTGGAACGCTGAGGCCATTGTTATTGGCCAAGGGAAACTCCCAACCTGTGAACTTCACCAACAATCTCCATTGGATCATTTTTGTCTCAAACATCCTCTTTATTCAAGTGTCTCTGCTCATGGGTTAGAAGCTGGCAACATGTGTTACATGAATTTCACAGAGGGATGCTAAGAAATTTTGGACAACATTGGCCTGGAGGATCGTCCCAACGCCTGCTCTCACCCTCATGACCTGCCCTTTCTCCTGTCATCCAAGTCCCGTTTCTATCAGATCCTTCGGATTTGTGTATTTCTATATAAATATCTCTTTTGCAATAGGTATAACATGAAGGTGAGTCAACTTACAGCCAGTTCATGAAAGCGTTTACATTTGCTGGTCGCACTTTGTTTAGAAAACTCCTCTGACAAGCAGGAAGTGATGTGTTTTAGATTCCCCATTTGTTTAGACCAAACCAAAGAAGACCTGGGTAGTTAGCATGAGCAGTGATGCCACTGTGGCAAAACACATCATAGTACTGGACAGAGTGTCTGACAGGTGATTTGTGGGACATGCACAGAGGAAACACTACAAAGAGCGCTGAGCACCAAGGATGAAGGCGAAGCAAAAATAACCAAGGATCTAAAGACTGAGCACTTGAAATTATTAACTTCAACACATATACTGTAGCGAGTTGACACCCAGACGCATTCAGAAGCAGTAGTTTGACATGACCTTGTGTGACTGCTGGTTTTAAATGATTGGCTAGTAGTTTGTGGTTGGCGGCGAGGTCACGTCTGGCCTTTACAGGTGTGCACGTCAATCTGCTGGTGGCAGTCGCGGCAGTGCACGGCGCAGCACCAGTGGAACTTGCACTCGCACTTGGTGGTCCGGCTCACCCGCGACGTGTCGTAACCACGACCGCAGCACATCACCTCACAGCTGTCCACGCCGCGGGACGTCCGGTTGCAGATCCGACCGCCGGTCCCCATCGATCCTGGAGACAGAGAGGGGCGACAAGGGGTGGAAGAGGCAAGAAATAATCATCAGATCAATGTACTCCAGGTCCTATGTATTATATTTTTAGCGTATTCGACACTGTTGGCCCATCAGTGGGTTTGTCATTACAAACACATGCTGTTTTGTTGAAACCCACAGGACTTGATTTCAAATTCTAGTGGAGATCCCGAAGTTTCCAAAGATACCAAAAACATCCTGCTGAATTCCAGGGAAATGTGTATAAAATGATGCACATGACATCTTGGTATTATCTATTTGATGTTATGCTGCAGCCATAAGAAACAGCATCTTGAGTTTGAATATTTCACTATATCAGTGCGATGAAGCTTCAATGAAGCACTGCAACCAGCATGTATGTTACTTTAATGCAATATGTTTTCTAAATTTGAGGCTAGTTAGGGGGAAATTGAAGGGAAACCCGGGGTCGAGCAGTTAGCTCGCGTGGATTCAGTGTGACTGACAATAAATGAGCTGTCAAAGTGTCCTTGAGCAGACACTGAACCCCTCACCTGCTCACTCAGGAGCCAAATGAGTTCAATGTTTAATGGACGTTAAATAATGTATGACTTCTGGCAAACTCTGTCGAGTTTCAACATGAACAACTGTTTGGCAAACCTCGTTGCGGCCTGAAAATGACAAAGTTAATAAATTCATTAACTTGAAGATATGAAGACTTTTTCAAAGCCAGAAATTGCTACACCTGGCACAGAAGTTGCTGAGTCACTGGTATTAAATCTAGTAAAAACTTACTTAATGCAACTTTACATTAATGAGTTTCTTTTCTACACACAGTACACCAACTTACATTTAAAATCAGAGGGAATTTATCTTTGAAGGAAAAGTGACTGCAGTGGCATTTAATCGCTTCAGAAAGAGATACTGAAGAATGCAACCCCACTCTGATTGATGACTACTGGCATAAAAGTTAAGAGTCACTCTGGAAAATCATTTAGGCGACTTGCTATCTGAAGACAGTGGATTGCACAATAACGATATTTGAGACAAAAGAATGCAATCATCCCCATTAAAAATAAAACAATAAAAAAAACATCCAGTGATGCTTCATTTCAAAATGGATTTGTGGCATTTTTTTTTTAATAAAAGCTTTCATTTACATGCATCAGGAATGTGACTTGGCAGTACACGAGCCACAATTTAGCCAATCCAAACGTCAGTGCAGAGTGCTAATGGGAACACTTTGCTATTATGACACTGCCAATCCTGCTGGTAGACAGAAGCCGGACGAGACAGGGGGAGGGAGGGATGGGGGGGGTAAGAGGATGAGCGCTGGACGGAGGACAGATGAGAGATTGATGATAGGAGCCATCAGTCGCTACTCCCACTCTTCATCAGCTGTTCATTTTACAGGAGACATCAGTCGCCAACACACACGAACACACTCATACATACACACAGCCTGTCTGAAAACTAGTCTTGCCGATACCATACAAGCAGGTACACACATGTGCGTGCGCACACACACACACACACACACACACACACACACACACACAGTCTCGTGCTTCTCCCCTTCAGCCCCGTACACACACCCTAAATCCACACACACACACGTCTTCCAGATTTCAGCTTTCAGTTCAGCTGCATAGAGGTGAGTTGTTATACCCATGCAGGGGTACAGGCTGTCATTAGCTGTGCTCACACTGCACACAACTTGATCCTGATGTGTTTCTCTATTCTGACCAATTGTGGGCGGGGCCAGTGGCTTTGACTGCAGTCCACACTAATCTGGAGAAATCTGAAAACCACGTGTCAATTTGTCTTCCGTCCACTACGTTTTCAAAAAGTTGTCCCTGAGCACAAAGCTCGGCAAACTGAACTTGTGTAACAGACGTGTGCAGAAGAACACTTGGACCGCCATGTTCACTGTTGTGGTTCCAGCCAGGATCGCAGGGCAATCAGACATAATACATCATATACGAAACAATTCAACTTAAATGTATGCTTAATCTCAGATGAATTTATTATTCAGTGGTAACGCAAGATGACCCAACACATTATCCACATCAGAATGACATGGACAGTGGAAGCAAATTTCCCCTCAGTAAAGCACTGGACAGCCAAGAGGTTAAAGTAGCCGGCCCTGGACGGTGTCTGGCTTGATGGCCTTATATAACTGAAACACACGGTGCCATTCAGCAGTCTGAAGATTATAAGGATCATAGTTAAATGAAAAAATCAGAATCATCCAGGACTGGGCAATATGGCAAAAATCTAATATCTTACAATACAGTACAATATGTTTGACCGAATACCTTGATATCAGTATCGTTATATTATAAGGATGACTACTGGTGCTTTCATGAGATATTTACATACGAGATGTTTGATAAGCAATCATTAGTAATTTGGATATGATGACCAAGCAATTAGAGTCAAATATTAGAATGGCCAGAACAGTCTGATACATTGAGAAAACTATATCACATTACTTGCATTAAAGCGTCTTCATTGCACAATGCCTCATTAGGTGAGTGTCATTGAACTTGAGCTTTAACTTGAACATAGATCAAATATGGCACATTTCTACACAAAAACTGCTCAGCTACCTCAGTGTTGGTTTTATCAGCACTAATAAGTGCTGCACAATAGTTTTGCAGCGGCCAGTGTTGTAATACACAGCAGGAGCTAATGGCTAACGTGTTTGGGTTTGCCTCTACGGTCACACTGGATGGTTTAGAACTTGATGGCCATCATATGAACTTAGAATGGAGATTAAACTTGAACCACATTATGTGTGCATTACGCGGTGCGCAAACATATATTCACCTATATAATAACTGCTATAAAATGGAGACGTGAATAACTGGGGAGGAGTTGTATTTGTCAGCGACAAAACATTCCAAAGCTATTAGCACAGAACTTAAGTGGAGCAGAACGGCCATTAAACTGTTTGCCATTAGTCAGTTGCCTAGTTCAGAATAAAATGGCAACTGTGATTAGTTTCTACACAGCCCCTCTGAGAACTGAGAGGATATGTTTCTAAATGTTTGTAGTTATCACCAAATGGAATACACAAGATAACAGCCAGTTATCTGAAATGGCAACGATCATGTGAAAATGGCAGATTCTCTGATTATCCTGCTGCGTTGATTTGAATAGGAAAGTCCGTCCTACTCCAGTTCAGGTTCTGTGCCTGTCTGAGTCAACATCCATACTATCACCATAGCAGCATAGGGACAGACTGTCCGGTGCTCTGTGGCTGTACTGGTCAGCGCCCAGTAGCGGACAGTAGAAGTCTGGGACTTTACTGGAAGGTGTGAATGAGTGGATGTCTGAATGTGAAGCAGGGTGTTGCTGAGAAAGAACATGTGTGTTCAGTCGACGTTCCCTGTATAAATAAAGGTTTAAAAAAATATGAACCGACTTCAAGTACTATCTCGAACATTGTTCTGGAATTCGCTAATGTTTACATTCTAGTTGCTCTGTGTCTATACTGTCTCTCTCCCTGTCTCTCCACTATTCCCTTGCCAGGTAATATGTCTGGGCATGACCTAAGCCCCGCCCCTCTCGGCAGTGTGCCCGCCCGTCATTCGCGGTATGCTGCGCTGCTAGGGGTGACATCATGGCCAGAGTCTTCCTCACAGCCCTGTCTCTCTCTGTGTCTGCGTCTGCTTATTGAATTAAGATGAGGGGGCGCCGAGAGATGAGTTTAGCACCTGAGCCTCACTGGGGCCGAGGGAAATTGATTTCACACCTTAGAAGAGGCACAGTGGGGCCGTCTCACTATCTCTGTGGGCTGTGAGCCAGTATGTGTGTGTGTGTGTGTGTGTCCACCTCTCTGTGGGAATGGCGATTCAAAGTCTGTTTCAAGAATGATTGAGGGTGAGTTTGCGTGCCTTTATTTTTTACGTTTATGAGGGAATATGAGTGAGTTATTCAAAGTCTGCGTGTTTTTCAAGTGATACTGTTTTCTTGAGGTGTGTGTGTGTGTGTTGAAAGTGAGAGTGATTGAGAGTGTATGTGTGTGTGTGTGATGATTGAGAGTGTGTTTGCATGCCTTTGTGTTCACATGTTCCTGTGTGTGGGTGGGTGGGTCTCAAGAGGAGTGAAGCTGGTCTTCAGAGGAAGCTGTGTTCTCATGAAAGGCCCTGGGAGAAAGCGTGTGTGTGTGTGTGTGTGTGTGTGTGTGTGTGTGTGTGTGTGTGTGTGTGTGTGTGTTAGCTCACCCTGCTTACATGTACACAGCCCATAAAATCTTCATGTCTGCCCTAAAGAACCGCACTGGTTCCCAAACTGGGGTCCTGGGACCTCTGGGGATCCCATGATGCTCCACAAATTCCATGACTAGCAGAAAATGTGCACAAAGTCAATTTATAGCAGATTTTCTATCATCCATTACCATTCTTGTGACATGAATAATGGTTCCATCTTTTGCCAGAACACGGTGACTTCTGACCCCTGACCTCCTAACTTTTGGTTGCAAGGTTGGTGATCTAGGAGCTGAGGCTTGTTCTAATGTTTCACTCACCTAATTTGTGTGGAGAAGAGTGTCAGCCAAAGGACTAAAATGTGAAAATGTGCTAAAATGACATGACAATTGTGTCACATTCCAATTACTGTGCACTTCCAAGACCTCCTAACAGATTAAAAGTCACATTAATACACTGAACTAAGGCCACTGTAAAGGGTCACCTCCAGACATGAAACAGTCTTGTGCTCTGAGTGACAACCATGGGGCTCTGAAGTTATGTGCTGGGCTCGGAGCAGGTTTAATGGGCCCTTCAGAGTCATAAAACTAACTGAGCACCTTAAGGACCATGACCGTGCCTGACAGCTTGTACTGCATACAGGATCTGTGGCGGGACCTCCTGGAGTTTAGGTAGTCTGTCCCATAACTGAAAGGTCATAGGTTTGATTTGCTACAACAGCCAATATGTCCACCCACTGCTATCCAGGACATGTTCACAATTACTCTGTTTGCTCAATTTTAATACGAAACACTACAATGCAATGATTTATTCTGTTGGCGTGGTTCATTTGGCAAGCTGGGAGTGCACGTTTGAACTCGAATATGGATCAAACAAGCGAACCGTGGTCCGCCTGTAAAGGTGCAACTTGGTCCAGCGCCAAAGTGAACCATGGTACACTTTGCTACAACTCAGAATATAATCCAACCAGAACACAGTGCATTGTGGGTTGAAAGTTGATGTCGGCTGAGAGCTGAGCTGCTGGTGCTGCCATAATGAGTCAGGGACCTGGAGGAATAATCTGGTGAAGTTTCTGCAGGATGACTTGTGGTCTATGTTGTTACATTGTTGCTGCTCCATTGTTGTGCGATGCTCTGCTGTAGTGCGTTGCCAGAGTTTCCCTTGTAAAATTTCAGTCCAATACATGAATAACCTGTTCAACCATGTTATTGCTGTACAAATGTTGTGAGTGAAACACAGCAACAAAGTACAGGTGTGAACGCCTGCACTTCAGTCTTGACTCATGCTTATGTTCCACTATTTCTTTTTAAGGAGTCTGTGGGTAAGACCACCAGAGAAGATAAATAAAGCCTAGAAGAGGGTAGTACAGCATCATTTACCAAAGTCAACCACCAGAATAAATTTTGCCTCTATTTTCCCTGCACCAAAAAGCACAGTCATGTCATAGGATGACAGAGGTCACCAAAGCTACCCAGAGTTATCTGCCAGTCCATCTGACCTTTGTTTACAACTCCTGGCTTGTTTGTAATAAGACAGGGGTTACTGTGAGCCACTCTGAGTCACACTGTTGGGTAAATACCTGCAATGTAAATCTGATCTCACCTGAACAGCGAAGGTGAGGGAAGCCTGAAGGCCCGATGCACTGCTTTAAATTCACACTGTTTATTAAGTTTGATTCAGCTGTCAGATGGATTTGAGTGGAAGGGAAGAGCTGAGGCCACATTAGGACCTTGACAACATCTCACATTTGCATGGAGTCTACCGTAAACTGTGTGTGTATTTGTTGTGCAAGAGAGATCCAACCTGCCTCCTACATATACCTCCCTTTTCAGGCCAACTGTGCCCTCTAGGGTGTGTGTGTGTGTGTGTGTGTGTGTGTGTGGTAAGCGTCCAGCGGGGGTGATTTATAGTGGTTTGCAGCAGTCTTGGGTTTCAGCCTACAGAAGCGTGTAATGGGTCTTAAACTGGTCGACACCTGATCGCTACGGATCATCTGCTGCCTGACAGGCATCTAGCTCCTCTAGAACACACACACACACACACGCACACACTTTTTTTAAGTCACACATATACTGTACCTTTTAATTCTCTTCCTCCCACAGACACATAATTTTCAGTCACACACACTACTGTGTGCACTAAGTGTTCACACCTTCCTGTTTTACGTCTCACATACAAATGCACAAATTTTGCATGCTCTCTCTCAAACACACACACACACACACACACAAACACACTTTCTTTCTTCATGCTGTCTTGTTAGGCATTTAGCCGCACAAAAAAGGTAACATGGGGTCTACATGCCAACTGTTGAGAGTACTGAACTTGTAACTTTCGGGTTTTGGAAGGATCATTCTAACTACAGATGACTGCTGCCCTTTTTTTTTTTTTTTTTTTACACTGTGAATAATACTGCAAAGGAGTCCTGATGTCCTTAAATGTGCTGCAGTCTAACCACTGAAACAATGGCCCACTCAGACTTCTGGGGGTACGTTTCCTCGTCGTGGTCAAAACTGCCATTTGAAACTTTTTCGTCGTCTAAATCTGTGATTTATTGAGCCTGCCTCGCAGTAAGCGCCTAATTAAATTATCCCTCCTAAGTGCCCGCCCCAGTCCATACCCATTTGGCACAAGAAAACACTCAAAGTTGATGAAAAGTATTGGAGCCAGGTCTGTCAAGTGTTGTTGAAAGAGCGCACGGTGGGCGGTTCTGGGATGCCAAGAATTTACTGTTGAGCCTTCTGGAGGTGTTGTGGGTGTAATTCAACCAAACATCTGTGATCAAGCACTTGATAACTCCAATGACAAATCTGTTCACACCCCTTTCCTCTATAAGGGTGTGTTCACACCAGGTATGTTTGGAGTGGTTCCATTGAACTCGAGGGCATTGACTACTTTAGTTTGGTTCTTTTGGCCCGGTGAGAACAATGACATTCAAACTCAGGTGGCACCAAGTTACCTCACCAAGGCCCTGAAAATATGAGTCTCAGTCTTCTTCCTGCATTTCTAATGCTTAGACAGCCCGGTGTAGCCAAATGAAACAAGGATAAGCTGCAGTCTGGACTGATTTATAAACATTTCTTCATCTTTTCTTAATTGATTTGAGTAACAGAGAAAGTAAATGAATTAAAAGAGTAAAGAAAAGAACAGTCCATCATGCCAACTAAAGTTTCAGGGAGTGAAATAAGATTTGTTGACTCCCATGCCACCAAAATTGCTAACATCAGAGGATAACAGGTTACCAGAAGTCCAGTAAACAAGCTGCTTGTGAATTCATGCCTCTGCTTTGCACAAACCAAACACAAAAGTGCTATGTTTTCTTTTCAACTATAGTTCAGACCAAAGAAAACTAGCTCTAGATGTGATTGCATCCAAACATCCACGCTGGCCTTCCTCCTCAGTGCTCACCTAAAGCAGCACTGGGCACCATCTCATCAGGTCCTGTGAATCAGAAAAGGCTGTGAGAGTGTTTGCTGTACCTGACTCGTGATCTCGTATGCAGTAGTCTGGCGAGTCTTCAAAGTACACCAGATCGTTCTTGCTTGGTCGTTTGAAATGAGCGTGTGCAGCGGTGAACCCGGTGCCATACTGGTTGACAACAACCTGCACAGCACCATTGTAGCGTTTACGCAGGTGGTCGCCGGTGCGTCGGAAGTCAGCCATGGCCAGCCAGCAGGTGCGGATGCTGCACGAGCCGCTAACACCGTGACATTTACACTCCAGAGTCATGAAGCGTTTCACCGCCTGGAGGAAGGAAGAGGAGGTACAGAAAGCACTTTTAGGAGAAGCTTGTGTGTTTGACTGCTCAGTTCCAATTCCAAATTAATTTGTCACAACAGACAAAAAGCTTTGGCTCAAGTATTACAGTAACAACACAGCATTAAACAACAGACTGAGGCACGACAGTGGCCAAGAGACTGGAGCTGGCCTGTTGTGGTAAACACATGTGCAGAGACAAGATACTACTGCAGGTTGCAGCTTTCACAGAAAATAACTAATACCTGCGATTTTTCAAGTTTGTCATGCTTAAAACCATAGAGGGCCATACTATAACATCACAAACCCTGTTAAAACCCAACCGGATAATTTCAATATAGATTAATGTGAAACACAGATTTATAGAGGTGTGTCCTTCAACATCCATCCAAATCAAAGCTTGTCTTACAAATGTATGTCTGCTGTTGAGGCTGTTTAAATGAAGTGCAGTCTGTCAAAGACAAAGTACAAACCCTGTGATAAAGTGAACAGAGTCAGCAGAGTTAACCTCTTGTGCTACACAAGAATGACAGGTTTAGTACAAATATGTGCACTGCTGTTTCCACTATTTTCCACTGGCCAAATAGATGAACTAACTGATCTGTGACTGCCTGGTGATGATTCCCTGTTCTAGGTGTCAGACCAGCTCTGTGCCCACCTTCCTGCCAGCTCGATTGTTGTGCAGGTTCATGAGCGCCCGGGCATCCCTCTCCTTCCTCTCCTTGGCGTCCACGAAGGCCTGGCTGAAGCGCATCGCATGCTCCACATGGTCACTGCAGCCGCCCCAGTTGAAGGAGCCCTTGGCATCCCGCGACGAGCCCTTCTTAGTGGGATCGCAGGAGCAGGATTCCAGCTCGCCCTGGCTGCAGGCTCGCGCCAATGTATAAACCACACCCGCCGAGGAGATGGCATAGACGAAGGCCGCCTCACGGCTGCCTGAGGGTTGTGAGGGGATGTTAAAATGTTGGCCTCAACACGGAGGCTGATGGAGCAAAAACCATCTTATAAGATACCTTCACTACACTATTTATTACTTAAAAATACACACTAAAGCAACACTGTGCCTATGTCATCACGTCTTCAAGCACTCAGCCATTAATGTTCCTTATATTTGCATTTATTTATGTAGCATGAGCATCTGCCTTCCATGACAAAAGCCTTTACTCACTAACTACATCACATAAAAGTTTTAACACACTGAGATATGCATAGGTGTTTGAAGAGTATTTTCTAAGACAGTTTTTGCCACACCAGCCTGCCATGTAATTAAGCTCAAATTATGCACCTTTTAATGTCAAACACCACATATTTGTATGTTTTTGTATGTTCTTGCATGCCATAGCTCATGACACAAGCTAAGTGACGATGAACTTGTGGAAAGAAGAAAGATCCTCTTAGTTTGTGCCCACTGCTGCTACCTGCATGCTCCGTGTTTGTTGTTACTCCTTGAGGCTTTTATTTCATGCATGGCACTGCTGCTGTGCTTCATCTACGTCCAAGATGGATAAACAGCTAACGTTTACCAGCAATGCCCTGATAAAGAGCCCATATCTCCCTTGACTTGTAACTGATGAGAGATCTGAGGGGATCAAAGATGGAAGCA